>NC_088101.1:83707922-84013501 GCF_036370855.1 Dromaius novaehollandiae | reverse complement strand
CAAAGTAACTGATAGTTTCAGTAATATATATCAGCAGTCGTTTATTGCTACATTCGTAGGATTTAGTAGAAGCCTAAGGAGAAGTATAAATGGGGCATGACATCGTCAAATGCCTTCTTGTTTTGTCTTCCTATGTGTTTTTCAGGACCTTTAAGTTATGATTATAAGTTGTCTCAGAAAATGATCAGGTGGCACATATGCACTTAAAATTTGATTTCTCCCCTTCCTCCTTCCCAGTAATGTGTGCTTTCATGAAGGATTTCTAATTCATGACACACTTGTGTGTGATGTTCTCAGAGACTGAAGAACTTAGAATCGTTGCAGAAATTTAACAAAGCTATTGGAATTTAAATGTTAGCTTTAAGGAGGCTGAAAATGCCTTTGAAATTAAAATTTGCCTTCCCTTTTGACTTAATTGGACTTTAAAACTTTTATATAAATTAGGAAGCTTGAGAGGGTAAATTTTCCATTTACCAGGAAATATAAATAAAGTCAGGCTCTTCCATGGTGAAAATAGTGGTATTAAAAACCACTCTCAAATACTGTAATTTTAAAGTCAGCATAATATCTTTGTGAATTACAGAAAAAAGATACAATTTCTATCATATTTCTATAAACTTCTTTCTCTATAAAAAGAAATCTTTATTGTGTTGACTTCAACTCATGCTTTGCTAAAATGCTGATTTTCCCATCTGTACAGTAAACTTCCTTTTGTGGTGTGAGGTCTTAGCGAGGAAGAAATGTCATCGGGGACCTGCTGAGGCGAAGCAGAACTAAGCAAGACAAAGTGCCGGTTGCTCTTAAAGAGAGGGAGGGATTTCTTGGCTCCGTTTCTGGAGAATCAGAATTGGAGGATTGGTAAGGAAAATCCTCTGCCTATTATTACATCCACGAAATACTTGTATTTGGTTTATTGAAAAGTATCCTCATTTTATTTTTTCCTTTCTGGTTAAAATAAATCCTTCTTAGCGTTTAAGTGGTAGTACTTTTAGTACTGTTTTAGCAAACTTGCCAATTGGAATAAAGCTGCAAGCCTCAGAGTTGAAGAAATAGTGTTGTTATAAAAGCTAGTAGCATCTTTTGTTTGCTGGTAGGTTTTATGAACAGTTGCTACCAGAAAAGTGACATAACCAATTTCTAAACCGTAGCCAGGAATCCAAACTAGCAAGTTCAATAGATCAATTCTCATTCAATTGTATCTAAAATTTCCTCCCATACCTTCCTCCACCAGTTTAGTTTTGACTCTGGCTGGTAACAGTTTAAGTTGTGCATACTGGAAAGTGTAAAGCAAAAACTGGGGGTTGCTGCAGAATAACATAGCTCTGAGAGCCCTGCCGTGGGCACACAGCCTGTGCCTAGCTGGTTCTTGCTAGGACGTCTGGATTTAGCAAGTTCCTCACTTGAATTAGAATTGGAATAATGAAAAAAAAAAGCTATTTCAGTTAGAGCTCTATTTTGACTTCTAATTTGCAGATCAAGGTAGTTCTGCTTCAAGAAAAAAATGGTTTCAGAAGGTTTTTGATTGGGATTAAGTTTGGGCGAGCAATCTGGGAACGTTTTAAGTGTCTCTGAGTGTTAAATTTTGTTCTTTTTTTACTGTGGATGTGAAAATGATGTTTTTGGAAAATGTAGACTAGAAATTTATAAATAATATCACTTTTTTTTTTTTTTTTTTGCCAAGAGAAATGGACAGTAATCACATATCTTTAAAGAAATGTGATATTACTGTTTCCTGCCTCAAACATCCAAAAATTTAAAGAGTGCATATTTTCCTGTGGTAGCTTTTCTAAGTAATGTTAAAACTATTTTATTCCCCTTAATCTGCTCCTTTTCTGTATATAATTATTACAATACTCTTGCCAACATTATATCTGATTTCTGTAATTGTCAGTATTAGAATGGGATCCCTTGTTTTTCTATCAGGCATTTTAACCAATTTCTCTTCTGAAAGACTCTTCTCCCTTCAGCTGCTCTGTTTATTGAAGGAATCAGCTGTCCTGCAGAATATGTAGTTTATGAAAGTACAGTGATTTCTATGTACTGGGGAAAAATAAAATTAGTCACCCTGCAATAAGGTGCAAAGTCTTTATTCCAGTAAGTGAAAGAGCTTCATCAGTCCTCATGGTTTCCTGATAACTCTCAGCCTTCCTCTGAACCAAAGTCAGATGCTGCATTTGTACCTCACGTGGGGCTCAGTTTTAGGATCTGGGAACATTTTTGCAATTGAAAGGTTTTGAAAATTTGTTCTTGAGCAGCATTTTCCCCACCCCCCGCAGTAAACTTACAGCTTAACTGAATCTTCTGGCTTGTGAAAAATCTACGCAAAAGATATCTTCCTCCACTCCCAACGTTTTGGGAAACTGATTTTTCTGCTTCAAGCTTTGCAGCTATTGAATCTCAAACTATTGAAAGTTAGATTTTTGGTTTTTTAGATCTTTTTCCCTTCATTCAGGTTTTGTTTTAGGAATTCAGGGAATTGTTCTTGTTAGAAATATTTCTCTGTCTTACTCTCAAAACAATGACACAAGTCAACCAAAATCAGCGTGAGGCAAAGAGTAAACGTCATTCCAAATGGCCAAACAGGAATTTTTAAGGACCTGAAATTAAAGGCTTATAGTGAGACATTTTATTCAGCTAAGTGTCATTTCCACCTTTCCTTAGGAGGTATTATATATGAGAAGGATGTTAACAATTTGAATTTTGAATTGTATATTTTGATATAGACCGTATATCGTAGATAAAGCCTTTTAATTTCATTTTGGTTAGATTAATAGTATTTTTACAATTGTAGAAGTTATTCCATATTTAAAATGGAGCACAATAGCATTAGTCACATTTGCATGAATAAATAATTTGTTAGGTGAGTATTTAATTGATAGCCATCTAGGTGCTTTTTAAAAATTATTAGGTAATTTAAAAGGGCACAATAGTGTAACGAATGAATCTGAATAATGTAAATACATACTGCAGACAGATGCAATTTCAATATGAAAGGAGATCTTCTCTCTTCTGGTATTCTGTTGCTGGCATTTTAGGTGGTGGAGCTATGTCTTAAGCATTTTCTTACATTACCTCACAGCAAAACAGAGTGTGTATGATCTGCAAGTCTGAAATCCTAGCAATTAGAGTGGGAAAAGACCTGTCAAGTTGTACAGATTATTTTCTTGACAATGCAGGATTTTTCCCTTAAACAACATTTTCAAATATGTTTCTCTGTTCTAATCACAAATGCTCTTTCCAAAACTCTCTTCCATGGTTTCTAATACAGGTCATTTTTGGAAAGACATCGTGTATTTCAAGTTCTGTAATTTAGTTCTGTTATGTCTCATTTTATTTATTTCAAAGAATTGTCACTTTTAAAAATCATTTGAATTTTGTCCCATTTTTCTCCTCTTCAATTGCTTTTCTAAGAGGCAGATGATTCTTCTTGATCAGTGACCATTAAGACTAGTTGATTTCCATTTAAATACAACCTGTCATTTACATTCCTAATAGAAAAAGTAAACAGGAAGCTACACAATATTCATATTTAAACATTAGTGTTTGTCTATCACTGTAAAAATTCTCCACATTGCAGCCACAGAAAATACTACAATTAAAAATAAAATCCAATTTTAAGGCTGTTTTCCATCAAAAGACAAACATTTGACAAACTGACCCAGCGTAGTTCTCGTCTAAATTTCCTTTGTTGTCACTCATATCAGCTGTTTGGTTTCGAGCTCCTTACATTCTCTTACATAATTTTATTTCTTTTTTATAATTTACATTTTAAAATTGCTGAATTATTTTATTTGCTAACCTGATATTTTTAATCAGACTTTTTAATGGAAATTATAATTAAAATGTAGAAAATCAGCATTTAAATATTTTTTTCTTATTAAAATAAAATATGTGTGTGCAAGATGCATATATTATATTTCTCACCAAAAATGGTTTGCATTTAAATTAATATAGAAAATTTTTTCTGTAGTGAGGAATAAAATTGATTTTTGTGTTCCCTATTTCCCTTCTGTTTTAGAAACACCAGCTTTCAGGCTATTGCACTTATTTATTTATTTAATGCCTGAATTGGTAGAAGAAACAAAGTTTTCCCATGTTTTTAAATACTGGTAAGTTTCTGAGTTTACAAATAGCCTGAAATGATGAAAGTTTCCTTTCTGCTTCTACTGAAAAGGCTGGCCTTGCTGGCAGAATTTTCCTTCAGCTGCCTTGGCATAAATTCCTCCAGTTTTACTATTTAGTTTTCATTGAAGTGTATGTAGTGAGTGCGTACTACTTGGATATTATTTTATTTAATCATATTTATAAATGTATTTATAAATATATTTATGTATATTAATTGATTTTAGTGATTTCTACTGATTTTCAGTCTTCATATAGATTATTTCCAAATATAAATAAAAATTGCATTCATTTCACTAGAATCAATAAAATATTTATTTGTTTCTAAATACATATATACTTTTATGATATACAGACTTGTTTCTAGTCCAAACTTTCAGGTGTTAGGAACCACTATTGTCTTTATGTTTCTTCTCTGACCTGTAGCCCTAGATTTTAGTAAAACTTTTTTTAACTTTATCTTCCATAATTCAGTTGCTCCCATCCCTTCTTGTATGTTGCTTCTATTCCAGGTCTCCCATTTTAAAAATTTATATCTGATAGTGTAGCGGCCAGGTGAGAAACTCATTTCAAAGACGATACGACATCCCAGCCTTAGATAACCTGACTCATACGCTCTATATGTTTAGTGGCTGGTTTACTCAGTTGGATTTTTGTCCAACCTGGGCTTTAAAAAATAAAGATTTTTAAAGCAAAAACTTTCTTTGCACAAAATTATGTGGCTCCTTTATGGTGATCTTTTTTTTCCTCCAATAAGTTGTGTTTTTTGTTTGTTTGTTTTTTGAGATAATTGCCAATTTGGGCATGCGACTTTGTGTATTGTATATGTCATATATATTAAGTAACTTCAGAAGTAGAAATGTAAAACCAGCTGTTATCTAGAGTATATGCCTAGGACTAAATAATGCAGCTGGCATTTTAGTTCTGACCTTGATAACTCCTGCAGTGATTCTAGGGCAGTTTTCAGTATATCTATTTGTTTATTTTACATGGGGACCAAAATAAATAATAATATTGAGGCTCAACTAAAACTTAATATATTGTATTATGGCAAAAATAAATAAAATGATTTTTAAAAGTACCGCTGGAAAAAAGTAAGGCAATATAGAGAAATTTATTTAAAAAAATACTTCTGAATCTGCATTTTGTCCTCCCAGTCTTTCATCTCACTAGTCTGACCTTTTCTCTTTCCTTTACTAAACTATTGATTGAATTTTTAAAATGGAGTATTCTCTTACTTCCTGTAGATAGGTTGTACAAGATACTGTCAAAACAGGCATTCATTATAAATTGACTGAAAGCAAAATTTAAGTTTCCAAAGCCATTTCATAAAAAAGTTTTTATGCTCAGTTTCATTATAAATTGATGCACTTGTAAAGATGAATTAGTTTTGATCACTACTTTTCATCTTTGCTAGAATTGCATTATATTGATCAAAAGTTCTAAAACCTGTGTGATTAAAACGTGATTACTATATGACAACACCAAACTGCTGTTGATGTCTGATGTGACTTTATTTTTGTTTTGAAATACTGTTCAAATCTAGTTAATTTGCTCAGGCAAGTGAGATATCAATACAGATTTAATAGTCGACGATATCAAGGATATTGAGTGACCCAGCATATCTTCGTCCTTTTACTTTTGAGGCTCAGTTGAAGGCAATACCTGGTAGCATACTAACCAATATTCTCTTTCATGTTACTTTAAAGTTAACTCTCAGGAACACGAAGTCAGGTTTCGCTCCAGAACTGTGAGTAAGATGGAGCAAATGCAGTTGCAATGTGGTACTTGTCTATAGACAGACACTCTCTGTATATGTATTTGTCTTTGAGTGCAAGAGGCGTAATGATAGGTATTATACTTCAGCAATATATATACCGGAACATTTTTTTCCCCCCTACTGTACATACCTGTATGACCATAAAACAGCTTCTCCTGTGCAACATATGGAAAAAATGATATTTCCTCCCAAAAGTTAATGAGTGTAAAAACCCACATATTGGAAAACTTGACCCCAAATACTGATTTTGGGGGAAGAAGGAGAAACAAGTGAGCTATGTACCAGTGGAAACATATTTTCCTCCTCTTGCCTGAAAATTCTCCATCACAAATTAACTGCTGACAAAAGACCGTCAGTTCAGTTTCTTCCATTGATGCTCACTCTAGAGGGTTCTGGGGGAAAGCTATTCCAGACAGGCTTTTCCTTGAAACTGTAGTATGTCAGAGTAACAGGTGTAGAAACAAATTTGAAAGGTAATAATTTAGACCGTTCAGAATGTGTATTTATGTGGGTTCTGAAGCAGCTCAAGTATATAAGTGTTCACATTAGGCAAAAGTAGGTATTCTCTTATAGAAAGCGTAGCTGGAGAACAGCGAGTGTTTTGCTTTTTAAGTTTTAAAAGCACTTTTTGGGTGAGGTTGCAAAAGTTTTATTTGTATCTTGGCTCACGCCTCCCTTCCTCCCCCTTAATGAGCTGCTGGCAGTTAAAAGCTTTAATACGCCTCAGGATTAAGCTCATAAAAATAAAGAAAATTGAGAAACATTTGAATTGCAGGAAAGAGGTTTGTGTACATATGCTGAACATCTACACTTTGCAATAATTTTAATGGCAATTAATATAAGATGTGGATTGTCCCCGTCTCTGCTTTTTCTCTCATTAACTGATTAATTTTATGAAAAAAGGACAGATTTTTTTTTTTAATGGTGTTCTCTGCAACATGTGCTAGTGTAATAAGTTATACTCAAGGGTAAACCTGCTGACTACTAGACCGTCTTCATAATGCATACAGTTGCTTTTCTTCAGGATG
The DNA here is from genome assembly GCF_036370855.1 of Dromaius novaehollandiae. Lineage (NCBI taxonomy): Eukaryota > Metazoa > Chordata > Aves > Casuariiformes > Dromaiidae > Dromaius > Dromaius novaehollandiae. Next base: position 84,006,571 of record NC_088101.1, on the reverse strand, counting down.
GTTGCAAAAATGAGAAGGCTGATCCTAAGTCCTTAGGTTTACACTTGCAGACAATACTTGCCTGATCTTCTGTATTTCTGTAAAGGTAAATGTATTAGGACAAACCATTAACTTGTTTTCCTTTGGAGACGCTTCTCATAGGTCAACCAGTCTTTCTCCGTTCTGTATCAGAATTTGATTTTGGCTCTGTTTTAAGAGTATTAGATGATCCTCAGTATGCCTATTTTTAATCATTTCCTTATCTACTTCTGTTACAATTATAAATCAAAATTAAATTAATTTGATTATTAGATAATTAAGATCAGTGGGTATTGTATGGAAGGAAAATACTGTTTTTCTGTGTTTATTGTATAAAGGTGTTTAATCACAGATTAGCTACCTGATAAACTTTTCTCTCTGATTATTTTCCAAAGTCTGCATAGATGACATTATGATGTGCTCAGTGTTGATATTAATCTATCACTATGTTGTTGCAAAGGATTAAGAACTTTCATTATCAAAAAGTTGAAGACTGAGTATTCCTGTGAAATAAATTTTTCTAGTCAGAAGGCCAAGTTTTTTGAAACACGTGGCCTACACTTGGAGAGGAGGTTACAGTATTTTCTCTCTTGATAACTCTCGATATCCAGCTAAGGAGAGATGCAAATGTAATGCTAAATAGGCAATGTCTACAGATTTATGCTATAGTGTTATTAAAATTCACAGCAAATACAGTAGAGGCACGTTCATTAACAGATCATCTGTTACTATAGACTTTATTTGTAAAGAGCCAAAGAAAAGTCTTGGCCTTCCCTGATATATTGTTTCCTACCAATAGTTACATGTGTGATGTATAAACATCATGCTGTGCTCTTCCTTGATGGTAGGTCAGGATTTTCTTTCATTTTCTCCTCCTTTCCCCTATGTCCATGATTGCTCTTTATAGGCATGAAGAGTGTCCTCAGCAGGTCTGATATCTTCTATCCAATCACACCCACCACAATCAGCACATTGAGCTTCTTCAAAATCTGGTCTGACCCCAAATAACCTGTCGTATGTCCAGCCATCCAAGTTAATGCCATGGGAAGGACCAGGAACTGCTGTGGCCACACAAGGTAGAGGGAAGAGGGGACCGCAGGAAACTAGGTGTTGCTACTTCCTCTTTCATTCAATTACTTCCTTATGTTTTGTTAAGTTTTTAAAAGACTTCTCACTTAGAATAATTAACTGATTGCTCGAAAAATGAGACTTTTAAAATAATCATATAATCTTACCATCTTTTTGGTCTTTGTTGCTTTAGCTGTTCTTTTTGATGGAGGCCTCAATGTTTCTGCTGGTGCTCCAGATATTTTGAGTTTATGGAAGGTGATCAGTTGCCAGTAGAATTCGTTTAATTTTAATATACATTCCCTAAATGATTCTATTTGAGAATTTGATGTGATTAAAGAGAATACAAGTTGTACTTTCTATACTCTGCCTTTGCACATTCTGCCTTAGCTTTTTTGTTTCTCTCTCTCTCTCTCTCTCTTTTTTTTTTTTTTTTTTTTTTTTTTGCTTATATTTGCATCACAGTTGCTTACTGACTTTTGTTTTGTGAGTAATTTCAAAGCCTTTGGAATTTAATACCTTGGGTTATCTTTTGATTTCCTGGTTCTGGTTTTGAAATTTGGTGGTTAAATTGGAGCATCCTCCTTTGAGTTTCCTGAATTGCTCTTTGGTCTTTGTGACTGTTTCCTTCATTCAGTAATTCATTCTTTTTTTCATGACTTGGCAGTCCTTCTCAGATAGATGTTCTGAGGCTCCATGCAGTGAAGACCTATTTGTCTGTGTGCTTCTAATCAAACAGTTAACAGTTTGTGTGGCCATTCAGTTGTAAGGATACACTTCATCTTGGTTTTGCTTGAAAACTTTGCTTTCAACTTTAAATGTTTCCTGAGTCTTTATGATAACATAACTTGCTTTGATATCTCTGCATTTAATGTGGTCATTAATCAGCATCTGCTAGATATAAAAGCTCTTCCTCTAATGCTATAGTCTCCTAAAACCAGAACTTTTTCAAACTGACCATTGTGAATCTTAAGGTAACTTCAGTCGCATTGTTTTGCATACCCTTAATTTTCTTTGTTTTTCAAATTAGTCTTTTTTATCTTCTTTCTTTTTTTTTAATCTACTTTTATTATAAATAGCACACGTGTAAGAGGGAGAGTTGGGGAGTACTACCACTGTAAAGAGAAGGAGCCCTCAGAGGGGAGGGAGCCTGTGGTCGACTGCTTAGGACACTTTCCTGAGATATAAGGACTGTGGGCTGAGGAAAAGAAAGGACCCAGGTTCCTCCTCATCTGTGTGAACACTTGTAACCATGAGCTGGGTGATAAAATGAGGCATCATGACTGCTCCTTACATCTCTTGTAAGTGGAGAGAGTGACCATTGCTCCTTTGTGGATGGGATGGATTACTGCAGGAGAGGACTTCAAACGCTGAATACAGCATGCCTTAGACTGTAATCTGGAGCTAGATCCTGAAGTAAGACACTAAGTAAGAGGGTGTTTCTGACAGGTTCTCTTACCCTTGTGTTTTAAAAAGAAAAAAAAAAACAAAAGTGAGCAAGAAGAATTGTTTCCCGTGAAAGGGAAAAGTAAAATTATAGTTTGAATCCTTCCTCAATGAAAAATTAAGTGGATGCTCTAGTAGGTGATGATATTGCTCACTGTTGTTCAGGAATTGTCTCTTGATATGAACTATCCCTTTTGTGTCAAGAAAGCCTAATATAAATATATTTTATAATAGAGAAGAATACATCTAGGAATATCTTAAGTAAGTAAGTTCACTTAAATGAGCTTAGTTTGGAATATCATCTGTGTCAGTTCTGCTGCCAGGAGCCTAAAAACTCGCTGTGTTGGGACCCACAGCATGCTAAGCATTTTCCTGGTCACAGTACAGAATTAGGTTAGGATACATTCTGTGGTGTTTGATTTTGTAGTGCACAGTATGCTGGCTGTAATATGTTGACATGAGAGACAAGCTAAAAGATGCTGTGTAAATCACAAGAATGTTTGCAAAAACAATCCACTTCAAACATTAAAAATAATTCCAAATGGGGAGAAATTCAAATATTCTGCATCCAAATAGTCTAAGTGTAAATTCCAGCTTCTAAATGAGAAGCTTTGCTTTTCTGCCTTTTTTTTTTGATGCAGAAAATTCTCATTTAATGATGTAAAAATCTGTATAAATTCTCTTTTTATGATATCACTGTATACCTTTCAAATATTCAAGTAAATTGCTGACCATCTGGAATTTCTTTATAATCACTTCATAGTCTTGCAAATGCTGGACTCTGGAAGGTTAACATCACAGTTTCTCTAGGGAGCATATAAAATTCTTTTGGAAAAAGTTTAATTTTTTAATAAGGTGTTAATATGAAACTCTATTTTCCCTGACCAATATTAATATTTCCACTTGAACATAGATAAAGAAATCTATGTAGATAAAAAAAGGCATTGGTCAAAGTACTTAAAATTTTATATTATGAATTGCTGAATTGTTTTCTTTGAAGTAGTTGCCATGGAAATTCTTTATTGCCAGGTTCTTGTTATGTATGCAATGAGGCATTAAAATAACAGAAGGAATTGCAGAGAAACTTAGAAAATAAAAGTAAATCTCTTGGTGGAAATGTTCAGAATAATCATCAAATTCTAGCTTGCACAGAACTGTTATGTTCCTTTTTACTTTATATATTCCATTTAAAAACTGACTGTGCAATTCAGTTTTAGTGGTGAGAGGATGCTTTCCAGGAAAATTTGGCCAAATACAATAAATATTTCTATTAGATACTAGTTTTATAGCTACTGTTTTCATATCTGCCTCTCTAAATTTAGGTAGAACAAATTGTTATTGACCCAACAAAAGGAGGAAGCTTCAGGGTCCAGGTCTCCCCTGAGGCTCAGCAGCATTGCAGTTGCTTTTCTTGGCTTTTCAAATGAAGGGATCTGGGTCAAGTGTCCTCAGTAACGCATCTTTCTTCCCAAATAGGTCATTGGCTTTCTGTGAATGGCATCTTAAAACTTTGTGAGCTTTGTAAACCAAAGTTAGTGACCAAACAACTGATATCGTAATTTAACAATGGCTATTGTTCATGTCTGTGCTTCTGAAATGGTTGATGTAATTAGGAAGAAGTTTCTTCTGGTTATTGTGGAGTATTAATCAAGATCCATAATTCAGATCAGTGTATCCCATATATCCCATACATTCGATTTAATGCATGAAGGGGACAAAATCTGGTCTCCTATTTCTTTGGTTTTTGGTATGCACACAATTAACCTTATTTTCAAACATCTAAATGTGCCATGTCTAGTGTATATTTGACTTAAAAAAATAAACAAAAGATCCCAATGATGATCGGAATCTGTTGAGAAAAAGTTGCTTACATTTTTTAAGGACCATTCTGTTGGTCACATGTTGGAAAAATGTGGTTCCAGAAAAGTTTTTAAGAGAGCTTCTAAGACAAGAAACAATTGGGGCAAGTCCTCTGAAAAAATAATTTGGAGAATGTTCTTGAAAGGTTTATGATAAAGGAATAAGTAGTGCATACAATGAAAAGGGAACAGAAAACAGCAGAAAAAAAGTTTATCTTCAAAAAGACTAAGGAGGAAATCACACTTGAGAATTTTCTGTGCTTTAGTCATCGTATAATCATCATCAGTCTTACATAATATGAACTCTAATCTTTTTTCCATTGAAGCCAACAGAGAAAATTGCTCAATAAAACAGGATTGGAGGCCATATCATGGTCTGTAAGGGGGGGATCACTTTTCTGAGATCCCTTTTGTGCTTGACGCGCTTCTTTGATTTCCCACAGTACGGATGAATGCTATCTTCATCTGCAGCATTCAGGATCATAATTATAATTTAAATGTGGTGAGTTGGCTGCAGTTCCAACAAGTATATCCTAATAAGAAATTTTCATCCAAAGTTATTTCATGTAATCTGACGAATGATAAGGCATCTTTGGAAACCTGAGTCTCACACTTGTTTTGTAGGCTCAAGTCTGAAAAAATCCAATTAAAGTCAGGTTGGCCTTTGAAATTTGTATATTGTTTAATTTGTTTTTACTGAGGTTTTTAATGAATATTGAATTGCTGTAAACTGCGTGACTCAGAAAATTAATAAATTATATATATTCTTATTGCCAGTAAATTGTTCAATTATTAAAAAGCATGATTAAAAAGCATTTAAAGGAGTATGCGAGTGTAACAGAATAAATATAATTTGCAAATTTCTGGTAGTTTTACATAGATTTGACTAGTGAAATGTTATCAGAAAAGTAATTGGCATAAGTTCATTGCTGAGAAACAAATACTGAATGTTAGAGTAGTTAAGATTTACAAAGGCTTAGATTTCTAGCAAGTCTGAAATGCAATGGAAGGGGATCCTAACAGCCCTCCTTGAGTTTCTGGATGAATGAAATAACAGTCATTTCAAGACAGTAAAATCGACTTACTTCAAGTTCACTAAGGTTGCACTCTAAATTTTGTGTGTTTTCTTGCATAGTATATGTATGGCTATCATGTTTCCAACATCATAATGTTGAACACCTCACAATCACAAAGGTATTTTCTTTTTTTCGGTACTTCAGTGGTATGAAGTATGTAAGTGCTGCATTCTTTTATTGCTAGGAAAGAGAACGGCACACGTGAAGTGACATCCTGAAGTTACTGAGAAAGTCAAAAGCTGAGGAAGGATTTCAAACTAATTTCTGTGGCTCGTGCTCTGTCGATCACACCCCAAGGCATCTAGCCCATGCCCAGCAGGACAGTTACCAGTTGCAGACAGAAGATCCTTGCCGAGGTGAGCAGGTAGGTGTGAGGCACTTGCGGTGCCCTGCTGCTCGCAGCTCCCTGCGAGCTGCCGTCCCGGCTCCGGGCTGGGAGCGCAGCCCGGGAGGTATCTTTGCGCGCGCTGCAGCGTGTGTGCTGCGCCGCCAAGGATTAGTTGCTGTAATCACCAAGAATCATTCAGCCTATGAATAGGTTGGCTTGGGCTCGCCGTAGTTGCAGCCACTTTCTGTCAATAGGGCAGGCTAATCTTCCTGGCTGAAAAGTTCGGGCACCGTTGAATTTAACAATCATAGAAAAGTGCAGCTATTTTCTCGGATGCAGTCGCTGCCATTACTGCAAGACTCTGCGTTAATCAAAACAATTTTGCGAGCTGCCTTGCGAGCATCCTGAGCTGTCACTTTCTTTAAACAGCTGGGTTTATTGGTGTAATCTGTGGGACAGATACTTCAGCGGTGATGGTCCCGGAAGGATTTTATAAATAACTACTACTTCACTGGACGGTGATAGCATGACTGGCATTAGTGGTGTAATTCAAAGTTACACATTAGTGTGCAGTGAAATAAATGTTCCCAAAAGGTCAGACTGAATCTGTGCAGTCAGGTCTGGCCCTCTTCCAAGCTCTTATGAATGAAAACGTGATATTGGGCTTGTAAAATCACATCCTGTCGCTTTTAGTGCAAAGTAGCCCTTTTAGTGTACTTCCTTTAGAATTTGTAACTACTCGTATAATCGGGTGTGAAACATGAGAGGGTTTGCTGTTTTGTATTCTGGTGCAAGGTTGTCGTCTGTGTGGTCCTCATTTCAGCCGATTGCTTCTTTTGTGTCACAGAGTGAATGCCATTATAGCGTTTTGGCATGACTAAGCATGTGTGTGTCCCTGACGGATACCGAAATTCTTTGCTGAGCAAAGTTTTAGGTGAAATCTCCTTGATACCTAAGGCTTAGGTTTGCATAGTTAGCAAAGGAGAAAGGTAGAAATCAAAATTGCAAATGATGTTGAGAAAAACTGATGCATTTTACTTCAGTACAAGAAATAACTGACTAGTTTCTGTAAGAATTATACAGCATAACATACAGCATACAGCTGAAGTGGTTTATAATACTAGAATCCTGAATGGGGAAAAATGTGTATGCCTATATATACATATATATATATGTGCATTTATTTTATTTTGGTTTATTCTGTTTATTATGTTATGAAGTTTTTTTAAGACCTTTCAAAAAAAATTTAAAACTCATAACGTGGCGCTGTCAAAGTGGGCATACCTTTTCATTTAGCCTTTTTGGAGTTAGCGGCATACCTTAGCTACTTTGCTTTTCCCATTTTACATTCTAGAGCAAACAGTCATTAGAGAATCCGACTCTATTTTACTATAATGTATTTTTGAGCATTTGATCATGTGCTCATTGCCTCAGTACCTGCAGGTTCAAGGGAAAATAGGTACCTACAAACACAACAAGCTACAGCAGCAGTACGAAGGCAGGTGTATTTTCTTGCCTAGTGGGTTGACCATGGCTTGAGGAGTCGTTGATATAGTGTGTTTCCTTATCTTCTCAGTGAAGATGAAACCATTAAGGTAACATGTCTGCTTGAAACGTGACAATTTCAAATGCTCCTGTTAGGTTCTGTTTTCTACGTGCTCTTGCACATTGATTATGCTGAATTGTGACATTAAAGCCAGAATATACATTTCAAGATGAGGTTTGAGAAGTAAGATGTGATCAGCTATGATCAATATCAGCTAGCGCTGCTTGCTTTCTAGGTAGGGAGGGATGATACACTTCTGGTTTGAAAACGGTATAAGATGTCTTTAACTTGGGACTGGGCTTGTGCAAATAAATTCTTCAAACAGGCTGGACTTAATGTCATAATATGATCATGTAGTCATGTGCTGGTGTTTCTGAAGAGCGTTGGAACCAGGCATAGATCCTGTTCTGCTGGACTGAAAAGTAAACCATGTCAAAACTGCTTAATATCGCTAACGTTTGTGCAACAAAGAACAAAAGGTTGTTTTCTTCTTTCTTTCTCCTTCAACTTATTTCTTTTCAGAAATTTTTTGATTTTTGTTTTTCATTTTACCCCAACAGTGAAGAGTAAAAAGTCAAATGAGTTCAATAAATAGTGACTTCATTTTAAATAGCAAATTTCAGTAATTTGAGGTTCTAGAATGCAATGCTTTCATTTTATATTGGTGAAATCAGAAATGCTGTTCACCCTTATCTGGAAATGCCATCCAGCTCACTCAGGTTCATGGGTTTTGGTTTTACATTGAGCAGAAACAGTATGAAATTTGAAACAGCATTTCTTGAGCCCTTCAATGGTAGTACGTATGCCTAAAACAAATTTTGTAATTTTACAGCAGAAGTAATGAAGACCTTGATGGTGTGAGGGATGACCACTTAGATACTAGGTTAAAAATCAGGAAGCCTGTATTTCTTCAGAGGACTAACAAAGTCCACTAAAACATAGGTGCTATTGTCTGGAGGAGGATATGGAGACTAGAAGGTATCAAAATATGGAATTTAAAGGTAAATTAGATAAACAGATGATCTAATACTGCTAATAAGAAAAAAATGTGTGTGCTAGGGTATGGATAAACTAATTAACCGCTCAACACCTAATGATACATAATAGGAAATGGTAACTTGTAGGCAAGTGTGTGAAAACTCATTAGACGCTTATAAAAGGAGGCCGTGATTTGGATTTTTTGGATTCAGGCTTCTTTGTAGTTTGATACCACAGTGCTCTGCTGAATCAGCAGCAATATGCAGTGTTAAGCTTTCTGTGTACCACATGAAAAAATCCTGTGTGACAAATGCCACTTCAACCTGAAATGTGTGGCTTGGCAAGTCTGAGTGAGTTGGGTCCCTGGAAGCGGCGAGGTCAGAAACAGACTCTGGTGCTATCAGTTCTGGCTGGTGGCTCCTGGCCAGTGGCTGCAAAGCCAGTAGACACCAAAAAGCTAAGAGTGGGCAGTGGGAAAGGCAAATAACAGATGAACCCTCCCAAAACAACAGCGTCATGTTAGAAATGAGATGACTTTAAAATTTTGTTGACCGGCAGTCATAGGGAGTTTCTGGTTTTGAATGCATATATATGGAATCATGTGTGGAAGAATTCATATGCAATTTTAAAGCTATATGCGACTGTAGTTATAAATACTTTAGTAATTGCTATACTTGAGAAGAAAGAGTCAGAGTGTTTATAAATACTTGGTAAACAAGTTTGTGCTCCTTGCTATTAAACAATAGGTACAAAAGGTACAGGTAAAGGTACAAAATGTTGAATTATCTAATGCTTCTGTTAAAAAGTTGTTTTCATACATTTTTATGCTCCTAATAAAGTTAATCTATTTTTATATATTTTCTTCTATGATGATATGGAAGGTACTCTTAATTTTACAAATAGATCTTTTTCAGTTTCAGGAAGAACTATACATCCATTTCTGTCTCTTTACCTGAAAGGAATAATTTGAATTTCCTAATCTCTTACCTTTTTTGGTTATTTGTTTTATATTTGGGATGGGGGAGGGTGGGGATAAGAAAAAGAGAAAATAATTCCTGAAAGAGAAAGGTGTTCGTTCATAGAAATTTATGTTATGTCAAAAAAAGATTAAATATTCAGTATATAGCTATATATTTTTGTACATTCTTTTCAGTTGTAATTTTGAGTGTAGTTTATGTCAACACTAGAGAATTAAACTGTAGTCTTTTGAGACAACGTACTACATATGATGAATTTGCAGTTAGGTAGCTGTTAAGTATATGATATGATAAAAATCATATGTGGGAATTTATGATGTGTATGATTCAAATAGGATGCTAAACTTTTTTAAGAGAGCATGGGCAACTATATACAAAACTTGAAAATTTTATATTTATGTTAGTTAAGTTTTATATTGATGGAGCTGGAAGAGGCTGGGTCCTTAAGGAGTGTGACTTATCTGGTCAGGATAAACTGAACGAATTTTCATTTCTCTTTTACTTGCTGGTAAAATGAAACAGATTATCTTAAGGAATTCTAAGAATGGAACTATGGATGGATAGATAAGTCTGACTGAAAATAAGACAGACACATCAGTGATGATTAGGACATTGATTGTACCAAAAACATATAAGAAATGCCGTTTTTCTCCCTTAGGCACTTGTCCCACTGATAGGATCAAAATTAATTCCACAAAATAATCTGTTTGATTTCATGCTTTCTTCTAGGACATTAATACTGTGTTCTTAAAAGAAAGATGTAGCATCAAAAATGTTAATGAAAAGAGATAAATTTGTGACCCCCAATCTGCAAAGAAATGTGTAGACCTTTTACGTCATTATATTCTCAGAGGCAATGCTCCTTACTTCTTGAAATGAGTCCAAAGGAGAGGTAAGACTAGGACATGGCATAAATTATGCCAGCCTACCCAAAGAAGTGCTCACAAGAGGTCTGATAACATGCAATATTTACCCTGATGACATTACTTGGCCCTCCGCAACTGTGGCTCTGAATGTGTTATTCCAGTGGCCATAGAAATGAAATGTTAAGCTTTTCCTCTTGGTAATGGTTATTTTACTTTTATTTTGGCAGGCACAAATGAGTAAGTCGAAATCCTGTCTAATTCATTTTAAAACAGTGCATGCATATATCTTTCTGTGATAGTCCTGGCAAAAGCCTTTGGCACATGAGTCTTTTATTTCCAGCATTGTAATTTCTAGCAAGTCCTACCTTAAACCACCCCGTGTGGTTCTAGCTTTCAAACCTGCATTTCTCTAAACAAATTTTGCTGCGTGGATGTAGGCAAGTTAATGGTAGATTTCTGGGATTAGCATTTTTTTATGATTCAGTAATATCCTGTATAGTTTCATGACTTGAATTTTCCATATATTTATTTGTAGGTTTTATTTATTTATAGATATGATTAAATGTGCTCTTTGTTGTGCTGTATCATTTTGATGCAGGGCTTACATAGTTAAGATTTTGGCTTCAGTTAGCGTTTGAATTTACTTTGTTTACTTATCTGCAATATGCTAATAAAAATATGTAGAACTTATTTTTCCCTCAAAATTGCACTGCTGGTTACCAACCATTGTGCCAAAGTTTCCTCATATGGTGCCAAATGCATGGATATATTCCAAAATTTGCATCTAGCCCTTACAGAACGAGGCAGTTCAGAATTGTGGAAAGTTCAGATTTTCCAATTCGTGATGAACTTCTGGGGGAAGGTAAAGTGATTCTAATGGAGCAATATAAAGAACTAAATGGGTTAAGGTGTAAGCTACTGCTCTTGTAAACCTTTAATGTCACAGGTACTGTCACGATTGATAACTAAAGGTAAATAAAAAGAAATGGGTGGAAGGGTCAGCAGTTGGCAGGGTTTATACTACAGTCTTCTGCATAAAGCTGGAGTTGGTAAGTTGTCTGGGCATCTCACAAGCAATTTTTTTTCTTAGTAGCAGCCCAACCTAATGAAAGAAAATAGAAACAGGAAAGTTGGGACTAATTTGGTGGGATTTCATGACATGACTCAGATTTTTGTTAATTTTTCCTCCAGTGGGAGAGTATAAGAACAGTTGGGGTTTTTTTTTTGTTTTTTTTTGGTTTTTTTGTTTTTTACTGGAGAATTAGAACAGAAGTAGTTTATTGATGACTTTTTAATTAATAATGTAATTTATATGTTTGGAGTTATCTAGAGTTAAGTTGTAGGAAAAACATTACATAACTGCTTTTTAGACCTGTTTATAAAGAAGAATGAAGCTAAGGGTAGAAAGCAGGGGTTTGAATATGGTAATAATTTTGTATTTGGGGAAAAGTTACTTCTTTTACACGAATTATAGTAGATGACAGAGGAAAGACAATCCTAAGAGTCATCCAGAAACGAAGAAGTAAGATATTTATTGTCAAGGCTTCTCTTTTAGTTTGTCCATTGATGTTATTTTGAAATATTCTAGTGGAATACTTGACACAGAGAAATATAAAATTGCTTCAAAAGGAAAATGTTTTCTTAAGCATATCTGGTTTTGGAAGAGTTTGCTATTATTACATTAAAGATTTTTAATTGCTGGTAAGAATGTTTGGGTTCCTTTCTGTGACCTGAGGAGACTAATTAAATGTTGCCAGATAAAATCATTTTTCTTGAAATGAATCCATTTTCTCTTGAGTTTTCTGATTAGGTACTATCTTATCATTGAACAATTATGCAAGATCATCACAGATTAAAAACAGTATCGAGGACTTAAACGTGTATTACCTCTTTTTAGACCGTATGAACTATTAAGCATCCTTTAAAAGCTAGGACTAAAGAAGAGAAGTGGAGAAAATAGAGCAATGTGAATATTGGATTGAATTTGATGTTTTCCTGTCTGACTAAATGGTAGTGAGGGGCTGATTAACCTGGAATGGGTTGAAAGGAAGTCTGAGGTGGTGGTGCTGAAACAAGGCACAAGGAGGAGAAGGGCACACGAGTTACCTCCGCGGATGTAACGAAGAAAAGGGTCCCCGTGTCTTGAGTAATAAATAGGGCATGTGGGCATCTATACGCTCTGTGCATACGTCGTCTCTGATGCGTTTCCAGTGCCTTTGGGCACCGGCGTAGCCCACTGAGTGTTGTCTGAACCTCCCTCGGTGCTTCTAGTGCTGTCAGAGGCTCTGAAAGTGGTACCGTGGTATCGCTGGCTTTTAGACAGCGAACGAGAAGCTGTCAGCACCAGTTCAATGCTTCGGCTGGTCTCTGCGACTGTCGTTCTCGTTACTGATTCCTCACTTCCAGGAACGTTGTAGATCTGTGATACCAAGTCATTTTTCCGAGTGCGTGTGTGCTAAGCTGAGCGATCCTTCTATATGCCTCTTTTAGTAAATGAAGCTCTTCATGCTCAAGAGGCAAATTAGAGCTGTCATCTCTGTGTTTACCTCGCTATCTACTGGGCTTCTGGATTCCTTATCTGCCTTGTCAGGGCAAAGCTATTCCTGCTGTACTTCGATGGCTTGGCGCCGCGTGCCCTGGTTGCTTTGTCACGCAGTGGAAGGACAGGGAGTAGATTTATCTCACTCCCAAAAGTTGGCCCAATCTTTTTCTTCCTTTGAGGTTTCCTTGTCGTCCTGGTGGTTGTCTCTGAGTGATTCGTCTTTCTCTTTGTACCAGGATAGACAGTAGGCCAGGGTGTGAAGAGTTTTAGGCTCCATTTAATGAGAAGTGCAGAGAAAGCTTCGGAGATACTTTCCCAGATTACCTTCCAGGCCTCCAACAGCCTGCAGCTCAGGGGCTTCAGGTCAATGGAGATATATATATATATTTCTTTTTCTCCTCTTCCATTCACCTGTCCAGTTTATTTTTGAACTTGTAGCATCTGCAGTACCATATGACAAGGAGTTCCAAAATCTTTGCTTGTAACTTAACAAGCAGTCATTTATTTGATTTTTTTTTTTTGTATTGACAAAGACAACGAGCAATAGATAGTTTCATCCCCTCCATGATGCTTATGATTTTGTTGGCCTATATTTTATTCCTCCTCTGTCTTCTCTTGCAGGCTGAGTATTCTTAGTGTATTTAGTTGTTCCTTGATGTCATTGATTGTCATCGTTGCCCTTTTCTGTATCTTTCTCAGTTCTGTGATATTCTTTTTAGAAATGTGATGGCCAAATAGTATTCATGATGCGGCAATATGAGTAAAATGGCCATCATAGTGTTAACGTGGTCACACAGAGCTTTTTGGAAATGAAGACAAAACAAAAAGGATCTGGCAATTGGAATATTTTTCTGTCTTGTGATGGATTTAAGGTAAAGTAGCAAGTTTTTCCAGGTGCAATACAGGAATATTATATTTTGATTGAACCAAGTATGCCATCTACAAAAATTTTCAGCAACACGTTTTCATCCATTCACTGAATGGAATGCTAGAAGGGAGAGATGTGATTAGTGTAATCACCTGCATAACACACATCATATCTTTTAATGAATTAAGTCCTGTTTGAAGTAGTCCATACCTTTGGGGAGGTAGAGGAAAGTTCTGAATTTAAAATAACCAATGATGGAGAATCCATCTCAGTTCTTTGTAAATTGTTCCTTGTAAATATTTTCAATAGTTAGAATATTTTAAAAGTTGTTTTTTTGAATTCATAATTTGTATAGGTTCAGTTTTCACTTACTAGATTTTAGCATAGTTTTCCCTGGATTGAGGAGTCTGTAATGATCATATTTTTTTTTCTAATATCTAAACTTCTCACAATTAAAAATCTGTAAATCTATAATTACTGAGAGTAATTTTGTAACCCTTCTGTAATTCTTTATTAACAGATTCAAATATCTGCTTTTCCCCATGTATTTTATGTGGGAATGATGTTGGGTTGACAATCTTACTGAGGTCATTCTGTTTTCTAGTTTCAAACATAGGCACTTTTTTTTTTCCCCCCTGGTCTTCTGCACTGCTTTCAGTGCTCCAGGTTTTAATGAAAATCAAAATTAATCATTTGAGCAAGTTTTAGTCCAACTGTGTCATAGATGAAAGAGATTAAAGGCAGGGTCTGGGAAGTATAGTCTCTGTCTTTAAATTAGATTTTTCCAAAGTTGGGCATAGGTTTTGGGGGAAACAGATACAACTCTTTTTTAGTTATTTTGATTTAGCATGTCATTTGCACTATTATGACTTTGGATGTCATCTTTCAGATTAGGAATTGTTTGTGTATTTTCTGATTGTCTACATTACTCCTTTTCTTTTGAATAGTGTCGATATTCCCTTTGAATAGAGTGCCCCAAATAAGGAATGCAGACCTTTATTATCCTTTAATTAGGTGAATTCTTTGAGAATATAATAGTGGTGTGATTCTTATGTTGTATTGCAGTATTTCAGGACTAACAAATGAAACTGTAGCAGATCATGCAGACACACAGCTAGGGAAGATAAAAGTTGATGGAAATCATCATGGATGGCTATATATGCATTGTGATTTATTTAAAATGTCCGTAAGCAGAATAACAACATCAGGAAAAGTTTCAGTAATAAGAAGTCAGGTGGAACTAAGTGACTTAGGCTTCTTGTTTCCTTCTTTACACAGTTTTGCTCTATCTAGTTTTTGGATTAGTGGAAGAGTGGTAAATAATTAAAAGAATTGTACATGGGTCTTCTATCAGAGTATCAGGCCTCTGAATGGGCTTATGAGGGATAAAACAACTTAAATCAAATATGTACACAAAAAGAACAGATTTAATAAAAACAAGGTTAAACAATCTGGATTTGCCTAAGATTTTTAGAAACTTGTCACAGAGGCAGTTGATGATCAAGGTGGCGAATGCAGATGCCAGCAATGAGACAATATGTGCACCTCTAAGTTGGTGGGAACATTCAGAAAGGTTATCATTAATGGCAGTAAATTCTTGCAGACGGAAATGTCAACTGTGCTCCCACAGGGCTTTGTTTGAAAACAATCCTGTTTCATATATTAATTATAGAGCTGGAAAATGGAACAGCTGCTTCTTCCTAGTATTGAAATTTGTAGATTTTAGAAGGGCAGGAGGAGATTGTTGTCATCTGCTAAGCTGCAGTGAAATTGTAGAAACTTTGGGCTCGTTGCGTAAGTAGTCAGATAAATAAAAGATTCTTTTCAGAGCAGGAGAATAGTGTTGCATCTGTAAGAACAAGAGCAAACCCCTCTTAATTAAAATAATTAAAAAATAGATAATTTTGAGCTTAATGAAGCAGAAAGGCACATAGAGATGATACTACAGTATTGCTGCTGTGGTGGCACTGGAAGGGAAATGGGCTCCTTTAAAAAAACAATCAAAAACCCCCCAAAGCACTGGCTCTCTGTAAGGAAAAAATGTAAACTACTTAATCTGAAGGTAGAAAAGGCTGATGTTGTGGAACGAGGAATTGTCTTTTGGAGAAATGAAGAAAAGCTATGGGGAAATATAGACGAAATGTTAATTGTAGTTTTCAACTATGAGGAATTATAAACAGGATATCTTCAGTGCAAGGATGACCCCTATATTCAGAAGCTTTCAAAATCATGGTTAGGCACAAGTTCTAGTTTTGTTTTGTTTTTTTTTTTTTTTGAAGAACTGTTTGAATTTGAGATATAATTTCTGTGTTGTAAAGTGAGCAAACATGGCTTAGTTTAAACCAAAGATACTTAATACATTTATGCTCCAGTGACAAGTGCATTATATGTGCCAATTTCATGCACTGAATAAAAATCATGAGAAGGTGTAAGTAGATTTAGTGACTAAAAGTTTAATTTTTTTTGCAAGGTGTGAGAATGAATTAATGTTTGTCTTAAGGAGAAACAGAACTTGGAAAAATTCTCCTATAAGCAGATACATTACTAAAAAGGAGGGATATTTATGGAAATTTGTCATAGCTATACATTGTTCCATAATCCAAATAACATATTATTTTGCTATAAGTAGAGATTTGCAGTCATTTTGAGGGAAATATGTCGGAGAGAGAATGCGTTGCCTAGGACCTGCGCCAAGGAGCTGATTTAAAGTCTTTTGGTTCTTCTGGGCTTTTGATATGACCCAAAGTGAACCAGCACCGGCGAGGTAGTGAGCTCAGAGGCTTTGATCACGGCTGGAAATCTGGCAAGGTTTGTATTAGGAGGCACTGAAGAGCTGTGTGAGTACTCAGGGACACTCGCAGAAGATCTACCACTAGAGTTTTGGGTGTTTTAGGAAGCTGGGATTTCAGGAGAGTCTGGGCAGTGCCAGTGAGGTCTCTAACTCTCGCCTAGGGTGTTGATCTTCTGGATAGTAAAGTCCACCTGCAAGTTGGAGTCATAGTCCAGCTTCCTGTCCCAGGACCACCGCAGGTTCCTTGGCCTCATAGTTTTGTCTAAAACTCTTTCTGAAATGGGCCTTACAGGGGCTGGATGAAGCATGAAAGTTTTCTGGAGCAAATGGGATGAACGTTTGTATGACCACTGCCATGACATGGCTTTGGCGTGCCAATACTAAGGTGAGAGCCCATAGCCAATCCATGGCTGCAGAAGTGTGAGCCTTTAAACTAGACTTATTTTTCTGAGCTATATAGTAGATGAAAACAATTTGGACATTGCCTGCAGCTAGGGTTTGCAGTGAATTTTTGAACATATTATTACTGTTTTATTTATAGCAGAGCAGGAAACAAGTCATGGAGGTGGGTGTAGGGGAAGCGTGCTATTACACTGACCCTTACACTGCCGTTCACACTTCCCCTGTGAGGTCTTTGTGATTTCTTTGATTTCTAAAGGCAGTTTTTTCTCCCGACTCGGTAAGGCTTTGGTGTAGGCAGTTGCCTCCAAGAGTGAGCTGGTGAATATGACTGAAAAGTGTGAGTGACTCAGTCATTGCCTTTTTATAGCTTTCCTGTTTCTGTGTCAGGTGACTCCATGGTCACCTTCCCACCGGCTTTGTTACCAAGGTAATCTTTCCCTTGTCAAGGCCATTTTCTCCATTACAAAATGGCTTTTTGGCTAGAGGTGTCTGTGTTTGCATAATGGACTGTTTCCATTTAGAAACTTTGTTTTGCTGAGACCAGACAAGAATCTCAACCCAACATGGAGGTGGAACAGAAGGCAAGAGGGCTTCCAAAAGGAAGCTGCAAGCTTAGAAAAACTCAAATAAAAAAATCTCTGCGTGGTTGGGCTCGGGCATGGGGCCTAAAGGTTTATTTTGGCTTGTTTTTCCCGCTTAAGTTTTAGGACAAGAGAGAAGAGATGCTTTTATGAAACAAAATAAACATGTATGTCAAAAATTTTTTGTTCAGACAATATATGCCGCAAGGTATTGCTACAGTCTTCTGTCAGTCTGATTAACCCAGAGGGAGGGTTTCGTAGCCTGTATACATCGCTAGTATTTCTGGCATCCCGGTTAGTTTGTCCTGTGCTCCAGTGTAACCATAGCAGGGAATATGGAGGCAGCTTGCACATCACACTGCTGTACAGTGCATTTTGCTGCTCAAATGTGGACGTTTACAGTGGTTTAAACCATTTGTGGAAGTGCACCGTTAGTTTGGGAATGGAGACTGTAGGTACAGTGAGATCATGCTTGGAGTAAGAGAATCGTATGTAAAGCATTCCTTTTTTATGTTCCATATAAATCTCTTGGAATATAGGGCTATTATAAATTCAAAATTTGGAAGTGAGGGCAAAATTATTATTAGTTTGGTTTGGCCTCCTCTTTTCTCATCTTACTCTTTTTCTACATTGCTGGACATCTTTCTCACCTATGAAAACCATTCTTTGCCTTCTAGTAGTGGATATCTTCTGTATCTGTAATGTTCAGCATTGCAGATAAGAGCTGGACTAACAACCAGCGGCTTGTTCCAGACTGGCAATGTTCATATTTCTAGAAAATTAACAATTTCCTTCAGCAAACATTGCTTTTGTTCACATAGAGTTAAAATATTTTTACTGTTAGGTTTAAGTTGCAGCATAGAAATGAGATACGCTGTCACTTGTAAGCAATTTTTTGAAGATTGGAATGGACATTTTGGTAAATCTCCAGGAAAGCAGGTCTGCTCTGTAGGAAAACAATTATAGTGTGATAGACAAAGGTAATTTTGCATGCAGAATATGTTGATTCTGTAGAAGAAGGTTCTAAACAGTGAAATGCTGCTTTATATAAAAAGTTAGTGAGAAGAGTGGTTGTATGATTAGATATTTGGGGCTGCTGTGTTGATGCAGAATTCTACTGCAGGAATTAGATTATGGTCCTACTACAGGCACCCACTCTAATGAACTGATGATTAAAGTATACAGTTATTTTCTTTATAGATGATACTTTGAGGGCAGGCTGCCTGAAAAAATGTTCACATTGAATAATAGTTACTGGCCTGGATAGGGAAGAGACATCTCTGTATTGCTGCATTTTGTAAACAGATATATTTTGGTAGATTTTTTGGGAAAATAAAGTACAGTTAGACAATAGGTTTTCCTCAAATATATTATTGAAAAAATACAGAGCTAGTTTCAGGATTAGGGTGGCAATCACCTGTGCAAAACCTTTCATCAGAAGTATGCTGTCTAAAATACAGTATTATTACATACTTTCCTTATTTGACAGTGTCAGATTTCAAGTTCAGACTTAAAAAGTCACCCTCTGCCGGTAGATAACATATGTGGACAACAGAGAATAAATTTCAGTGAAACTTCTCAGTGTACTGAGAAATGCCCTCTTCAGTAACCATTCAGAAAAAGAATGTGCAAACTTTAATTCAATGAGATTTATCCCCCAAACAGTCAGTACATCTAAATTACAAAGGCTGGAACTCAAATGAGAAACCAAACTTCATATTTTGAAGATTGGGTTGTTGTTATTGAGCATTTTAAAAAACGGCAATCATCCTTTGAATGCTGGAAACTCCAGAGATAAACAAAAAATGTAAACCACCTAGGAAAATAATAGATATTATTCTAGCCTGAAATGTAATGGGAAAGGAGGTCTGTCTCCCTTGTGGCTATTTTTGTTTCCTTCTCTCTATCATAATACAGTTTTATATGAAAAATGTTATGTGATGCTGTTATCCTCTGTCAGCAGAGCACATAGGTTATCTTCCTTACAGGTACTGGGTATTGCCCAGCCACGAGCCAGGTGTAAGCTGTGGAGCAGTTTGTCTGCAATGAAGTGCTTGAGGCAGGTGGTTTGGGGGATATGTTGGTCAAAGCAGGAGTAAGATATGGTTAGCATCCTTTCTTTCATGTGTTCATATATTTGGGTAGGTAACTCCTTTTCAGTCTTTTGTCATTTAAAATTGTTATTGTGATAGCAACTAGAGCAGTGCTGAGGAGGATGTACCAGATTTGACTTTTTTCTTTTTGCTTGTTTGCTTTTGTGGGCTAGATCTTGCAGCAAACAAAAAAACCTTTTTATAGGTTCATAATGACACTTTTTATTCTATGAATTTTTTAATAGTTGAAAGCATTTTTTTGCCCTTTCATAATGAATTTTGAAGGATTTCATTCTATTTCTTAGGTTGAAACTGAGGTTTTTTGATTATAATATGGATGATCAATTGTTTCATCTTTTGTTCATCTGTATGATTGTCAGTTCACTGAAATGAGTTTGCTTTTGTAGGCTTTGGACTGTGTTTAATATCATTTTGCGTAAGAAAGCATATTTTTGAGTACACGTTAATAGTGAGAAAAAACACGCTTTTTTAAAGGTTCAGAGACTATATTTTACACACTTAAAAGGTATCGTAACTTATAAAGTATTGACTAACATCATCGTCTACTTAAAACTTGCCTTTTCAATATGGAGGTCAACTGCAGTAGCAACCATCATTCTAAGAACAGAAACTTGTAGGTGCTGGCGGATGATTAAATGTTGTCTATCAGAAACTCCCCTGTAACCTCTGTGTTTACCATGTTTACAGCACCTAAAAACTGCCTCATACTTTTCTCTGATCACCCAGATGAGTGCTTTTTAACATTGTCCAGCATAAAGCCTAACAATTTTTTGCGTAAGAGTTATTATTTTGCCAAATAATAGTAATTTTAGAATACACTGGATTTTACCAGATAACTCTGTTATTAAATGTTTGTGAAGAAGAGAAGACAGAGGTCTGTTTTTATGTGTTTTTATAATTACTCTGATTAGAGAGTTCAGATACACATTTCTTTTTTAGCAAGTATTTTACGTTGTCTGCTAGTAATACGGTTAAAATCTTTTGCATAGGCTTGCCAACCTGCTAATTTCAAATGACAGTAATTAGTCAAAGACGTTTGCCTCAATCAAACAATGGGACTTATTTTGAGCATACTAGATAATATTCCTAAGTACTGAATATATACCTTTGAATTAAGCTTTATAAAACAGATTGCTGTCCAAGGAGTAACGGCTGAACATGTTTTGATTTTTGTTCACTTAAATCTTTTTTTTTTTTTCCACATTACTGAAATCAGTTTATCAGCTAGACACAGACAGTAAGTTAGCTGAAGAAAACAATTTTAAATATTTGGGATATTATGTATAGAGGACTTGATTTTGATCTCTCTTATGCATTCTTATGTATTCTACGTTTATGGCACTTTCTTGTTTTTAGTTTATAATTAAAATACAGGATATATTTAGACTAGAATTATTTTAGATGAACACTTCAGTTTTGTTTTGTTTTTGATGGGCAAGCTACTTCACTTGTACCATTGCGTGTCATCAAATACTTACTTGTATCACTTTGAATTCAAAGTTCAGAATCACAGGTTGAGGTTGGAAGTGACCTGTGGTGGTGGTCTAGCCCTACCTCCCTGCTCGAGCATAGTCAGCTAGAGCAGGTTGCTCAGGACTGCATCTGTTGGGTTTTGGGTACCTCCAAGGATGGAGACCCCTTAGCCTCTCTGGGCAACCTGTTGCAGTATTTGACACCTTCACATTAAAAAAGTTTTTTTTAATGTTTGGATGGAATTTACAGTGTTTCAGTTTTCACCCATTGCCTCTGAGAAGAGTCTGGCTCTGTCTTCTTTGCTCCCTCCCTTCAGATATTTATACACTTTGGTGAGATCCCCCTCAGCCTTCCCTTCTCCTGGCTGAACAGTCCCAGCTCTCTCAGCCTCTCCTTGTATCATCCTTTTGGCCCCTTGCTGGACTTTCTCCAGTATGTCCGTATCCTTTTTGTACTGAGAGCCCAGAGTGGGACCCAGCACTCCAGATGTGGCCTCACCAGTGGCCGAGTAGAGGGGAAGGATCACCTCCCTCGACCTGCTGGCAAGGCTCTGCCTAATGCAGCCGAGGATGCTGTTGGCCGCCCTTGCCACGAGGGCACATTGCTGGCTCATGGTCGACTTGTGCTTCAGGACCCTTGGGTCCTTCTCTGCAAAGCTGTCCAGCTTGTGTCCTTCTCTGCAAAGCTGCTGTCCAGCTGGTTGGCCCACAGCCTGTACTGGTGCACAGGGTTATTCCTCCCCAGCTGCAGAGCATTGCACTTCCCCTTGTTGAACTTCATGTGGTTCCTATCTGCCCATTTCTCCAGCCTGCTGAGGTCCCTTTGAATGGCAGCACAACCATGTGGTGTATCAGCCATTTCTCCCGGTTTTGTATCATCAGCAAATTTGCTGAGGGTGGATGATGGATGAGATCCCATTGTCCAAGTCATTAATGAAGATCTTGAATAGTGCCGGACCCAGTATTGACCCCTGTGGGACACCACCAATGACTGGTCTCCAGCTGGAGTTTGTGCTGCTGATCACAATCCTCCAAGTCTGGCAGTTCAGCCAGTTTTAAATCCATCTTACTTCTTGAAAAACTGAAATTGCAGATAAATTTGCAACTTCATCATCTTTGTTTTAAGGCTTGCTTAAACCTTTAAGCCTATAAGAGTCTTCAAAATCTTTTTTGTTTTCAAACGAGTACTGCCATTCCTGGTCCAAGATCAAGTAATCATAAATATTGTGGGGGGTTTCTTTTCACAAAGCTGAACAATGTTGTTGAATTATTTCAGGCAGCAAGGTAGACACCTATTTTTAAGAGTATAATTTTCTGAATATAGGTGTTTAAGGAGTCTCTAGAACTGCCAGGGAGCTTAGGAGTTCTTGCGAGTGTGGGAAAACTAGCAATATTGTGAAGAAGTATTTTATACGTAAATGGAAACAGCATACTTGCTACTCTCCAAATAGGAAAATTATCATCTTATATGCACTATTTGGATATTGCATTAGTAATATTTGTTGGTTTTGTGTCACTCTGTTCTAGGGAGTATGACTTCTGCAACTTCACCTATCATTTTGAAATGGGACCCCAAAAGTCTGGAAATCAGGACTCTCACAGTAGAGAGGCTACTGGAACCACTTGTTACGCAGGCAAGTGTTTTTGATTTATTTTGCTTCTTTCTTTAGCATGATGTTATATGTACTCATTATATGTAATTATCTTAATAACATTTTATAGTAAAAAATTAAATAGTTTGTGTTCATCTCTAGTAGAAAGTTCCATTCAAATTTGTTTAGAAGTTCTTCTAAATAATTTATGATCTCGAAGTATGAGGAGGCAGTTGTGCTCATTTTTCAAAGCAGTTTAGAAATTAATGAAACAATCAGTTTAAGTTAGGGATCTGACTGAGCACATGCTCCTTGTCTCTTACAGTACTACAAAAGTAACTGTGCTAGTAGAAGCTAAAACATCTGTCTGATCATTTCTAAATGGTCCAAAAAGAGTAAGGTGGAAGTGATCCCATTATTTAAAATACCCAAGTCATTTTTCTTCTAGGAATGCTAATTATATTAAAAATGAATGCCAGCTAACCCCATCTGTCCAACAACCTGTTATTAATTATTTTCTTATAGATAAGATTATATCTATATTATGTATAGATAAATAGATTGTGGACCTTAAGATTTGTCTGCTGAATAAAAGTGTAGGCCTTCTATTTTGAGTGAGACCAGACTTAATGATGCTTTTGTTATCAGAATAAAACTAATATTAAGCATAAATCCCTACTTTTCTAATGCTCTAAAAATAATGTCTGTGTATGGTTCCTGTGTTCCTTAAAATGAGTCACTGTAGGAAGAAGTTATACCTGTTCTTATTTCTTTAAGTTTGAGGAAAAATTACTTTGCATTATTTTTCTTCAAGTTTTTCTGGAAATACAAATCTAACACTATACGCAACTTTTCAGATGCAAAGGCAATTGAAGAGGTACAGGTTTCACTTCACATAGCTGTTGATAACATGATAATTAGCTTTCATTACAAATGCTGACAATTTTGTTGTTGATTTGGAAGACAGGCTGTAGAATCTGGGAGTCCGTGTGATAATAACTGAAAAATAGGTTATGAGTTCTCTCTTTCTCTGGTCCTGCTGCTGGGGTGGGAAATGTAGCTGTTGTTGGCCTCATAATCTGTTGTGAAAAGAGCAGTGGATTGAGTCTTCTGTGAGTATATCTCCTATTTTCCTTTCACTTTGATTTTCAGCCCAAAAGCAAAAATATCGTTGGAGTTTCATGGTGTCTGAAGTTGTCTGGGTAAACTTTGGTTTGGCTAGATTTAAGTTTAAACACTAGCACTCCTCTACAAAGGCAAGTAAAGAAATCACAAGGTGAACTACGAGGCACACATTCCTTCAGTAGCGTAAACTAGGGTGCCCCAGATCCTGAAATGACTATTTTGATGAGGAGCAATACATTAATATTTTAGCAGTTTTTCAAGAAGGCTAGAGGAAATAATGTACAGTCCAGATCTGGAAGGGAAATGTTGAGCTATTGTATTATTCAAAGTTTATGATTACCTACGAACTGACTTCTTCATTTCATAGATTCATAAATAATATTCCCATATATAAAGGACTTCTTGAACATAAAATTTTTTATACTAGAGAAATAAATTTTACCTAATTTTCCTCTATATTGAATCCTATGAACATGCATTAGTCAAACATAGTTTTTGAGAGATGTACAAATATAATCTTGAAGGCTTCAAGTGATTAAGACTGCGCAACTCTCATATTATGTTTATTTGATGCACTTTTAGCTTAAGCTATTCAACTGCTCTTTTTGTTTTTCTCAGATAAGCTAAGAATCATCCCAATCTGAGGGCTTTTTTTTCCCCTCTTAAAATTGCCTATACAGTCTGAACAAGTGAAGAATAGTACCTAATTTACCTGTGGTCTTGGATAGCACTTTACCTGAAGTGACAGCCTCCAAAAGATACTTTGCACATGTTCCATGTTCACAGATTTGGACATTTTTAAAAGAAAATTCAAACCAGTCTACTTTCCAAAGAAAGCCTCTAGTTTGAAAGTTTCTCTTGGTAAATAGATACGTAAATAAAATATTTAATCCCTGCTCAGTTAGAACTCCGAAGTCCACTGAAGGTTCATAAGAGCTGTTTAGTATAGATATCTTAGAGATGTGAAGTTCTTTTAATTAATTAAAAACAGGTTCACTGGGTAGAGAAGAGAGACTAATGGCCACAGACTGCAACAGAACTGTTCCTGAACAAGTTCCTGAGCAACCTGATTGAACTTGGAAGGTAGCACTACTGATTAGGAGGTTGGGGTAGATGATCTTATCCTTTACAACCGAAATTTGTCTGATTCTATGTTTTTTAGCTCACTATGTTTTATTTTGGCATTGGCACTTGAATACCTAGACTGTCCTCTTCTTGTCCAAGCTGCATAGGATATTGGGGAACATTTGAAAAAAACTCTTTAGCCTGCAAAAATGTCAGTCAACCCTTTTTTTGTATATGTGAGGATTTAGGCTCTGAACTCGGTGTATATATAGGTGCATAAAAAAGTGACAGATTTTCAAACTGCTGAGCATCCTCTGATTTCTACTGAACTTCTGAAGAGTAATGCAGAAATATGGTGTGGATTTGAAAAAGAACAACTGAGTGAGTCAGGAGAGTGGTGCATTAAACTGAATTTTAGACAAGCTCATTAGTGTTCCAAATGAGAAAATATGGATAACCTATGAATTGATTTAGAAAAAATTATAAGACAGGAAGGTTGTCTGAGCTGGAGGCAAAAAAATCCATTAACTGATCATGAGACTGCATTAGAAATGACAGAATTGCATTTATTCTAGGAAGCCTTGAACTAGCAAACTAATTAAAACTTTCTCTGGCTGTCAGAGATCTAAGAGAACTGGAGCTTGCCAGGGCACCCATTTTTTCCTTGTTGTCATGTTTAAAGAGCAACAGATATGCCCTGCCACCTGTCTTTTTCACATTACTGTTACTGAGATTTTTGTGAGAAATGTGTGATTGAGAAATTTATTAGAATTTCTCCTCAAGTATATTGAATTTGTCTAATGATTGCAATGTGTTTCTGTTCTCTGGCTTCAATATCACAGTCAACTAAAAGCATAAAGTAATTATTATTTCTTGTTAATTTTGTTTTCTGGGAGTTTGTATTTTAGCATTTTTAATTCCATTAAATTTTTATATGGATATGTATAACTAAAAATATTTGCTCAAGGAGTAGTGCCGTCTCTTCTCGCCTTTGTACTTAGTAACCAAAACGAACGACAACTTTTGTCAGACTGTGGATTGTTTCCATGAATGGTTTGTGAATTTTGATAAATAAATTACTTTTTTAGGAAAGGCTTAAATGCCTTTTCCTGACATTTTTTGTGTAGCTTCCCTTACCCTTTGTGGAGATTGCCCATAAGGATTCAGGGGATAGTTTTTGGTTTCTGATGGTTCTGGATAATAATTAAATACAAATATCAACTTTTAATGCAACTTATTGCCTGGCCAGAAATATATGTTAAAGCCAAAATGCACTTTTTTGGAAAAATACCAAAAATACTCCTGTACAATCATATGGAAAAAAGGATCAAGGAGTTTATATAGTTTTGAAGATAAGGTATGAAATGCTCTTCTGACCAAATGTCAGTTTTCTGATGTCAAACTGTAGTTCTTCGCAGTAGCTTTTCCTAGGTATTTTAAATAGCAGTATGAAAGTTCTACAAATGTACCTGTTTTTTCAGGGCCATGCAGCAACAAATTTTTGGAAATTGTATTTCCTAAGTTTTAACTGAGACTGTTTTTACCTTCTTTATCTTTTCATTTCCTTCTGGCAAAATTTTTGTAGAGCATTCATGGATATTTACCACTGAACAGAATGTTATTAAACATGTTATTAAACTGTTCTCCAGCTGTGTATTTGCTATTTTATTTTTATACAGGTTTTAATAGAGCATTGAGCCTTCTCAGGTGCATTTAGAAGGCTTAGCATTATGTTTTTCTTTGGTTGGGAGAATAGTGCCACAGCATTTAAAATTGTGTAACAGAAAATACAGAACTATTTCTTATTATATTTTTACCTGTGTACTTAAAGAAAAAAAGAGAGTGAAATATATTATTCCCATTTTTAAATTAAGCTTTTCATAAGATAATGTGACACATTATTGGCCTTCTGGTTCTGCGGGGACAATTCTGTATGGCAGTTCATGGGTTTTTGCCATCAGAAATTTAAGAGGTTTAATATAGTAGCTTAGAATGAAACAATATGTCGCATGGCAGATGAGGAGCAGTAGTTAATCACAGGTTTTGTAATTTTTTTCTGTGTAGTAATACTTCAGTAAAATTAAGTAATCTGTATCTATAAAATAGACAGGTCATCAGTTATCATTCTAATTTACTTTAATTAGCGCAATGTATGCATGAACTCAGAACAGTTATGACTGACATGGTGCTTTGCAGTTTCTCCAGCTTTCAGTTTCATGTTGCCTTTGAGTAGCTCGTAATCAAATTCCACGAAAGAATCTCACGTTTCAATTTAAAGAACTGGTGCCTGATCCAATTCATTCTATGTTTTGAAAATGGACTGATTTCTGTATTGTTATGAAAAAAGTATTTTTATTCTCAGCCATCCCAGTTATTCAGATACTATTTGTAGTCAGTGAGCCTGGATTTTATTATATTTGAACCCTAAATCTGGTACACTTACTAATCTCAGCAGGAAGTGTATTATTGACTGCTCTTGTTGCGGAGCCACATCTGAACCACTCCTGTGTGCATGCACACACGCAAACGCATCCAGGATACCTTCAGAGGTTTGTGAATGTGCATGCATGTTTAAAACAGTTTTCAGAGGAACAGTTACAGATAATAGAAAATAGTATGCCTGATGCACTCAAACTGGGTTAGTAATTGCACAGAATTTTTGTGCAATTTCTGTTTGAGAGCTGAATTCAGTTAAAGCAGCATGTGAGTCTTTTGCAAGACAGACATGAGGGAAAATCAGTTATAAAGGCGCACACTCTCTCTCTCTCTCTCTTTCTCTCTCTCTTTTTTTTTTTTTTTTACCATTTGAACTCAAGGTCCAAATTATTATTTTTAATTGAATAGAACTATTTTCCACTTGTAAAATAATGTTCTTTTTAAGCTCTGGGTCTGTTACAGTGTTCACAAATTTGTGGTATTTCTGGGAATGCAGGAGGTTAGACTGCACATCCGTCAGGCCAGGCGTGGACCAAGTAGCTGAGGGCCGTTACTATCAGGGAGTCAAAGCTAGAGGCCATCAGCAAGGGATTTTGGAATTTTTCTTTTCTAACTGAAACTGAAATTGAAACATTATTTTTGAAGTGTTTTTTCATTGAGCAGGAACCAAATTCACCTAACTTGCTCCAGTGTTATTCTAGTTAGCACTTAAAATGATATCTGAACCTAGAAGTAGCAGGTGCCTATTTAGCTCAGGATGTTTTTGCATCCACTGGAGTCTGCAAAGAAATGCCTGCCGCATTCTGGCCATCCCCGTTTCTTCTTTGTCATCTGAGTTACTAACATTGCTTGCACTCGCCACAATGCAGCACGATGGCTACGTCTCTTCTGCCACACATGCCAATATAGAGGGATGGTGAGAAATTTTATGTTCTTTTTCTAACACAGCTGGAAATGCAAATGGTGCTTGGACTCTAATAGGTTTGCAGGAAACGGTGACTGAAAAAGCCCACGGCTAGAATGGACCTATTCTACCATGTTACTCTTTGTGTTCTTAAATGCTAGATCTTTCCATCCAGGGAGACAGTTTTTGATCTGGTTCCAGGTTACCAAATCATTAGTGGTTCAAGGTTGCCAGACAGGTACAAACTGGTTTTGGCTTTACAAAACCGTTTTATCACAGTTTAACTGAGAAGAAAAGCACTGACTGCTTTGACTCTTCAGTCAGAGAGGTGGTGCCCTAATGAAAGAGGCTGGCGGCATCCCAGTACGGCGTGACTGTAGCCCAGTGCGGCGAGGAAGTTTTGAGGAGGAACTTGCTTTACGTCTTTGCTAATGTCGTGAAGAGCCATAGATCTGCATCAAGTCAGCTGTGCGCTGTTGTGGCATGGCCTTGACTCGGATATGGACAGAAGACGTGCTCTGTCCCTGCTACAGGCTGGAGCTCTGCTCACAGCTTGTGACCCACCCATGCTCTCAAAGTCAGAACATTTCTCTAGGTCCAGAAACGACCTCTTCTCATCAAAGCCAAACCAACAGAGGAGATGCAGTGGATAAATATGTGACTAGTGGCAGTAAAACATAGCTGAATATCTCGCCATAGCAAACTTAGAGGTGTTTTGCCAGTATTTCCAGTTGCTGCTCCACCATAACAATGAATGAATTGCAGTGGCTGGATTCTGGGGGGGAAATTGGATGAATCTTCCCCATACTGGTAGGGCATTTGTCATGAGCTAATGCAAATAATTGCATAGCTAAAACCTAGGAAAGTCTGTGATACTGTCTTCATCCTCCCTCCTGAAAGAGGACGGCCTGGCGTTTTGAAACTTGGAGCAGTTTTTGAGAAGTTGTATATCGCCTGGAAATTCCAAATACAGGGAACATCCAAAAGTTTCAAGGGAGAATTGGCTTTGATTGTATCTTTTGCTGGTTTGTTTTCTCATTGTGTTTGGAAAGCAGTTACATGTTGTGTTTTTTGGGGGGGTTGTTTTTTTTTTTTTTTTCAAAATATCATATGAGCTAAATGTCACATCCAAAATTTCTAATTTTCTAAAAATCTATGGCTACAATTATATTGGTAAATAACAATCATTTCCTTTTATGTCAAAAATGCTAATTAAAGCAGAATAGACATATCAATTTATTTTTAAAAAGATGATTATGTAGTTAACAGCCATTCCCATTGTTTAATGGACAGTAGGCCTTGCTGGAAAAGAAGTAATGAATGTAATGGATTTTCATTTTGATTGATAAAGAAAAGCCTGTTAGATAATAAATTTATACTTATTAACAGTATTTGGCATGCTAATTTTTTTAGTGAATAAAATAGAATAGTTCAAAATTATATTAGCAAATATAACTGCTGATATGATAACTGATACAATTATAATTAATAGTTTTAAGTTTATGACAGTTTTATAATGTACTTTTGAGTGCTTAGCAGGGGGCTAACTTGGAAAGATGTTTTTTATAGCACCAAATGCAAATCAAATGTATTATAAATAATGCCAGTCACATATGCTGTATGACCAGCAAGTTGACTTATTTTTTTTAAGCAGTGCCTTCAAAATAGCTGTTAGGATACCCAACTGAATATGAGTTCAAAGTAGCAAAAGATAATGTGATCCTTAAATGGATCAGATGGTAGCTATTAAGTGAATTTAGTGAGACAATATTATTGTTATAACGTAGCATTAATGAGAATATTATTGGAACGCTTCCCCAATCTCAAAAATGATGTTGACAAATTGGAAGGAGATCAACGGAGAAATAAAGAATGATTCGAGTTTTGTCTTTTAATGGCAGACTAAAGACTTTGGATGTATTCTTTTATATATCAGTAATGAGAAATTGTCTTAACTTACAATATGGGTTTTAAGACAATTTCTGATAGTACCTACAAAACAAATAATATTCTAGAATTAATGTAAACTGAATTCAAATATGGGGTTCACACCCTGAAATTAAAACAATGATGTAGAATAAGAATTTTGGAGTAAGTACTTATGTGAGTAAGCTGTATTAAGTCAAGAGGTGTTATGAGCTCAGTCTGTATACGCTTCTGTATGAAGAAAAAAGTGTCCTTGTAGTGAAGGGTTTCTTCGTATTACAAAATCCTGTTACTGGAAGCTGAAGCTATAAATAAATGGAGGCTTCTAACAACATGCCCACTGAAATAGTTTTTCTAGAATCGTGGACAATTCAGTACTGCCAAAGTTCCTTAATTAAGAATAACTTAAATTAGCTGAGTTAACTTAATTAACTTAAATAATTCAGTATTTTTCCAGAGGACATGCTTTAGGTCTGTCAGAAATTATAAAATTAGGGAAAGAATTATTGGAAGAACAAAAATATGTGCGATGGTATGCCCTCTCCTTTATGAATCAAGGAGAAAGCAAGAGCAGGATTGTTTCTTTTGTAGATCAGACTCACCAGAAAAAAAAATTGTATGCTATGTGATTAAATATGTATACTTCTGATGACTGCCATAGTCTTTGGATGAGATATGGATATTAAAGTTTGTAATCCATTTTAGCCTCCTGCCTGAGTATGATGTAAAAATTCTATTCTCTTTTACATTGACTTAATTTGCTACATGTCATCATTGATCGTAAATGCTAGGCTGCAAAATAAGCCTGCTTACAAAAAGAATACGCTAATAACAAGGTTTGCTTTGGACTGTTAATTAAGATAATTATTATAGATCTGTGCTCTGAACAGCAGTGATTTTTTTTGACTTCCCTTCTATACATAGAGCTGAAGATTGGCTAATTTAAGCTCAAAGAATTCAGAGCATGGATACATGGATCATTTAGTTAATTTCTTTCTTATCCTAATTTCTTTGGAATATTGATTCCATTCATTATTAAGTATACACATTTCTACCATATTTTCTGGATTTGAATACATTTTCTTAGCTATCTTTGAATCTTTAATAAAAGGCGATAGTATAGAACTAGCAACATCAGACTTTTTTGCTTTGTTATTTTTAACAAAATGTTGCTTTTCAGCCTGAGAAATTTAGAAATGAATTGCAGTTGAGTTAAATTAATGCCTTTGCCTTAATCATATGGTCAAAATGATCATATTTAGTTTCCTATTTGCTAAATTAATATTTCATGTCTTTTCCCACGACCTCATAAGTGGTCACTGTTCTTGAACACTGTGTCTCGTAGCAGCAAATGCTTATATTGTGAAGAAATATGCTCTTCTAGTTGTAGGCAACTGTCTCTTTCAACGGGATGATTAGTATTTTCTCCTTGATGTATTGACATTTTTCTTTCATTTAGAATTTTTGTAACTACTGCTGTCGTCATTCAGTACTCATTCATGAGACTTCTAAAATCTTTCACTATCGTATAATGGGAGTATGAAGCATATGTAACTCATGTTTAGCCCGTTCAACACAGATGTGTTCAATATTGTGAAGATGACTTTTGAAGAACGTTCAAGAAATATTGCTCTGCTCAGCAGAAGGTTTCATTTTGGCAGATATTTGTTTTTAGAGTAAGCCTTTTTAAATTTAAAGGGAAGTCAGTACTAGCATTTTCACTGTCGTTTAGTTTATTAGGTCAGTTACTTGTTCAAATTTTCACTCCTAGCTGATAGCTAGCTCATGAATAAAAGTATATCGAGCAAAAAAGCATAATCATAACAAAGTATTTCTCTGAGGTCTTCTTTTGTGTCAATATTTGAGAGAGATGAATTGATTATATATACCCTTTTAACCAAGAAAAGTGTCTTAATTTTACCTTAAGAAACTGTTAGTGTGGAAAAGGATAAAATAAAAGTAATTCCTCCCACACTAAGAGTTACTGCAGGCATGAATTTTCAGATCTCACGCAATCTGCTCTCCTTTTCCAAATCACCCACCACAACACTGACATTTTAGACGTGTGGCTGAGCCCTGTCCTGTGTTGTACCACTTGCTCGGGGCTGCAGCTGATTTGATGGACCGCAGAGTGGATGAACTGTGGCCCAGCCCTGCATCCCAAGCCAGGTTGGTGCCTCCTGCTTTCACTTTTCTTGGGGAGCAGCCTGCTGTAGCCCTTCGCCCTGACATATGACCAAGGACACTTTGTTGTTCTGACCGGAGATCTTGCACAACTTCCACATAACCCAACTCCTCTGAACACTTCTCTCACACATCTGTATGTGTATCACACCATACAGCATCTGAAGATTTCCTTTTTCAGCATGTATGTGAATCGAGATGCCAGATGCCTCTTGTTGAATAAATTCATCCAAGTTCTGGCAACTTTAATAACCACCTTCTCCCTCTCTTTTCTCCCTTTTCGCCCCTCCCTACCCTTTGTCCCCACTTGCAAAATCTTGACAACATATGACATATTCTACCTGTGTTTCCAGATTCAGCTTTTGCTTGTTTTCCTTTCTTGCTGAACTTTTATCTTGCTCATCAGCACGCATTTGGGCTGGAAGGGGAGGTGGGGAATGGATGGATCCTTTCTTAACAGGCTCGATCATGTTCTTATCCTGACTTATCAGGGAGCAGTTGTTTTGCCAAGTCCAGATCTAGTGTATTTTTTATTTCCTTCTCAAAACAGCAGTCAGAAACTCCAGCTTTCAAAATCAGTGTATGCCGCTTAAGGGCATGGATCTTTCAAATTGCAAAATGATGGACTTGCCCTGTATTGCCCTGTGCAATGTCTACAGGTTGCTTTTGCTTTACAGCACACAAGCTTTACAGCTTTCCGTTCTGTAGTACAGACCTACTTGATGCAACTGTGATGGTGGGCAGCACTCTTTCATTCTGTTTAGAACAATTTCAGGCAACAAGTGTGTCTGTACAACACAGAATTCTAAGGATTTTTAGGTTTAGTCAGACTTTTCATAGTCAATTAAGTATCGCATTAGTGAACACATAGACATATGCAGTTTTTCTGCCTTTAAAGATGGGGTAGACCTTGCAGTAAGGTGCACACAATTTTCTTATTCTAAAACACTATCTTCTTGTAAAAGGGTTAAACCTTATGTTTTTAAAGAAAGATTTTGGAGAAAGGAGATTTGCAACAGGATTTAATCTTCCTTATTCATTTCATGTTGCTCCATAGTGCTGAAAATGTATTGTACCTGCTTATGCTAATAGCAAGTTCTTTTATTAGTAGGTATTCATGTAGAAGCATAAGCAATCCAGCATACTGAATGGCTACTGAATATTGAGCTGTTTCCAGGGGATACGTATTAATCTATTCAGATTTTCCCAGCAAATTACACATATCTGCACACTATAGAGCAGAACGATTAAGCTTTTACCTCACTGCTTGAAATAGTTTGATTAACCATATGTTATTCTGTAAGGTTATAGTAGTACAGGTACAAAATCGTAAAAGCCAAGGTATAGATCTTTGTTTTTGAAGAGAAGAGATATCAGTTATTTTTTTTCCCCTGAACACTTGTCAGGTGGTTTTTCATTTTTCTGAAAAAGTGATCTGCTCAAAAACCTTGAGGAAAATGCATGCACGAGGCAAGGCTTATTTTGTTTTCTTCCCCATCTTTAAATGTGCTTCCTTCATATATTCCTCCACAGAAGATCTCCTTGAACATTTCCATGAACCTCTGAGAGCTGTACCACTTGTATTTTTCTTTCCTTTTAAACCGAGGGCCCCAACATTTTCATGTATGTACATTATGATATTATTTACTACTGGAATATTGTTGATTAAACCAGTTTGCGGTACTGTTTTTATCCTTTGTAGAAAAGGAAATATGCTTTATGTGAGGAGTTCTCATCTGTCATAACTGGAGTAATTGAAGTACTGTTAGAGTAACTGAAAACATGCAGGTCTATTCTTACTATATCACTTATTCTGACAGTTAGTTCATTTTATAGTGTGGGCCATTTGCTTTTTTTTTTTTCTTTTCAACCAACTTTTGTGCAGAATAAACTCACTGACAAGTGGACACCTTTATCAGGGAGATTCTGAATTCAGCAGCGTTCTGGTGTGCTTGTTCAAGGTGGATCAGGATTACGTCATTTATTTCCATCCAGATGAATGCCGCTTTGTGGACATGCCATCTCATCCAAAGCATATGTTTAATTGCACTATTACTAATATCCGGAACTTAGTAATGACACTAATTGTGCGTGTGTGTTTGGACACAGAACAAGAAACTCGAGGCTGCGAGCTGCCAGCCTTCCCTCCTGAGCAGCCCGTCTGTCTGCTTCCCCACGTGGCAGGCAGCTCTGGGGACAGATGCTCCGACTGCCTTGCTAGCTCACCTGGTCAGCTAAAGAGCAGTTAGGAGCAGTATTTTCTGGGTCATCATTTGTTGTTAAACATCTCAAGCTTTTAGCATCTTCAGTTGGGACAATTGGGTTAGGGACTTACCTGTGCTCCCAGCCTGATTGCTAATCCGTCTGGCTTTTTTTTGAGTTCACAGCTTGCAGTAAAGCAGGGTTGAAAGCTGCAGTGCTTTATCATGGAGAGGGAAAAGATGGCCTGCTGTTCTGAATCAAGCTAAAATTTAGGAGCCTTAATACTTAATGAAATGCAATCATCATTCCTCAGCCATCGTTAGTTTGGACCATTACTTGAAACTGAAAAGGCCAAACCTGGGTTTGAGTTAATTGTACCTACATAATGTGCTAGACCATGTGTTTTTGTTTTTAATATATCCTGTTACACAAATATTATAAGTTCTCTGAACAGAATGATCAGAATTTTGCATATTCCCATTAAAGCCTATCAACTTTGATAGGTATTTACCAATAGTATATAATACAGAATGATCTGCTCCTCAAAGAGATTTTTTTTCTCTCTCTCAAAGGGCACATTTGTGAGCATTTTATTTATCTTTCAGTTTGTTTTATTTATTAATATTATGTAGAAAGTACAGGAAGTTCTTGTTAAAGAAAAAGGGAGGTTTTGTTTATGACACAGTAACAAAATTGCAGCCGTTGCGCTGATCTTTAGGGTCCTTCAGGGCGGTAGACAAACTGTGTAAGAGGAGTGGAAATTATTACTGCAATCGTCATTCTAGAGCCTTTGCTGGTGTTTAAATTTTTGTGAACAAAAGTTACTAAGCACTTTGAAAATGAAGACTGAAATTTTGAGTTCAATGCAGTAGTCACTGCATAATATTTTATACATCTTTAATCAGAGCTTAGTTCTGCATGTGTTCTTCACCCTTTGTGCCTTTTTGTTGGACTGCAATAAAAGAAGAATAAAATTGGCATAATCAAGTTATTCAGTTGCTTTCTCTCTTCAAGTGATTGGCCTAGTAGTTCTTTCTTTAAGATTATAGGAATATCTTCAATTAATGTGAAAGATTTTGCCTCTTTTGGTTCAAGTTTTCTGTTTTTGTTTGCTTTGCCACTGTTTCATTTGTACAAGTGCAGCAATAGCCCTGGAGGTGAGATGGGCTAGCAGAGACATTAAATGTCCGTATATCATTTATTACACATCTCTTGTGGAAATGAGATAAGAGACCCATAGTGTTAGTTTGCACTGAGCTTTGTAGGTACTCAGAGCAGTGTATTTTTATTCATATTTTTGTTATAGAAATCGCAGTAGAATTGCATCAGAAACTAAGTCAAGAGAAATTAAGATCTGTGTGATGCTTTTCTGTTCCTTAAAAGTGACACTCTTAACGCTGCTTTGCCTTGAAGCAGGATGCGTCCTCCAGAGGTGTTGTGTCTGCAGCCTCTCCTCCCGGTATTCTGTGGAAGCAAGGGAAGCAGGACTGACAGTTTTCTCTCCAGGGAAGTAGATACAACCTACCACAGACTGTACCTGCAGAGCTGCGATCAGCTCTGCAAAAGGCTCCGTCAATGCTTTTGTGAGCTGATACCCCCCGAAGTCGTATTAAGCGGCAGGAATTTGGCATGTACTTTCGTAGAGAAATGCGATTGCTGCTCCAGTGAGGAGTCAAAGTGCAAGCTGCAGTACGTGACTCTGGGTGAAAGCCGAGAGAGCTGTGAGTGGCATGCCTCACTTTGGCATTGTACATCAGCTGAAGAAGGTACATGTCAAGGTTGTATTCACATGTACTCATTAATCCATTACTCAATTAATTCCTTATTCACTTGAGTCCTTATGATACTTCAGACCAAGGATTTCAACGACCACAGCACTTGCACTTTTGTCTGGAGTATTTTATTCTCTGGTACCATACCTTTTATATGTGTGCTAAGATCTTACACGGTGTCAAGTGACTTATTACGAGGTACATACCACGGTCGCGTCTAACTGAGAAGCAATTCCTGAGTCACTAGCCCAAGAGCTTCCAAGGAGCCACAGCATCCTGAAGGGAGGCCTGGAGCATAGCCAGCAGCTGTGGCCACAGTTTGGTTTTTTAGCATGCTGAGAAAGAGCCAGACAACAACCAAAACCTTTCATTTTTGGCTGTCATTTTCTTCTTAATTCCAAAGAAGTATTTGTCTTGCGAAAATGTTCTTAAAAATGCAAAACCTCTCTGCTTTTCAGGGCTCTATATTCTGATAGCGCAGAGGAGTTCATTTTACAGAAGGGATTCATCTGTCCAATTTCACAGTCAGGTGCAACTTCAGAGCTGCCCTGAAGGACAAAACCGTGACCGGAGAGGTGATTATCTGCTGCTGCTTCTGCTGACCTACAGCTTTCACTCTATTCGACAGCAAGCTTTAAGGCATGATAGGGAAGCCATATGATCTTTATGTAATATAGTCCTTGCATCTCCTTTTCCTCCCTGTCTCCCGTACGGCCCTGTGCTTTTGCCAGCTGCCTGGTTTTGTCACCAGGTGCTATCCTGTGCCAAAATAAAACTTAGCAAATTGCTTGTCAAGAAACTGTAATTAAGTGCTTTCGAACTGGAAGGCAAACAACAGAAAATATTTAAGCTCTCATTCTTCGCAGAGATGAAATTTAGTAAAGACAAACATTTTTAGAACTTCTGAGGTGATGGTTTAGAAAGAGAAGTTTAATTTTAGATTTTAGCTTCCTGTAGTAATTTTATGCAGGGTTATCTGACTACTCCCATATGTCTGGACTATTTCTGTCCACTCCTTCAAAATACTTCTTTTGGCCAAAGTTTTCTGTTACTACACCATGGATCGATGTCCTGTGATAATTTCTGTTCTTTTTCCTCCTTCCCTCTCCTTCCTGGTATAATTTGTGTGTACTCTAGGTTCTTTTAAAATCAATGCGTTTACAAATTATTGCTGCTCCTTTTAATCCAGAAGTTCTCGTCCTTCAGACCGCACTATTTGGAGTTCCCTGGGGACATCTGGTAGCAGTTGCCATCCTTGGGGACATCGGCTGCCTAGGAACATCTGATTCCAGGGTAGTTGTTCGCTGTTCACTCTGACACAGCTTTTGCATTAGTGTGTTTTTTATTAGAAGTGCAGGAAAGGGCAGAAATCAGCAGGGCTGCATTTTCCAGTTTAGAAATTTCTGTTTTAGAGAAAAAGATTTTAGTTTAACAGGCTGTTGGATTGGATTCAGTGGCTGGTTGTATATTGAGTTTCATAAATCTCATTCATTTAATGGAAAATCAGTGGCCAGTACAATTGTTTCTGTATACTTGGCAATCCAGACTTCAAACTTGATTACAGATTTTCCCTTGAACTGGCAAAAACTTAGGCAGTGTCAGTTTATACATATATTCTTTATGCTTGTTTTAATGAGTCAACTGCACTTCTAACATGCATGTCTTTTCATGATGTGGCCATAGGAAAGGTAAGGCTACCAAGGTCACATATTAAAAAGATATATATTTAAAAGTAATATATCCTTTTTTATGATGTCACTTTTTCTGTATTCCCCAACACTGTATAAAATAGTTTGTTATTTTCCTTGTCAGTGGATGCTGTAATTTTTATAAGATATATGTGCCTTGAGATTATATGATTCACTGTGTACTTCTCCCTGAGATTGTGCAGAAACTTATTTAGCAAGAAAATGAATACAGATAATCAGCATTTAACTAATAAGAAGTCTCCAATAGCTT
The DNA here is from genome assembly GCF_036370855.1 of Dromaius novaehollandiae. NCBI lineage: Eukaryota > Metazoa > Chordata > Aves > Casuariiformes > Dromaiidae > Dromaius > Dromaius novaehollandiae. The sequence goes on along the minus strand of NC_088101.1, from coordinate 83,968,474 downwards.
ATGCTGAGTCCCTATGTTTCTGTTTATGTAGGAGGGAACTACCGAAGAGCTAATTATTTCATCAAAATGTGCCTTATGTTGGATTCATTAAAGTTCCACTTTTGTCCACTGAGAATGTGTCACCCACTTGATATTCATAAAGCCTTTATTAAAATTATAATTTCATTTTACACTACTGTGCAACTCATTTTTATTTTTCATTGGATTTTGCTCATGTGCTTTGTCCTTGTAAATTTATTTACTGCAGTCTTAATTTAGTAAATCTCACACAAGATGCTAAGAACTTTACATAAATATCATAATCAAAGGCCTTTTTATTGAGTTTTATTCTCATGCTTGACACATTTTCTTTTTAAATAATTAAATCTATATATTTCCAACAAAATTCTGTGGCACTTACTCTGTGAGTATACATTCTGTGGGTTTAATAGAGTTTCTGTTTAAAAGGATGTGAATATGAAAAAAAAATACAGTACATTTTCCATGTTAATCAAGTCAACATGTTCTGCTGACTTTATTGATCAATTCTGATTAACCACTTTGGTCCTGAATATTCAGTGACTTTATGACAACAGTCATGTATTCCTCTAATATTTTTCCCTATTATTTTTGGAGGCCAAAAAAGTGCTTTATTTCATCAGTTTATGTAGTTTTGGTTCTAGATGAATTTAGAAAATACATTTTGCATATTATCTTCCTGTTAGACCTTATTGTATATTATATTCCCCCAAAGGATATACCTCCAACCAAATACAGTGATGCATGCTTTGTTTTCCTTTTTTTCGAGAAAGTTATTAGCTGTAACTTCTCATCCAGTGGGCTAAAATTTCATCTGTATTTTGGTGTCCATTTAAAAGTTGCTGCTTATACAGAAGGTAGGCTGGTTTGGTTTTATGAAGGTAGGTCAGCTCTTATAAAGCACCTTTCTGTGTGGCTTAAGCAGATGGATCTGTCTTTGAGAGCAGCCTTTGCATAATTGACATGTCAGCATCATCTGATGCTTCACCTTTTTGCTGCCCCTAAACTGTTTTAAGTATGTCTACATGCGTATGAAAAAAACTGGACCAAGATTCACAGAACAATCTTGTCTTGCTTTATCTGTGCTCTGCATCCTGAAAAAAGCCAAAAAGACCTACTTCGCGACTTATGCTCCCGAGGTAAGTTTTTATAAGATAGCATTGCTGTCCCCAGGTCTGTTACCAGACTTGTATACAAGATTAGCATAGTCTAGTTATAATGAAAACCTGACCTGCTTTTGCCTTGCTTCCTAAATGGCTAAAGGGAAAAACATTCGTACATATGACAGATGAGCAATCTCCTTGCTTCTTGAAAGACGAAGGAAAAAAAAGCAAACAAAAAACCCTAAATGGTTGGAGAATGCCCTAGGCCATTTGAAATGTATAGATCTCAGAAGAGATATTGCCATCTCGAGAGGCCTCTTTTGAGATGGCTGTGATATTGGAATGATGATACAGCAATACACTTTGAAATAAATTTATTCTAAAATGCTGGTGTTTGTTCCATAGGATGTTACTGGTGTTGGTTTTTCTGTAGTGTTTGCCCTGCTATGGGATACGGTTGCAGCATACTATTGTAAGTCAAGGTTTGTAAACTAATCCAAAAGCAGAATAGTTTGTGAGCCTTCCATTGGATTTATTGCTTTATGCAGAAGATGCTGCTGTAAGATCTGTATCACTTGAAGCAGAGATTTGTTACTTAGTGCAATCGGATATAGGAGAGTGAAATTATTATTATGATTTTAAATAGTCTTTAGATGGCTGACCAGAGACTGTCATGGTGCTCCCTAGCCTCTCCAGATGGAGAGACAGCATGCCGAGACCGTTTAAAGAGAATTTACTGGTCAGTGGTTGTTGCTTTGGCAGAGTCTTTTCTCTGCATGTTTGCCCACCTCACCTGTGACTCCGGCTTTTTCCAGTGTGAGTGAAGAACTAAGAAAGTGGGAAGAAGACTTGTGAGTATTTAGCTTACTTTTGCTTTTGTTCATTCTGAGATTTACATAGCAGGGTGACGTGTCACTTGGCCAAATTTGGGAAATTTTTCAAAAGGGCAATGAAAGCAAAACCCCACATTCTTATGGGGCAGCCTTTTCTCCCTCTTGTTCCTTTAAAATCACGTGTTTGCAACTCAAGTTTTGGGGATACTCGATCTCTTCAACAAAAAGGCTTTAAGGTACTTATTTTTAAAATTATCCAGATAATACATATTCAATCATATTGGTTTGGAAATGGTAGAACCATTCTTGATGAACCTTTTCACAAAAATGTAGCCTAATGCACCTATCCAGAGTGGATAACTGGAGCAAAAGAGAAGTTACAAGTTCATGCAAATTTATAAATACTTGAAAACAAGGGATTAGTGGTAACTTGTTTCAAGTCTGATACTCACTACCTTTTTGTTCCTTTATGAATTGATAATAATTTTAATAATTTTAATTGCTATTTTTTAATTCTTACACATTTGTGTTGTTAGAAATGTTGGGGGAAGAATCAATCTTTCTAGCTTATAACATGGTTTCTTATAATTCTGTTGCATAATTCTGGGAATTACTGCGAACAATGTGCTGTTTCCCTCTTACACATGTTATTTATGAAAACGATTGAAACTCCTGCTAAGCAAGTAGTCGTTTGTTATATTATTATATTTTAAGTACATGCTTAAGTGCCATCCCAACTACACATTTTTCCTTGAAATGGCTTGCTGATAAGAGGTGTAACTTTTAGTCCCTTGTTTCTTTTTAGCTCTTACTTGGTTATGTGCAGATGACGGCTCAAAAAGCAGGAGCTGGTTCCATTTAGCTGCTTCTTTCTCCTTGTGGTGGTGGAAATTAACAGGGCTATCATGGGTTGATTTTTGTACGTGTACACCATAAATGGACATTTTTCTTCAGTGATACAATCTTCACTCTTCTTACAGTTATATGACAAGATTTGAAAAGTTTATGTTAACGTTGATGTTAACATTTGAAAGTAAATGCCGTATAAAATAAAGAGAAAAAACATTAAGACTAATCAATTAGCTTGTAGATTCTGCTGAAGTCCCTAGAGTTATTTTAAATCACATATGCTGTTAGGAATTGATTCTTGCAGGTAAGTGTGTAATCAAGTTCTTCAGAGACTGAGTAAATGCAAGTGCTGTGTGTTGCGAAGAAGGTTTATAGCAAAAAGTTTTTTTTTTTCTTTTTTTTTTAATTGGGATGTCTTTTGACAGATGTTCTAGCTTTAAAATTCTATTTTTCTAGATGTTAGAATAGAAATGATACTGTAACTCCATAATTAAGTAGAGGCTACAGAAATGAAATCAAAGAAGGATGCAACAGAATAGATACATGGTGTCGTACACCGCCACTACATTGCCTGGCTAAATGTGTTACATTACTCATCCAGCTTCTCTCAACCACTTTTGGTTTCATCACTGTCAAATGCAGTAATAGACTTGGGCAGATTTCTGACCATTCATTAACATATCAGTGGAGCTTAATGACCTAGTTTACTGGCAATTCTAAGCAGATTTTTCAGGTGAGGATGAATATATTTTTAGTACTCTAATATTCAAGTAATAATTTGCCAGCTGCAAAAATCCTGTTGATTCTGTTGGAATTTGCTTGAAGTCTTCTAACTTTATAATACGCTGACACAGGAGTTACCAATGTTGTGAGACAGCGGTCACAGGCTTTCAGGGTAGGGAGCTGCTGAATCCCCTCAGCCCTTTTCACAGGCAAAGTCCTGTTAAAAACATCAAAAAGCTTCAAGGACAGCTTATTTGATAAACCTGCTTCTTGTAAGGACTGTCACACCAAGATCCAGCTTACCATGCATCCTATCTTCTGCTGTGACCAATGGCAGATACTTAAGGGAGATTGCAAGATGTGGTAAATGGGTAGTGATTGCTCTCTTTGAACCACTGATTGTCAGGAGCTTCCTGAGTCCAATACTTGGTGGCCAAGAGGACGGCTGAGAAGGCAGAACATATGGTGAAAGGTTGTGTGTGGGGAGGAATAACTGCTTCCTCTGATTGCTGCTCTTCTTCACTGTTCTTGCCATATGTCTGGACTTCATGAAGACTCAACAGTGGCTGAAATGGCGTTCTCAGAAAGAAACAGTGGTTTGGATGAAACTGCTATGGGATGATCATAATCTGGATGGAAAAACAGAGATTTATTACCAGGTTTCACTGTCAATAGAAGAGAGTCCACCAAAAAATATTCTGATAGTATGCAGTATTTTAACTAATGGTCCAGATGATGGTATGGAGAGATGTGTGCTACATTTGCAGAGGACGCCAAGCTAGAGTCGGGACTGTGAGCATATTGGTAGATGGAGTTAGGAGTCAAAATAACCTAGGCAAATGGGAGAGGATAATCTGAAACTATAGAATGTAGTTCAGTAAAGACAATTAGAAAGCTCTACCCTGGTGCATAAATATGGATCAGTGACCTGCCCCAGTAAAGGAAACGGTAAGGAATGGTAGTGGGTCATGATTGAGGGTAAGTCAAGAGTGTCATGACGTGCTAAACAGGCATGTCCTAAACTCAGCTGTAGTACAGAAGTGCACCTTCCTGAAAAATAATCCTCCCATGCTTTTCAGCATTGTGTCAAGCTGTGCTGGTAAAGTAAAATGCAGTCTGATGTCCAGTTTAAGCACCATGCTTCAAGAAAGATGTGAATTACAGGCAGTCTAGATAAGAGTGGTAATAATGATCAGAAATTTAGAAAACATGACCTTCTGGGAAAGACTGGGCAAACTGGAGTTGTTATTCTGCAGGAAGGAAGGCTGAAGTGGAACCTAACAGTTCCCAAATGCATAAAAGTCTGCTTTAAGGAGAAATGGGACAATTTGTTCTCTGTGCCTATAGTGGATAGGACAAGAGATTAAATTGCAAAGGGGGAAGATTCCAGATAGATGTTAGGAAAAGCTTTCTTACAGTAAGACTAGTGAAGCACTGAAATGGATTTCACAAGGAAGCTGTGCAATCAACAGCGTTCAAGGTCTTCAAAATGGGTTAGATAAACTTCTGTCAAGAATAGCAGAGGTAGAGCTAATTTGGGTTTGGGATGGGGTAGCCTAGGTGTTTGGAGGTCCTTTCCACCTGTGTAGTGGCAAAATGATTTTTTTTTCTTTTTTTCTTTTTTCCTCTCAGTGTGTTCCTTGTTAAATCTCTGCCTTTTTGACTGTGAGTGAGAGCAGTGGCATTTACCATGCTAACTTTCCATTCACAATCTCTCTTTGATATCTTTCCTCAGTAGTAATAGCTTTGTGTATATTGTTATTTTTTGCCCAAGACCTTTGCTTTTTCAGTATTGCAATCTCTTTGCCATAAATTTATCACTAAATGCAGCAAGTGTCTTCTGTGGCTCTTTGTGGTCAGCTTTAGTTTTGATTAATGTTCATTAATGTTCTTTTATGCATACCGTGTCACCTGTCCTGTTTCCACTTTATTAGTATATTAAACACTAGAGCCCTTGTTGAATTCTCCAGTATCCTTCCTTCTCTATATTACACATTCCTCTCCTCTGCTAAATTTGAAGGCTAAAAGATTTCAGTTAAAAATCGCTGCCCAAGAGGAAGAAGAAAGCTGAGGGATACCTCTGATCAGAGATAAGTTGGCATGTAAGAGCTTGGGTCGGGGGAAAGTAGCTGTTACATTTTAATTACTTTTATTATTGAATTATATTGTTCTGTGGAAGGCTTTGTGGAAGGTCGTCACTGCAGTCTGAATAATTTCCTGAAAAAAAAGATGTGAACAAACGCAAGGCATGATATTAGTATTTTTTTCGTAGCGAAAGGCAGACAGGCGACGGTGCTGTTTTGACCTTTCTCTTGTTTCAAGTTGCAACACGTTTTTCTTTAAGCGGAAGGAGATCGGCTGATCTTACTATTCTAAGTCAGTTGTAAAATTTTTATGAAGTGTTGGTAGGGTTGGCTGAAGAATAAACACCCACAAGGTTTGTCCTCCCTCGGAAACTGCTAAACTGAAGTAACAAGTAATCGAGGTTTCCCCAAATATAGTAGTCATCAGTGTTCTGAGTCTTCCTCTGAGATTTCTCTGTCATCTCTCGAAAACAGATTCTGATCTATTAACAAGAAACAAAAAAGGGAGTGTTCTGTTTCTGTTACGTATATGCATATATATATGTGTGTGTGCACGTGTGCATGTTTCGTTTTTAATATTAGTGAATGCAGAGTGTCCGGTCAGCGCAGTGGCTTCTTGCTCTGGTAGCAACTTACTCCCTTCCATGCAGCCTAAAAGAGCCTAATATTCTCGGTGAGAGCGTTCTGGCTTTCCCCCAGCTGGTGCTCAAGTTTGAGACTAAGAAGCGACCTAATGCCTTCTTAAAAGTCGGCGAATTTATCTAGCAGAGATAAATCAGCAGGCATTCTTCCTTTGGTAACAGGATTTTAAATGGGGACTTTATCTTGGAGTGCAAGCTGTGCCCCCGAGTCGCAGCAAAGCGGCCGTCTGATTCACGGCGGGCTGCGCCGGCGTTAGCGCTGGCACCTTGTGCCTGATGAATTGTGCCCCTATTTGGACTTCAGCGTGTTCTGGAGCTGTGGCTCAGAGCTCCTTCGCGCCGTGTGCTGTACAAACCCGCAACAAAGAGGCTGTTCACGCTTTCAAGAGCTTACTGCTCGCTTATGCTGCGCGACTTCCCCGCTTTGTCCCTCCTTTGTACCTCCATCTTTCACATTCAACGTAGGGAATTCTTCTAAAGCTGTTTGGGAATGAATTGTTTGCAAGAAAATAAAGCAAGGCTGCTACTGAAACCACTGTTTTTTTTTCCTTTTCTCCAAAGAGAGAAAAAACAGACACGTCCTTCAAAGGATCTGTAGTTAGGCAGCAGCGTTCTGTGTTTTAGAAGGGCTAATAGGTGTGAAATCCTGCCTGTCCCTTTGCCTACCCCACCAAACATTAAAACACATCAATTTCCATTCATAACTGGTTGTGTTAAAGATATTGTAAAACTTAAAAGCTTCGATTCATATTTTGGCCGAAAATGATGTAGCAAATGCAGATACGGATTTTAATGGTAATTTTTAAGGGTCTCTAATTTGGTGTTCTTTCTGTGAGTCTGGTTTCATTTATGAAATAAAGAGCCTCTTGAAATAATTTAAGCCTCTTGACCACCTTATCTCCACCTGCCAGGTGCCTATGTAGAAAACCTCCAGGTGATTTAGATTTGTGCTTGGAGTTGGGTTGTTGATGCCAAAGACTGGGAGCGAATATTAAAGAGGTGAGTGAGAGTTCTGTTTGTAGAAGAAAATCTGTCATTTGGAGGCAAATCCCGGCCAAGGTTGGTTGTTTGCCACTTGTTTTCATGCCATACTATTTTCATTTGAAGTTTTATTTAATTATAGCATTTTTATCTACTTTGTAGTCAGTATTATGAAAAAAAAACAAAAACTTTTGAATACCCAGAATTTTGCCAGCAGAAGACTCTCCGTGCCCACCTCGTGCCTGTGAAGTGCACTCCAGGGGTTTGACTTCCAAAACAAGCACTCCTGCCTTTGGGAGAGCACAAACATATGAGTGCCTACGCCAGTGCTGAGCAGCTTCGAGCTATCTTAGATCTGATTGTTTTAACAGAAACGGTTTAACTGGGGGATACTGAAGGAGATCTCTGGATGTTAACTTAGGATGATTTTGTTACTTAAAAATGGAATCTTTCCTGCTGATTGTATTATAATCAATCTGTGTCCACACCATCTGTATTCACCGTTGCGTGTGAAACATTGCAAATTCCTAAAAACTAACATCAAACCTTCAATACACAGAAGAATATTAGAAAAAAGAATGAAACCCAGGAAATGTAAATCTTTCTAGCTTTTCTTAAATAGCATACCTACCTAGTTTATTGTTCTAAAAAGAAATGTTTCCTGTTCTTCAGTCTGTATAATATCTTTCTTAATTCTATATAAATACCACTAAGAAAGAACTTTGTTCTCTTTAAACTCATCCTTCTTATTTGCCGATGTTGTAAAGATCTACTGTGTTTCTTGTTAGCTGACAAACAGTAGAAACAAAATTCTTTTTCCCTTTCCTCACAAATTAATCATTCTGATAAATCTGTTGGTATCTTCCACCTGGATAACGGACCTGGACTATCTGCTGGGAACATGTGAGCAGCCTGCTGGGTCGCTGCCTTTCCTACCATCACAGAAAAGCGGAGTGAAGTCCCGACGCTCCGCTACTGAGAAGCGTGCAGCGAGATCGTTCTTCTTGCAAGTTCCTCTTCAAGTTGTGGACTAGCTCTCCACAATTCAGCATAAATTAATATTTTTCTTGCCTCTGGAGGATATTCTTTTCCTCCTTTAGAAACAATCCAACCAACGAACTGGATAAAATTACTTAGCAGTCTTGGAGCAGTTTGGATTGAAATGCAGGTTCTTCACTTTCATGTTAAAGCATAGTGATTTCAGGAATCTGATGGTTACTGGGTTATTTTAGTGGGTTAATAATTTTAATTGGTTGAAATACATGCACTGAGCAGTGCCTTTTTTCTTTCTTGGGAGTAGTGATTTGAAATAAGGTAAACTGAGAATTTAAATAAAATGGTATCAATGTATGTCTAATGATCTGGTGAAATCTAACCTAAATTTAGCTTTCAAAGCATACAGGTAACTGATACTGTATGATGTAGAACTGCTCAAACTTTTCAAAAGGGTCTTCCACATGTTATATTTAGTATTTTTGCTTCCACTTCTGATATTTTTTAAAAAAAAGAGTATGTTTTATGTATATCATACTCTCACATCTGCTGCCAAAACCACTTTTGACAGTTTGTCAACACAGCCAATCATTCATGGAAAGACGGTTCATGTAATGAACACTTTCATACTTAAAAATCAGCATTTTAGTAAAATATAATACTTAGTAAATGGTGCAAAATAAGTTGACTTTGTAAGACTGAAATTTAGTATTCAGTTCTTAATGCTAGTACTCGGGAGATAGCTTGTAGTTACTGCTCTGTCGGGACAATCGGTGCACGTGGAAGTATTGCCCGGTTTGTTGGTATGGAGCTTTGAGGCCGAAGAGAGGAAGACAGAGCAAAAAACTGGAATAAAAGAGCAAAAACAGCTTACAGTAGAATACTGTTTGAACTTTTAAACATAGCATTATAAGGGTTAAAAATAGAGTTGGAATATGTTGTACTATATGCAAGAAAGTTCATTTATTCTATTTTAAATGTCAAGTTGACCAAAGAAAGTTGCCTTGAAGAAGCCCAAGATTTATTTATTGAATGGAAAAAAGTGCAAGATCATAATTTTTTGATAGCTAAATATTAGCAGTATCTAAAAATTGAAGTAATATGATCAATTTTTTGCATAAAGATTCTTTTTTCTGCTGACTAACATTACAAATGGCTTGAAATGAAGAATAATATAGACAGCCATGGCTATGAAACAAAATATGCTCAATTTTAAGTTCATAGTAATTGGCCATAGTGGGCTTTGCACTGGTTCAACTCAACCAAGCTGTGAATATAGCAATCTATTTAAATGAGCCAAGCAAAAAGCTGGTGTGGATAAAGTCTGCTAGTATAGCAGTATCCGTTGCTATAAGTTGTAGGCCTCTGTTCATGATGGGGCAGTGCCCCTATCTTAATAAATAAATAAATAATACATAAAAAGAAAGAAATCCCTGCTGCGGATGCACCAGCCTAAGGCAGCCGTGCTTGTAAAAGAAGAAATTCAGCAATCAACAAAAGTTCTGGCTGCAAAACTTTCTAGCACAGATCTAGCCTCAAGTAAAGTTTTGTAACAATCCAAGATAAATAGATTTGGGTTAAACTAAGCTTTTATATCTCTTTTACTACTCCTTTTTCAAGAGTCCCTTGTGACATCTCCAGAAACATTTTTGCGGTTGGTGTGTTAGCAATAAAGGAATGTTTTAGTGTCGATCACAGGCTGAACCCGTCATTCTGTTATCCTTGTGGATAAAAATGTATGCTGCTTGCATCAATACATAAATCTTAGTGAAAGTGAGGTTTAATGATGGGGGATTATGTCATATTGAGATTCAGCAGGAAAAATTGCCTTCTATTAGTTCCTTCCAGAACGTACCTAGGTTAAGCTTTATACAAAATGTTTTCTGTAGCAGCCTAGAACCATATGCTTCATAAAAAGTTTGAAGGACAAATAGTTTTATTCCCTGCCCATTGCTATTCGTACAGTAGAGTAAATAGCAACAACGCAGAGTTAGCTAGAAACCATGCAGGAGATGTATTCACATTTAAGTGCAACTTTCAATTAAATATTATGTTTGACAAACGAGGAATTCATTATGTTGTTTCATCGTCTCTAAGATAAAAGCAAGCAAACAGTAGCCAGGTCCCCCCGAAAGAAGGGCTTCTTGAAATAGCAGTCAGAGCAGTGCTTAGTGCAACGTGCAATCTTTTAAGTGGGGGACTGGAAGCATCTCTTGCACTTAATTTACTGAATGATTGTTCTTTTAATCCTCTGCTCTGCTTTCATTGTGGTCTTTATACAAACCTTTCCATTCATACATCCTGCATTCATACTAACCTTAATTTTTCTGTTGCTGATCTCCTGAGACTATTAGGTTATGCTATAGATAATGTATTTTTAAGTTGTTATGCATTCCAAATGATAGCTGGCTAACACTTTCCATATTATACATTCGGACACGTTTATTTACAAATTTTGATATTTTGCAAGTCGAGCCTCTGGTTTTTTTTCTAGTTAGAGAGGCTTACTAGTATGGGTTGCTCTGAAGGTAGAAAACTAGCCTTGAAGACTATGCTGGGAGGTTTTAAATATGTCTACCAATGTTTGCAAAGAAGTGTGATTCTTTACTTAGCTGTATAAGAAAGTTATATTATAGAAAGAAATTTGGGTGTTCTGGAAAGGGTTTTCTTTCATAACTGGAAAAAAATGGCTAAAAGATGCTTGCTGGGGAGCTGACTGGGAAACATCTACTTTTTTTCTGCAGTAATACGTTATGCAGGTGATTGGTGCAAAAACGTAATACAGAATTATATATTGTTAAGGATGACATCCTGGTTAAATGGCTTAGTATTTAAAATACAGCCTGAAGTCCATTTACTTTGATGTTAATTAATACATTTGTTCTTTAATGAAAAGCTTATTTTGTGTGCCTTTGTTGCTTGTCATTGAATGAGTAGAAAACCCAACTTAATCTCACTTTCGGTGTCTCAGACATAACACCTTTTCTGTGACACCTGCTGTTCTGTTCTGGCAATTGCCACTTACTGCTGGGAACATATATATCAGATACTTTCATGTCTCTAAGAATTTTATTGACTGGCACTGCTAGTTGGGGTTATTTTCCCTCAAATTGTGATTTAGTTCTTTCTCCATATGGTTAAGTTTAATGCGAAGTTATTGTAACTGTGTTTCTATTCAACAAATTGATACTGACAGCGGTAATGGTAACAGATAGTAGCCGAGGAAGGACTACTCCATTTCCAGCAGGAAGGGAAGACAAAATTCTTTACCATGGAGGGAAAAACACAACCCAAAATTCAGTTATCAGGTGGGCAGACAAATGCCTAGTAGTCTGGTGATTAGAAAGGCTCAAGTACCATATGTGGTGGCATAATTAGATATATTGCTCACATTTTTGTTGAAACAAACAAAGAAAAAATGTTGATTTCTGCACAAGATTTGTCTGTGGAATGTGTGGGACAAAAGTATCTGTTAGATCTGTGTGGGATGATGTTGCTGCTCCTGATTTTTCATCAGAAGAACAGAGATGAGCAGTGGGAATGAAGAATTGGTTTCTGTTCCTAGCAGATCCTGGCAGAAAGCCAAGGAGGAGATGGTATACAGTACTTGCTTCTAGTTTGACCAAAGATGCTTTCTGGATGGGCTCTCTTTTGGCATATCTTGACGGCTGTCTCTGAAGAGACATTTAAATTGGCAAGCTCTACTCTTCTATGTCATGGTTGGCCCCCAAATTATAAAATTAATAAATAGGTTTGTGTGCCAACATAGAACAGTATCCTCTTTATGTACAGAATCTCTACTCATAGTAGTATCACCCCAGAGCCCAAACGAATGATGTCGCTGTTTTTTAGCAGGAGATATACCACATACATGACCATCAAAAACCAGTTTTGAAGCTTATCTCAGTTGAATGGTATTAACTTGAAAGTGCTCCATTACTTTTTTTTCTTCTTCTTTTTTAAACTAACAACAAAACCTTCCAACAAACTTCCCTGAGTGTCTCAGGCAGTTCTTCTGAACCACACAGTTATCTTCTATTTTGTAAGATGACTTTCTTTCCCTTACTGTTGTGTAAAAAGTACACAAAAGAGAAACTGAATGCTTTAACTAGGGAAGAGATCTTGACCGTACATGTTAATACAGGTTTTGCCTTCTCAGCTACTGTACAGTATATATGGGACAGGTGGAGTACAGCGTGGCTGGACTTGTGGGCTCAAAGAGTAGTGGTGAAAGGTTCAAGTGCTACTGGCCACCAGTTGCCGGTGGTGTTCTACAGGGATTGAGATGGAAGTGATAACGTTTAATGTCTCGTCAGTGGCCGTTGCAGTGGAACGAAATGCAACCTCAATAAATTTCCAGATGACAAAACTGTGAGGAGGGTTGATATGCTGAAGGGTAGGGCTGCCATTTAGAAGGATCTCTGCAAGCTGAGGAAATGGGTTGACAGAAATCCAGTGAAGCTCAGAAAAGGCCAGTGCAAAGTCCTGCAGTTGGGATAGACCAACCAAATGTGATGGTGCCAGCTAGGGGCAGACTGTCTGGGGGACTGTTCTGTAGAAAAGGACCTGGGTGTCCTAGTGAGGAACAGGTTGAACAGCAGTGTGTCAGCACTGTGACCTTGGGGTGAAGAAGGCCAGTTTCATACTGGGTTGTTTTGGTGTTTTTAATATGAGTGTAACCAGAGAACTAAGGGAAGTGATTATTTCCATCTGTTCAGTCCTTGTGAGATCACATCTGGAGTACTGTGGCCAATTTGGGCCTGACCGGTATGTGAAGGACATGGAGCAAGTCCAGCCAAGGCCACCAAGGTGGTCAGGAGGCTGGAGCACATGACACGAGAAAAGAGGCTGAGAGAGCTGACTTTGTTCAGCCTGGAGAAGAGAAGGAAGATCTTACTTGCTATCTGTTGCTATCTAATGGGTTGATCTAGAGGTGTCACAGCCATAAACTGTATTCTTCTAGGACACGTGTAGTGAAAGGACAAGAGGCAGCAGTGCAAGTTCTGGTCAGATATCAGGAAAAAAAGTTTTCACTATGAAGGTGGTCAGACGTGGGAACAAGTTGTCCAGAGAGTTTGTGCAGTCTCCGTCTGTGGAGATACTAAGTGTTCAGCTGGACAAGGTCTGGAGCAACCTCATCTGATACTGAAGCTGGCCGTGCTTTGAATGAGGGGCTGGACTAGAGACCTCCAGAGGTCCCTTCTGACTGAAATTATTCTGTGATAATATGTATAACATCTTGGTTTTTGAATTTTAAGAAACCAAATTCAGGGAATATTTTCTCTATTTTTGACTGACAGAATTGATGTGTGCTATATGTTTACTGTCTCTAAAGTTTTTGGAATGCTATATGTTTACTGTCTCTAAAGTTTTTGGAAGCAAATTTTGACTGTAAGAATAAGTTAATTTAATTATTCTTCACGTTATAGTAAATAGAATATAGAACTCACAGAAAATTAAATAATACCCATTTGTTTGGATTTTGATTTAATTTGTTGTGAAAGTAGAGTGGATGGTTGGTTGCTTCTGTTTTCTGCTGCTCTTTATGGGATAGATTTTCATTAAAAAAAAACCATATTCCTTGTTGCAGAGAAGTCAGACACTGAAGTATTTTAATTCCTTCGCTTCTTTACTTCCTTTACTTTAGATTAATCAAAATTGAAGCTCCTGGGCATCTTTTCCTTAGGCTTTATATGAGGTGTCAGGTTGTTTTGAATGCTCTTTAGGAGAGGTCACAAACAATAACCACATCCTAGTGGAGGTTCTGGGCTCCATCTCCAGCTGGTGGAGAGTGGCTTTGCTCTGGTCAACTCACCTCTAGGTGGTCCAATATCCTTCATCTCTGCCTCCTTCTAGGAGTGCCACCTTCTCTTTGGCTAGTGGAAACTGAGGGAGATGAGTCTGCCGATGACAAAGTTAAACTTTGTACTACCTCCCTTTATAGTCATTGCAGTGCTGCCTGGTATCTTAGTTTACTATCTAGGTAAGGATTATTTAAATCCGCCTATCTTATTTGCTCTAATACAATGTTTTAATCACTGCAAAAAAAAAAAAAAAAAGAATATTAAACTTCTATTTTGGATGTGATGTCCATTAAAGTAGGAAGGAAAACACTTTTTTTTTTCTTTTTTTTCCCCTGAACATGAATAACCCCAGAATTAGTTAGAAAAAGCTGTGGAACCATACTAAAGAAATTGGCATCGCTCTTGCTTTTTGTCTCCTAACTTGTCTTTCCTTTAAGAAGTAAATCTTAAATAATGCTGTCTTAAAGAACGTCAGTAGATTTTTAAACCGAAAAAGAAGTCTCAAGAAAGTGATACTTTAAACACCAGCTAAAACTGTTTTATGCGTGTGCTGCTGCTGGTGACAAGAACCATTAGACCCAATACTACGCCAGAGAAGTACGCTACACCCAGGCGTTTCACAACGTAGCCTTTTCTGCTATGACTCTAGCGTAGTATGCCCTCACGTGGTTAAATGAAAGATCTTCTTTGCATGAGACAGGTACTGCTTAAGTTTAATCCCTTCTACAAAGGAATTGAGAGAAATAAAGACGGTTAGCTAAATGGGAGCTGTGTGTTTGTCATCTTGCTTGCTGGTCTTCAGAAGATCCACTTGCCCATATTTAGGCCAAAGTGGCTTCATTTCTGATTGGTTACGTTCCTACTGATAACTTGAAATATGACCCCTGGAAATGGAAAACTGTTTAACATTTTTCTCCCACATAATATATAGTGCCAGTGGTCTTTTGCTTATTTTACTTATTTAAGTATCCCTTAATTTGGTGCTTACCACCACGCCGCAGTGAGGTACCACCGTAAATGATGCTAACTGGCATTCCTGCTGTCAAACTCTGAACAACCGTGACAATTGAACAGTCGTTTCCATAACTTTTGGGATTTTCCAGGGGTGACAGTCAAGGCAAGTTGGCTGGGTGGTGTGGGGCAGCTTGAGGCATGGACACGAGCAAGTGAATGCGTAGGAAACTTAATACATGTAAATCCGCTATCTTTCACTAATGTGAACTTTCCTCCTGTCTAACAGTTGAATCCCTATACGATAGAGTTGTATTTTAAAGAAAACAGTTCATTTTAACCTTCTAAGTAGCATCACAATATTTTAATGGGATTTTGCCACAAAAGGAAAATGTAAATGTTGTTGCTCCTAATATGTTACAAATTAGATGCAAAATATATTAGGAGAGACATTTTACCAGCTTCTTGTGTTGGTTCTTGTTTCAGTTATGGGAGGGTAAGTGAAAACATATGGCAGGTATGTATGTCCCTATATAAAAGATAATTTTTCAGGAAGGTTTGTAGGACGAATACATACATCTATATCTATATATGTTTTACAGAAGTACTGGGAAATTCCGGGGAAAATTAATACTTGCTTAAGAACTTTAAAATACTTACTAAAAAACTTTACAAGTGCCTTATACAATATTCATTCACATCAGCTGGGATATAAACCTTTTCCTGTAGTGTGAACACTGATAAGAAGAATATAAATTAACAGCACCGGTGTTTTTATCTGTAAATCGCATCCTAAAGGAACATCCTGTAGACAGAGCAGAAAGATGCAAATTTGCCCAGGATCCTGATTTTGTATGTGGCAGCTGAAACCTGAACCAGAGCAACTAGCTGTCCTCAAGCTAGCTTGGGTGCTAATACACTGCCTCTAATCGCTATGTTCCCGGATTATCTATGTACTTTGCATCCAAAAGGCAGGTGTGTCACTGGCATTTTTAACATCTTAACTAATAATTTATACATAAAGAGAATAGTCTGCTAGCTTACTAATTCTTCTAAATCGTGGGCGTTTGCAAGCGTTGAAGACAACTGGAATGAATATAAAAAGCCTGAGTTAGAAACACTGAGACGCAGTGTTTCTAACATACCTTGGTGAAAATTCAAATATAGGGAAATTCAGTTTAATGAATTAGATAGCTATGACTGATTGTGTGGAGACAATTACAAGAGTTTATAATGTGAGCTGTTAGAAAAAAATAACCAGTGTTGTTCGTGAGCTGAGGACAGTCACGAATTATTTAAGCTGATGGAGAAAGCATCGTTAGAAAGAGTGGTATGGAATTGAAGTACATTTATTATCAAAAAAGGACTTATTAGATGCTGAATCATGTTCAACAGATTGTCTGTGTGTGTTGATGATTATATTGGTATAGTTTAGAAAAACTTCTTTTCAGCAGCACTGGAAAATAAGCACAGCCGTGGAAAAAACCATGAAGCTGCTTTTTTGTTTTGCGCGTGAATGCAGCTGGTGTAATTTGTGGAAAGTATTTATATATTTGTGGAATATATGTATATTTATTGTATTTGTGGAATATAATGTATATATATTATTTGTGGCAAGTGTATAGTATGCGAGATAGTATCTTGTATTTGGATTAAGATTGCGTGAGGAGCTGCTGCCAAGAGCCAGATCATAGCATAACTTGGCAGTGTGCGGAGTCAGGCCATCATAAAGCAAAGGGGGTTTTACGTGGTTGCAGGAGGGTCGACGTGAGGAAGGTCATGAGAACGCAGGGTTCGAGCCCGGCGTGGGGGGCTGAATCTGAGCCTCGGTGCCGCAACCCGCAGCGCGACCTGTTTCTCCCACGGAGGGCTTTGAAAGGTCTCCGTTTCATCCCGCTGCCAAAGGAAACCAACTTTGTCAAAGGAAAAACCCCAAACCCAATGAAATAACCCAAACCCAAAGATGCTTTGTGCAATGGACCTCTTGTTTTCCAGACAGCTGTGGTGATTTGTGTCTTTGATGAAGCAAACTCCTCTGGGGAAGAGGAGGGTTTTGAAAAGCAGTGCTTCGGAGGATGCCGTTAGTGTGAGCATGGAGGCAATGGGACGGTGTGTTGGAGTGGAAGGGTGGCCACGTGTCTGGAAGCAAAAGGGGCTTTACCCTGAAACGTCAGGGCTGTCCTTATTCCGGTCATCGAGTGTTTCCAGCAGCCTGGTGATCTATGAGGATATGAGAAGAGAGGAGTAACTTGTAGCTGTTCACATTCAAGAGATGCCTCTGGGAAGAACACATAATACTTGCTGGAAAACGAGGGGGAGATAGAGGCGAAGGGTGACGTTTTTTGCAAACAAACAATGATCTTGCAGAGAAAGCCTGTAAAATTGATTTCATGTGTTGCAAGCATGTGTTGCAGGTTAGCATTTAACAAAGTAAAGTATGAATTCGGTTAAGCAAAGTTACTTTGTTTCACATAAAGTTCAGTTCCCTGTGTGTCTTTTCATTTAAAACCGGGATATTTATATTAACGCTCCCAAATTACTTATGGGGGGGGGGATCTTACCAGTGATACTCATTACTTCTAAACAGTGCTATTTAAAACGTATATGAGTAGGCTGTCAATGGTTGGACAACATCACAAAATTATTCTCGTGCATTTATTGATTAGTGACCACATTCACTGTGCTGTTATTTGTTACCATTTACCTCAAAAGTCTGTACAGAAAAAAGAAAAGTCTCTCAAAATAAACACAACCAACGTACTTGTATAAATTGTTTTTATAATGCAAATGTTTGCATAGCCATATTTGATGTACCTTCTTTGGTTTATTAAATAACCAAACATTAAAAAAAACTGAAAAACTCCAACAGCCATCAAATCAGTGATATTTAAAAATAATAAGCATTAGTAGTAGATGCATGATCAGTGACAAACCACAAGGATTAGTAATGTAATGAAGAAGTGCATATCAGTATTTTCCCAAAAAAGTGTCGATTAAAGCATATGGTGTAACTTGGCTATAGAAAACTTTGTGAGTAACTAATGCAATTCAAGCAGATATTGAGGAAATAAATAATAATAAAAAAAAGGTATTACAGTTGTATAACAGTTCTTGGCCCCTGCCTGTCAGCAGTCTGTGGGGAGGACAGTTTAATTCAGGGTCTGGAGTGGTTTTCTCTGCGCTGTAGCTGCTGACCGTGGATTGATTTGTTGTGTGGGTGATCTCTGTGTCCCCTCTCTCCCTGGCATCCCTGCCCGCACACGGCCCTTGCAACAAGGAAATCCATGCTAACAGATTTTTTTCTGCTTGTTACCAACGACCATGATCGCCTTTCTTTTGGGCTGTTGGAGCTGTGTGAGGATGACTTAATTCAGGGTGGGACTGAACTATTAATCAGTGAATTTCTGTTTTTCCAGCAGAGATCTGTGCTAAAACTGTTTGAGGCTGCTTTAATAAAGTAACAGAGCAAGGTTCCCTAGCGTGATCATAAAGCCAGGATCGTTACGGGTCTGCCAAATGAGCTCGTGGGCATTACAAAGTGATATATTTGATAACTGTGCAAATTTTGGGGTGAGATTTGCATTAATTAGGAAGAGAAGCTGATATACATGCTCTTTGCTTGGTACCAACATTGGTGGGATAGTATATTTAAAATAAACCTGTTAGCCTTTGGTGTCATCTGCAAAGGTGATGAGAGTGCACTCCAGTGCTGCCACCGGGTCATCTCTGTCCCCATTTGGGAGATTAGCTCAGCTAGATATAAGTGCAGAAGAACAACGAGACATGTTCAGGATACAGTTCTTGCTGTAGTATTCCAGTAAGTCCATGGCAGTTTTCTCTGAATCATGGCACAGGGAAGGTGACTGTGAACATGCACAGGGTGAGGTGCTCCCATCTGTGTGCATTGCAATAACCATTTCTAGGCTGTAGTGCAACACTGAGAAATTTGGTTATATCAGGCTGCACCATCGTGGATATGTTTACTCCTGCACTTGCTGAGATTGGTAAATTCAGAATGTGCAGGTTCCTTTGAAGGACATGTTTTATATGATAAAAGTAGCTGAAAGATGCATAGATTAAATTAAAATCAGGGTGCAATACTTTTTGTTTGCTTGCTTCTTTTGGTTTTTCCTTGAGGAAAAACCTCCCCTCTGGTGTTTGCTTATAGTACAGTAGATGGGACTGTCTCTGAAATGAATGAGTAATATTAGTACTCATTTTGGTCAAATTAGTTTGGGGCCCTGATTCATCAAGTATTTAGTTACATCCATTAAATTTATTTAAGTAAATGGGAAACTGAATAATTTTCCAGACAGATGGAAGTATGTAGACTAGAGAAAAATAATTAAATCATGGATAGGAGATATGGCGTCAGAGACTCGAGCGATAACGCTGCAACTGGAACCTGTGTCCCCTCTCTGCTCTCCTGTCTCCTAATGCACGAGACATGTTGCAAGGGATGTTAAGATACTATAGCAGTACGTAGCAAACATTATATTGCTCTTCCTTTTCTTTGTGGTTTCTATCAAGGGATGTTTTCTCATGAAATTAAGTCAGCCTATTCTCAGATCTGTTTAAAATTCCAAAAGTTTAAGTTGATATTTTTGTGAAAAAGTTAACTGCTTCTGCTGCTGTTTTCCTAAATCAGAACCTGAGAGAAAGAGAAAATTGTCTGGTCACCAGTACTTCTAATTATTGAGATGGATTCTCTCAACAAAATCAGGAGCTACTTCCCTCTGTTTCCATTTGCTTTTAATTCTGTTTTAAATATTTAGAAACAAAAAAGAAGGCTAATAAGGTTTCGTATAAGCCCATGAATATTGCCAAATAGAAGCACTGATTCCCAGTTAGCCTAATTGTTCTCAGATTGTGGAACGAAATTAAAAATACATATGCATTTGAAAAAATAAATTTCCAGAATAGTAACCAACATATTTCATTCAGCTTCTTTTTATTACCCTATTCAGTGCACTTTAAACATATATAAACCTCATCCAAGACTCCAGTTAAAAACAGGGTAGCTTTTGAGTGTATGTGAATGATCTTACCTTTGTTTGCTGGGGCATTATCACCTCCTTGCAAACAAAATAAAACAAACAAAGAAACCCCAGCGTCTGAATGCGTTTGTTTAGATAGTAGCCAGAAGCTGGTATTCATGTCTTTCATGTTTGTAGATCTCCATTGTTTAAAATTTATAAATTTGAAATTTATATTTATTATATATTATATATTATTTATTTATCTATATATTATATTATTTATTATATATTATGTATTATATAAATTTATAATTTCAAATTTACAGATCATTGCTGGTTTGTTCTTGAACAATATACCGGTATCACCTATGGTGAATGTATTGCGCTCTCCTGATAGCCCATGTCTTATATGGTTTCATGATTATATTTGAGCCTGAGCTTTTGACATGCCGGAAACTTTTTTTAAACTTTCAAAATGCTAGGAAAAAAACACAACAAAAACCTGTAATAATCCCTCAGCAAAACTTTGATGAGGAAATTGGGATCTATTGGGATCAACACCAGCACTTCCTTTCGAAAAAGATTTGCTTTTGGTATGCTGCTTCTTATGTGTCCGCTATATAAGTGGTGGTGAAAGCCTTCTACGTCAGTGGCCATCGGTAATGTCCTGTGCCTTGTGCTACTGCTGGACTTGCAGCAACCCTGAATGCGTTAACAAAGGTTTTGCACTAATGCTGGTTCTTCTTCATTTATAGGACAAGCATGTGTACCTAATCTACACGGTAATTGTCTAGAAAGTGATAAATTCTCACTGCTCTGGAGCTACTGAACCTGGTTGCTACAATTTGTCTCAGATTCTGGCATCGAAGGAGATTCTCAAACTCTTCTCTGTGAGGAAGCACTGAAAGACACACATCAACTTTTTGGAGATTTATCTCTATTTCTGCGTATTAGTCAGCATAGGACAATACAATCATTGTTGAAGTGTTATGAAATACTTTATTTTCACTTTTAATTTTTCATATATTTTGGGAAGTTCAGATATACTTTTTTAATTAGTGTATTATGCTGTGTTCGAATCGTTTACATTTCTGTAGGTGACCAGAAATGGGTACCGCTGTGCCAAGAAGAATAGTGTTGAAAGCTCAAACCAAGATTTGCTCTACGCATACTTTCTTCAAAAAGAAACCACCCTCCTCTTTCTTGCTCCGTCTGGAGTGCTTATTTGTCTTCTTTAAACAGATAAGGATTTTTTGTCTGTTTCTGTTAAAAAAAAATAGTATTTAAGGAGTTTTCAAAACTAACTCGTTTCATAAGAGGTACAGAGAGAAAAAGGCCCAAATATATAGGCCAAGTGGTATCGATATTTCTCATTTCCTGATTTCTTGGGAATTCAGCAGCCGCTCCCATGGTCTTGCGTGGAGATATCATTGCGTTATGAAGGCCACATGTTAATGGGTCTATTCGTTCTGCTGAGACCATTGATGAGCTGGGAAATCCAACATGCAGGATGATTTTGTTAAAGAATATATGTATTTATATGTGTAGGTATATCACTCTCATTTTCTCTCCGTTATCTCTTGGTGATAATGGTGGTAAAGTATTTTCTCAGGATTTATTTCACTTAATTTAGCAATCTAGTATCTATTTGCCAGTATCTATAACCTCAGTGTGGTTGTCTAGCTTCCCTTCCTAGTCAATGACACGGTATCTATTTCTAGGCACAAATCCATCTTTTTTTACAATAACTGTGGTCTGTATCATTCTTCACGGAGTGCATCAGTTCAATACTTCTAGATGATCTTAAAATAGACATGTAACTTTTTGTAGATAAAATTAGGTAAGATGAATCCCACTTGATAGATGAAACCTTGACAGATGGAGCAGACGAGCAGATGACATAATCCAGTAACATTAATTTTGAATGTTTTTAATGGAAACCCTTGAATGTTTAGGGTACTAAAGGAAGTCTGGAATCCAGCTGGAACCCCTAATCCCGAGGTCTTCCCAGCACTTCAGCAGTCCTTCTACCAGCTGAAAACCCCCTTTTAGCTATTGACCCCTGCATCTACATAACAGAGAGAGATAAAAATAGTCTGATTTGGCTTCATTTATTGACCAGCATTTCCTTACTTCAGATTGTTTTTCTTTCCTCTTCTTTTTTATGATCTGAACTAATCTGGCAGTCTAGGTCTAGTTTGTTCAATCAGTTCAGGTAATTAAGATGAAGCATTGTTCTCTTCATCTGCAGGTCTCCTAATTTCAGTGTCTGATTAATCAGTTTTATTGCCTGCTGCAAGCTTTTCTTAGTCATCCTTCAGATGTGCCAGACAAATGCATTGTGTTGATAAACTTGAGGTAAATTACAAAGCAATCCGAGTTTGTTTATTTGTAGAATTCTACAATTCAATCTGTAGTCAGTGATCAACCATAGAAGGATCTTCATGAAATTTTATAAAGAATAATGTAATGTAAAATCTAATTAAAAAAAAAAGCAGTATTTCTGCACATAAATAGTGGAAGAGAAGAGCTGTTGGCAGAATATCAACTTGCTGTAGCTAGGCTTCCTGAAAAAAAGGACTTTTCCCTTTCCCTTCCCTTCCTGAAAAAAGGCTCTGGAATGTATTTTTTCCAGTACCTCGATGCTTCTGGTGTTTTCGAGTCCCGATAGTGTACTATACTATGGAAAAGGAATAGGATGACAGGGAGGTTTTAGACTTCCTGTTGCAATATTATGCTTTGTAATGCACTGTATTTATTGCAAAGATTTTTATTTTCATGCAGCAAATTTCTGGGCTAGCATACTCGTATGGTCATTTCAGTTGCCCTGGTTTGTAGCTTGGTTAGGGTGGGTTGGATCACTGGGTGTTATGCATCCATTGCTCTTTTCTCACTTATACGCCTAATAATATCCAATTCAGTGTCCGCGCATTACAGAAAGACTTTTTTTTTTTTTTTACAGGAATGTCTAATAGTGTGACATGAGATTTTGATGTGATGTGACATCTTTGGGGGGGTCCAGCAAAAAGCCATGGTATATGATGTGCTGTATTGTGAAGCTATGTGGTGGAAGTTTCCAATCAGTTTATCAACAACTTAATGAGGAATTCTTTTAAGAGATTCTAAAAATACTGCGGAGAAAGTGGGATCTTTCCAATGTCAAGTTGTTGTGTAACCACAATATTTTATATATACTCAAGCATTAGAAAATTGAATAGTTTTGACCTATGTAATCTGTGCAGCAGGAGCTACTCATTCCTTAACGTCTGGAAAACAGCTAGAAGGTTTTTGATCACTACTTACATATAAATGATAGCACTTATCTCTAGAGATGATTGCTTTTGGAATGGCTACTGACCCTTATGTCTTAGGTTTCACTTTATTGGTTTATTCATTTTACTCTAGTGAAATACAATGACAAAAATGATGCTTCAGTACCAGCGCCTTCCGTACATGTTTCTTTTTCTCTGTCATTGCTTGACTACTGATTTGCTTAACAAGGAAAAATTTTCTTTCTAATCATTTTTGTATCTTTTTTGACTTATGTGTTGCCATCGTTCAGATTTTAAACTTTGCTTTAACTTTTATATATTCAATACATCTGATGATTGCATCATTTTAATAGTAAAGAAAATACCGGAGCTGTCAAATCGTATGACCATCCATTGTGCCAACTGA
Organism: Dromaius novaehollandiae; assembly: GCF_036370855.1. NCBI lineage: Eukaryota > Metazoa > Chordata > Aves > Casuariiformes > Dromaiidae > Dromaius > Dromaius novaehollandiae. The sequence continues at coordinate 83,944,837 of NC_088101.1, read as the reverse complement.
TAGCTGAAGAATTGTTCAGACTTGTAAAGACTTTTTTCTTTCCCAAAGGTAACGACGCTGGTTAACACAAGCAATAAAGGACCATCCGGCAAAAAGAAAGGGCGCTCTAAGAAGGCTCATGTATTGGCTGCTTCGGTAGAGCAGGCCACTCAAAACTTTTTGGAGAAAGGAGATCAAATTGCTAAAGAGAGCCAGGATCTGAAGGAGGAACTGGTTGCTGCAGTAGAGGATGTGCGCAAACAAGGTATGGGGAACAGCCTGCTTAGCTGTGTCACTATTAGGTTTGATTATGTTGTATGGATCTCTTCCAAAAGAAGTGTATCAGTTGCTCTGATGATTTGATGAAAACTACCTTTGTCTTATATAACGCTGCATTTTCTCATAAAGTACAAGTATTAAAATAGCTGTACATTCATGAATAGCAGTGAGTATAAAGAATGTTCTAACTTTGATAAAACAATATGTATTTTTTTTTACCTCTGAACTGATCTACATCCAAAAAGGACACTCAAAGATTATTTAACAGTCATGCTGCCCAATGCCAATCCCTACTGTTTATTTTTCAACTTGCTTTTTATTTCCATTCTGCAAAAAGATTATGTTAAAAATGATTTGTCACTTCATTGAACTTTGACCAGTGGGCTCATACATTTCTGAACAATCTAACAATTATCACCCAGATAATAGGGCAATATAGAATTATTTGTGGTTTCCAGTATATATGGAAATATATACAGTATTATCATATTCAGAAAATACATAGATGATAGCAATATTAAAACCAGTTTTTTGCTGTGTTGGTGATCATAATATAAATGTTAACATTAGTTTGCATACTGCGTGGGTTAAAGTGGGAGTTTCAAGATACGCACCGTGTCAAAAAATTGCTGCCTGATTGGGCACGGGACTTGGGCTTAAGAAAATAACGCTGCCTTTAATGGCAGAAATAATACTGGTTTTACAAAATTTAATATTAGAAGTTTACAGTGGTATTACAGGGAATATGCTTTCAAGTAATGCTTTGAAATTTCAGGAAATAATTTTGGATATCAACTCCATTTTCCCTCAAAAGGTAACACCTGTCAGGTGCTTTCAGTTTTTCATGTGCAGTAGGGAAAAATATGTTTTTAATAAATGTCCATAACAAAACTCTTCCCTTTTATTAACTTTGATTATAGTTATCTTTATTGCAGCACAATTCAGTACCTTTCAGTTTTTTCCATTGTAAATCCTGTAATCTGAAGATACCATCTGCCGGTATCATCGTTCGTGGGTTTTAGAGCAGGACTGGCAGAACTGCAGCTGAGATTTCAAAAGGAGCCCAAAGGAATTACGTGTACAATTCCTACTGAATTTCAATGACTTAGGCCTCCCGGCACTCACACGATGGTTTTCAAAGAGGTACTTCAGTCCTTAAAAATTGCACTCAAATGATCATATGATCACTGATCGTATGACCAGGCAGGGTAAAAATCCTGTATAAATAAACACTGGGCAGTGAATGTTCCAGTCTGTCCTAACCTTAGGCTATTTTTTCGCCTACCTACTACATGTATGTTTGATTGCTCTGTTATCCTATGCGGGTGGACTTTTTTTTTTTTTTTTTTTTTTTTTTTTGATATTCAGCTGCCTCTGTGTTACAATAAGCCCAGTATTTGCTGTGTAACCTTATGTGTGTTGTTGACCTAGTCATCTGTTTTGTTTCGGAGATTTGATGCTGATGCTCGGTTGTTCCGGCATGCAGCTTTATTTGTCAGCAGCGCTGGTTTTCTATTGCTTACATTACTTATTTTGTGTAATGTCAAACTCAAGTTCAGCGTCGTCGGTGCTGACATGAGTGCCCTTGCTCCCTCTCAATCTGTTGGCATGTCCCCCTTTGGGGCTTTGATGCTGACTCGGTTTGGCTAGCTTTTCTCCAGGAACCTTATACTGCGTTTGGATCATCGGCATAATCTGTTGCATGCTGTCTAATCTGTTCATGTGTAGCACTCTCATTAGCACGGTACCTGAGCTTCTTATTTAGCTTTCTTCGTCATTAGTGCTTCCTATTAGTTAACGATGATTTGGCTGTAGATTGGTGCTTTGTAAAGCTCGCGGTGTCTGAGAGGAATGCATTGGAGGATTGTGGTTTTCTTCTTAACTGAATTCCTGACTTCTTAATTAGTAACAAACCTTTTATTGTTTGTTTAATATGTATGGGTTTTTTTGAAAAGATGCGGGAAATAGAGAGGAAGAGAAATCCTAAACAGCATCGTGCAGAATGAGGCAGACATTCATCTTTCATCAACATTGTGGGCTGGAAAATGGTCCATGAGAGAAGTGGAGCAGTTTTTTGGGGGCCTCTATGAGATGAGCCCATAATTAAGAGAGCAGGAGACACCAAGTGCCGTTATTAGCATACATGAGCCACCTAAACCCCACCAGCCCTGGTGAAACGTGAAATGATATGTTTAGCTCAGTGACATGAAGAGCTGGATTAATGATCTGAGGCTGTGTTTTGCAACAGCATTGCGAGCTGATTTCCTGGCAGGATTCCACCTGGGATAATTACACCATCAACCTAAAAATGTCTCTTGCAGTTGCATTGCAGTTCTTCGTTTCCTGTTCTACATTGCTCTATACTGTTCTCTGCTACTATAAATGGTTGTTGCAATTCATCTGGGAGAGCGTTGCTTTCCTTTGGTAGGTGAAACAGGTGTACTATATGGTTTGCAAAATACTTCGCCGTGGATCTCAATGAAAAGAATATGTAAGTTTAAGATCCTTATTACTTTGATAATGTGGAAGGAGTAAGTTATCTTTGGATAGCTCTACAAAAGTCTGATAGTCAACAATTTAGATTTACAAAGTTGAGTTCTAGAAACAGCTAAGAGCAAGAAGACAGTTTTCTATGTATTTTTTCAGATACCACAGAATTTTATGAAAAAGTAAGTAAAGGTTTATATATAAAGCTCATAACTGTCTATATGTATGTATAATCCCATAATAATCCCATAATATGTACCCTTCTGCCTCACAGGTCTTAAAAAATGTGAAACTGGTGAAAAGAAGCTTTAATTCAAACTCATCTGACTGAAATTATCACATTTCTTGACACCCGAATGCTTTGTTATACGGGCCTTTATTGGCATGCTGTCAAAGCTGTTAAAAGATCTCCCAGATGTGGGGGGGAGACCAGGAAACCTTGATATTTCTTACTGCATCGTCTTACATTAGAGATGAAGGAAAGCAGACTTGCCTCTTCATAGACGAGTTTTGGGAGCAGTGAAATTTTCATAGAAGCAGACTGTGATAATAACCCTATAATAAACCTTATAATAACCCTAGGCTGAAACTGCAGAGCCTGAGAAGTGCAGGGACGCAAAGAAGAACTCATAGAAATACAGCCTGGGGAGAGGAATGGATGGGCAAGTTTGCCTAGCAGAGGTGTCTAAATGTAATTGTAGGATCGTTAAGGAAGAAGGAAATTCTCTCCGGAGGAGACATTCAGGTTGTGTTTCACATGGAAAGTCTACACCGAATTGGAGTTCCTTGGGGTTCCAGCTAATTGGTCTGATTAAATTTATTAAGAAACAGTCTAGGGTGCTGAGGAAATCCGATTAAACCCATGCAAATATATTGTGTCTATTAAATGACTTAGGATATGTTTATCTTTTAGGTGTGTGCTGGTGGCTGCCTGATTTTAGTATGATAGTCCTTGAAGTTCACCAACACATAATCAAACCTTCCATTAAAAACATAAGTTAGTCTAGCAGCAACTTGCTGTGTTTTAAAACTGCTATATTTTTCAAGCATAGTAGATACAACTTCACAATGCGATCTGAAATTTGTACGTAAGAGAGGGAAAATAGTTATTGAAGTTTTTTTATGTTTGAAGACAGCATAAACTTCTTGAGGTAGAATTAATTTTTTATTCATTCAGATTTATGCACATTGCATAAACAGAATATGATCCGTGCACTGTATGACTGTCAGTAAAGTTGAAAGTACATATCAACAAATGACACACAAGGCAACTTTAGCACAATCTTTTCTTGGTAATATTTTTTTCTTAGTGATAGATCATACTAAAAATGGATAGTTTTAATGCCTTACTTAATACTTTCAAAAACCTAGTTTTAAAGCCTTTTAAATTAAAATTTTTAACTAGCTCTGTAAAAGGTCTTCTTCCCTGCTGTTCTCTCCTGTGTGCAATTACCTTGGAAGAGAAGCAGGGAATCTGCAAATTTCATTATTTTGGACTAAGGTGAGAAGCAAACTCCAAAACCGTAGAATATTCACAGGATGCCAGCTGTTCTTATAATAGTTTGTAAATAAGCGTAGCACACAGAGAGATAGATTCCCAATATATTTGTGATAATTGTAATGTGATTCACTGTCACTTGCAATTGTCTCATTTCTATTTTCCTGGAGATTGCCAAATGCAAATCCATGCACAGTATTCTTTGAGATACTTTAATGAAAAGAGTAGTCCAGTTCAGCTGGCAGTTTATATTTTGGGAGACTCCTGATTCCATGATTTTCTTTCAGTCCCTTGTTAGACCAACAGTTCCTGCCTGAAGCCCAGCTCCAGCAATTGCACGTTATCTCAAGTCTTTTATGAAGGTTTCTGCACCCATCTTTCATTGTTGATAGCTGCGTGTAGGTCTCGACTTTCCTGAATGAAACAGAAAGCCCCTTCTCTGAAATTGCCTTCTTGATAACTTTCCCACTCTCTTCAGATATTTTTCTGCCCTCTAATCCAATCAGTCTTCCTTTTTAACTGCATCAAAACCCACCAGCAAGATAGAGAGGCTTGAGGAAAGGTTAAGCTGCTTCGTGGAGTTGGTGAATATTCCTTTGTAACGTTTCTAGAGCAGCGGATACTGAGCAATCTTAATAGTCATCTCCATTTGCCGAAGACTCTGTGCTGCTACCGCTGTTGTCTTTCATTTCCCCCCTCCCTTTCTTTGCTCCCTTCATGTGGTTATATAATTATTTTGTCTTTCTTGCAATTCAGGTCCTGAAACATCCCAAATCTCATCGTCTCTTAACATCTCCCCTGTTCCCTGTTAGCCCTTCTTGTTCCTGACTCCTTCTCACACTCCGGTCCTGTATGCGTGGAGGGTACTTCTGCTTGTCTCCCATTTTCAGTCAGGTCTTGGTAGTGCAAGGTAAAGAAAAGATCAAATGTGTCTTTTTTTCTCATACCTAGTAAGCCTCCCATATTTACATTTACGTTCAGGGTCTCAGTGGTGGTCTCACACAGCACATTAAACTGATGTCTCGGATATCGCTGGTTAGCAGTCAGCGGCAGCAGACTCTCCAGCAGCCCGGATTTACCCAAGCTACTTGCTCTGCTGTTCCAATCTGTTTAAAAAAAATAGTATGTGTCCATCAATATCTAAAAGCTTTCCTGAAATAGTTTAGATATAACAGATCAAAGTTGCATTTAAAACATAAAACGCTTTAGTTGAATACCTTTGCTTCCTTTGGCCGATAAGAATCCAGCTAATGGACGTAGGCTTTCTCTGTCTTTCTCTCTGCTAGTTCCTCAGCGTTTTTCCTAAATTATGGTACGTGGAAGTGGAATCACTTCATAATCGTGTTTCTGTAGAAGCCATTAAAAGACTTGTCACAATATAACTATTACTCGACATAGGACAGGAGGAAGTGCTATTTACAGAGAGCAAATGAGGAAGTATTGGCTGATTTTTGCACCCATTTTCAACTCAGAGCCTCAGCAATAGGATTCTAATTGAAGGGCTGAGCTGCAGTAGAAGGTATTTGAAGGCATAATGTCTAAGCACTGATTACTTCAGGTTTTTTGGGCATTTATTTGAGTCTTTCTGACTGTGATTGCTATTCCCCAAAGCTGTTTGGGTTGAATGAGAGAACGGTAGGATACTGGGTTTGAATCTGGCAAGTATTAAGGAGGCATAATAGAGCCTTTCAAAGAAAAAAAAAATATATGGCTGATACAGTATTAATATTTTCTCACTCAGATTTGACTAAGTAGCCTGAGCCATTGTTTCCTACCTCAGTTAGGGGCTAGAGAAATCCTTTTTAAGAAAAATTATCTGGTCTTTTCACTCTATACCTATATTCTCCTTGGGCGTGCTTATAATACTCTTCATCAAAGTGTATGAGATCTTCTCTTTTTTTTCTGCTTATAGAAGATCATTAGTTCTTGAGAGAGAGGGGAAAAAGTTTGTGTATATATAAAGAAATTACTGAAGGACAGTAATTTTTTAGACAAACTAATCTTTATATCTCTTTCTGAGTGATGAAACAAGGCCTGTGGTCAGTCCTGCTTAATAGGATAATGAATCTTGATCTGCACTTTTGAAAGAACCTTTGCCTATATTAAATGTATTCTCCATTTTGCCAGTAATATCTGCAAAGAAGTACTTTGCCACTTGCTTTTTGCCCATGTCTCTGATGGCTCATGCCTGGCCACCAGAAAGCTTTGAGCATGAGGATTTGAAGTCTTGTATTCAACAAGAGGTCAGTGCAGCTGTGGCCTGAAAACTCTATCTTGTTATTCAGAAATATTCATCATCTATTTTGAATTGCTTGTTAGATTTGGAAGTGACTTGAATTGTTATTCATGTTTGCAGTGCTCCTCCTAAGATATATAGCATGCTAAGTGTCGTTCGATGCAAATGCTCTACTGCGAGTTCTTTCAGACCCTTTTCAAATCCATCAATTATCTTTCACCTCTCAGAATTTAGCTGCAGAGAAACAGTCAAGTTCCCTTTCCGAAGTGATATTAAATGCTTCGGATGGATGAGCAGACATTGTATAGATCTCAAAGACTTGTTATACACATAGATACCAAATCCGGGAGCCCAGTGGAGGAGAGGCCAGCTGCTCCCGGTTCCTCATTCCCAGGCATAGACATGTTCCCTCACCCAGGGCAATGGTGAGAAATGGAGTTTAATGGAGACTGCGCTGTTCGGGCCGCCCCTTTCTCCTCCCCAGACCACCCTTATCCCTGTCTTCCTCCTCCTCCTTTGGTTCTTCCCTGAAACGTCCCATAATAAGTCATGTGCAATCCCCAAATGCTCTTCGCCTGCATCCCATAATGTGTCCCCTGTCCCTAGGCAGTAACCTAGAAATAAAGAAAAAAATGCACACAGGTGAGGTCATGAACTGGTGACGAACTCGTTTCCTATTAAAGCCAGCTGAGGACTAAGAGCCTGAACTTATTCCCTGCACCACTTCCAAAAGATTTGTTTCTGGTTGGAGTTTTCTAATATTTGTTTCACTTTTTGGTATTTTGTGTAAGTTCATGTTGGTTTGCGTTTGTGAAACCATAGCAACTTGCATCCCCAAGAAATGTTTGTTATGAAAGGTGGTTGGCATTTGATTTCATGTTGTCCAGCTGTGACAGTCTGAGACAGATTTTACAAAAGCACAGTGATATGTGCTTGAAAAATAAACAAAATAAATTAATATTAGGTGATTTTTCCTTCTTTTAATATTATGCTTATTTATATTGTCTTTTTTGAAGAGTTTATTGCTGTTGTGACTGTAACAGAAGAATGAAATTGCTTCAGAATGTCTAATCCTGACCATTCTCAAAAATTAAATTTTATTCCTAAAAGTGTTAGAAATAGTGCTCTTTCAGAAATATTTGACTTGAATTCTAAGACCAGATCCTGAAAATACTACTTGTTCCTTTAGAAGCAACCTTTCTGTTAAGAAGGGTTTCATTTGAGGAAGGGATTGCAGAAGTAGATCCCAGATTTAACAGTCCATGGAAGGATTGTACCTGGAGCAGATTTTTCAGTAAACGGCTTACCCCAACCACCACCCACTGTGCATGAAGTTTCTGAATTTAGGTCAAATTTAGACATGAAGTTTCTGAATTCAGGTCAAATTTAGAAAATAATTTCACTAGGATTAAAAAAAAAAAAAAAAAAAAAAGGTCTTACTTAAATTGAAAGAGGTGTTGGAGGCAGTAACTTTATCCCATTCTGTTGCATCTTCTAGCAATAATTCCCAAAGCAGGTAGTTTTAGTCCACAGTCAGGAGTCCCCAGCTGCATTAAATGTAAAGCATTTTCAATTAAATTTTGAGATAGCCCTGAACAATGGTCTGAAAGAAGATTTGACTGGCATGCATGAAATCTGTCTTTAAATCCCCTCTGTGCGTAATTCAATATAGAGATTGGAATTGAAGTCTCTGACCCCTTGGAAGATTTGCATTACCATAAGCTGCAGAGTATCATGGGATGAGCAGCACGGCCTCCCCTTTGGCAGCTGTCCTGATTTATGTCCTAATGAAACATTGCCTGGATCACAGCTGAGTGCTTGAAATCACTATTGATTCATGGGGCAGAAATTCCGAATGGAATTTCTTTTTGTTCAAGCAAACATTAAAAAAAAAAAAAGAAAGAAAAAAGTTTGATTGCCCCTTTGAACTGTGAAAAATCAGTTCTTTTACAGCCTCAGTCAGATGGAAAGTATTCTGAAGTCGAAGCCTTTCAGCTTGGCAATCACACGACCTCAGACGACTGTGTGTAAGCGCCCTCCAGGACTTTCATCGTCAGCAATGGAAGTTTTTAACAGAGCAAAGGTAATAGGAATTGCTTTTTCTGGGAGATTTCAGCTGGGAGGTATCCCGTCCGAGGCAGCAAGGCAAGGAGACAAGCTTGGAGTCAGGTTGCTTCAACTAAAGGGTTGATGCATAGCACTGGACGCCGTTAGGAAGGTAACGGTCACCGAAAGGGAAGGACTTGCTTGGTTTTGGAAAATGATGATTTGGAAAATGAAAACTCAAGGTTTTTAGGGTTTCCTGCCGGGTCGAATCAACATAGTGCAGAGTGTTTAGCTTCACCCTGGCTCATTTGCTGAAAAACATCTTTTATCTCTTTTCATTAAATAAAAGGCCATATTTTGATCTGGAAGAATCAATTTTTTTCCTGTCACTGACTGTTTAAGAGGTGGACTGAACAATGGAAACAGGCTTATTTCTAATCTTTCAAAAACATAATTGGAATATTTCCAGCAATTTAGTGATGTTTACACAGAGGAAAGTTACTAGCGAACTTGATGAAAAGATAATTTTGATCTGTTGAGTAAGTGTTGCAGATTAGGTGGCAAAGTATATTTTCAAGGAAAAAAAACTTTTTTTTTTTTGAATGAAATTGTAGATACTGCTGGAATTCACCTCAAAGATGGTAACCTTGGGTTCTGATCCATGTTATCAGAATTAGTTCTGCTATTTAGCCAGTTCTATTTAATGAGAAAGGTATAAGCAGTCCCAGGAGCAATAACCTTAACCTAGGACTCTTCCGTGCACCATCCCTCCCTGTTTCTCCTGCCTAAAGTGTGATTCTTTCTGCGTTCTTTATTTTTGGCTGCATTTTTGGTGACAGAACCATCCAACTTTAAAAGCCGTTGTAAAGAAGCTCCACCCTCCTGTAGCGAATAGTTTTTAACTTTTTGATATGTTTTCAGAAACTTGTAACCAGTGAGAACAACAATAAAAAATAAAAGACATCATGAAAATTTGAAATGCACTTCCAGGATTCTGAACTCCAAAACCTCCCTGGTTGGTATTCAAAAGATTTTAATTTATTATCTTTCTATTTAATGCATTTTGAACACATCCTTTTCTGGCATACATTTTTCACATATAATAAAGGCCAGTAATCTGAGTAATACTTTACAGAGTGATGAGAATATAAAATTTTATAATCAAATAACATGTGCTGCTTGATCTGATATGTGTCATACTATTGTATTCTGATCATCAACTATTTGATTTTCTCCCAGCTTTAGTCTCTTTATGAGATGCAAGTAATTTCTAAAGTTTCTTTCTTGCAGACCTAAGTCTGCAAGAGCTTATGACTTATGTATGGAAAACTGCAAGAGGAGACAGTACTGTAGTGTCTTTAGAATTTAAAATTATTTTTATAACTATCGAAAAAGCCTAGACTCTTCAGTGATTTTGATTTATGACACTTGCAACTTCATCTGAAGTTAACCGTACTTTTAGACAAACAACACTTCTCAATGGCAGTATGTAGCTATCCTGGTGTTGATACTTCTTTGTAAAAAACAAAACCCGAAAAACTGCTGATATATCCATGCGACAATAAATACATGCATTAAAAATTTTATAATATTGCAAGAAAAGCTACTGGTGTGATGTGGGACATGGAGAATCTATATGATGATAGGTAGCTAATACAACAGAAACTGAGCATTACAACTGTCTTCTGTAGATACCTGGGCTAAATAGCAGTAGGGCAGAAAGGCTGTTGAACGCGTTTATAAAATTGACACAAAGAGAAATAGGTGTAAATTGCCCATGAATACTTTAGTCTGGGAAATTAAAAATAACTTTTCAAGCCAGAGGTAACAACTGTACCATAGCAATAATGGAGACCAAAAAAAGGGCAGGAGGAGGTGACTGTAAAATAGATCCCAGACTATTTATGAAGAAGATGAGAAGATTATCCACTATTGACTGTGTTTGGAGGCAGGGAACAAAACTTGATGCTCTAAGAATCCTTCCAGTCCTGCACACAAAATAACTGAGCGAAAAGATTGGTTGAGTGCAAGGATCATACACAGTACTTATGTTATTTAGGTCTGTCCAAAGGATGCCTTGAGTTTGCATAGCAGGACAGACTTCTCATTTCCTCCTTTGTTCACTTGTCTTTGTTTCCACCATCCTTTCTTTTTTCCTGTTTCCCCCTTTTTTTTCTGCACTTCTGCCATAATTTTCCTGACTAATCCAATCTCCTTTTTCTGTGTTTGCCTCAGTGAAAGCTAAGGAAGCGTCAATTTTGTGCAATGCAGCCTGAAGTAGAAATACTCAATTAGTTCTAAATATGCTAGTGTAGATATCTGAAACACTCCAGCAAGGCTAACATGGAAATCTGTATGGACTAATTTACCCACAGACAAGTGCATAGGATAGACTCAGCTGATCGCTAGTTCTGATAGTCAGCCACAGGTTTTATTGCTTTTATGTTTCTTTATATGCTGCTTCTGTGACACCTATGCTTGCAGCTCTCTGTACTGCTTGTCCTTTTCTGTTCTCAATAAATAATAATCATTAATAATAATATCTTATTTATAAAGCTTTTATTATCCCAGAGATCTGTCTATCGAATTCTTTGTGTCAGTGGTGGTCCATGATCAGCTCTGTGTTTTGATTCTGGCATCAGAAAACAATTCAGCAGTATCAAATGAGGGTATCTGTTCATTTGTCTGCACACAAGCTCTCGCAGTTTTGAAACGTTCATGGCTGTGAATCATTAGATAAGGAGCTATGTTATATCAGCACCTGCATGGTATACGAATTCCAGCTGAAAATGGCAACAAAGTGTGATAGTGTTAATATTTTACCAAATCTAGTTGAGATCAAAGATTATTATAGTCTGTTAAAATTCCTTTTTTTAAATGTAATTTCTAACTAAGGAAAGATGAGCCAAAAAAAAGGTTAGCGTTCGTGTAGGTTGATGCTTCGGGCATCGTTCCAGGAATCTTTGCCAATTTTTTTACGGTGTAAAAATAATAGCGTTAGGTTTCAAATATAGGTTACCAAAAAAGATCATGTGTGCGGATTATGTGAACAGGTAGTAGAAATAAAATAATTTAGTTTTCAAACGTGCTATTGTGCTTGCTCTTGTTTTATGTAAACCTGCAGTGCTGTCGTTTGTTTGCATTCTTTGCTGTCTTCTCTCTTTTTTTCCCTTATCCTAAGGCCTATACCATAGATGCTCTCTATCCTGGTGACCCTCAGCAGTCTGCTTTTCTCCTTTTTCTCCTTATCTTATACTGGAGTACTTTTTTTAATTTCTCTGCTCCATATCTTGAGTGCAGAACTCGAAAATTGTCTAACATGAGCACGCCTGTTCTCCTAATCCCAGTCCAACAGCTTCCCTAGGGTGCTGTGGTGAGGCTGTTTCATCTTCAGCTGTGTTTGTTTCCCACGTTTTCTTTTAACCACATTAAAAATATGCGCTCTGCCTCTATCGTTTTCATAAAATCTCCCCGTTTCCTTTATCTCACGCTCATCAGGAAACCCGTGGTGAGCGGCAGGCAGCAGTGACTCTCAGTAGCATTCCCTCACCTGCAGTGTGCCTGCAAATAAGCTCTGCTCGGAGCCAGGTGGTCCCCGCTTCTCTTATTGCTTCTGTGGAGTCATTCATAAACAGAAACTAAATGAGTAGAAAGAAGAAACAGCAGCAGTTAGCAGGGATACAAAGCGGTGCAAAACTCCCCCCCTAAAACGTGTAGTGGCTTCATCATATTACCATCAATCTCATCCGCCTACTCGCGATGCTGCCTGTGAGTTGATGTTACGTCTCCGTGGTCCTTCGATACCAAGTAACTTGCTGCGCCTTCCATTCCCAGAGCCCATTGGAAAGTTTGGATAAATTTCATCAGAAAATGTGGCATGCTGGAAAATATCAGCCCTTTGAAATGGAAGCTTATCTCCAAAAAAATCCATTCCAACTAAGCTCTTCACCGAGGAATTTTTTCATGTGATCACAGAGGATGATAGAGCTGATCCTCATTACGATTTTGAATTCCAGCTAGGAAGAATGTGAATGGAGCGCACAGTGCCTGGGGCACAGATATATACCCACGCGCTTGCTTGGCTAAACAGTATGTATAAGCCTCTTTAAGCCACAGAATGAAAGTAATATCCAGAATGATGGAATCTAAACCTGCCTAATGCAGAATGCTACAGTAGTTTTCTTGGAGGGCTCCCTTTTTTATGCCTGGTGGAAAATCTGTGCCTGCTTTTCAAGTGTTGCTCTTTCTGTAGCTGATATATTTCATTCAAGTTTATTAATCACAGTTCTCTTTTTTTTTTTCCATTCATGAATTCATATGCAGAAGCCCATTAAATGATTAAATTCAAGATTTTAATTGCTAGGAGTCTTAGCAAAAGATTTTTCTCCTTCAATTACATCTGTTTTGGTCCTTTTTTACAATAATTATTTTAATATATGTTGCATGCACAGTTCATCAAAAAGATGGCAACTTTTCCAGCAATTGCCACTACAGTTATTTGAATAATTTTGTCATATTTATGTGATGAAATGTTCTATTCAGTCTGAATGTGCTTCTTGTCTCAGTTCTGTAGAGGTCTGACTGGCAAAGCTTCTTATATTTAATAAGAAAGCTCATTTTTTTTTAGAATAAGAATGGAAATTTAGAATAATTATGGAAAATTTTCACTTTTAAGGCTGTAGTAGACCAAAGAAAATAGTAGACTCCCTGCAAGATTGAGTCATGTGCTCCAGTGTCTTGCTGCATGCCAGAAGTCCTTGCTGGTTCTTCCTGATGGTTGGAAGATGGTCTGAAATACCTGAATGAGCATCCCAGGTTCCCTCCTGACTGCAGCTTGAGAGCAAGCTAGCTCGTGTACAGAGACCAAATTATAGCTCATTTGAGTTTGCCTGTTTAAATTTGTTTCAGTGTTTATTGACATCAGAAGTCCAGTGTGTTTTCAAGTTCCCTAGCATAACTTTACACTTCTAAAATGTTCATGTGAAACTCTCCTGTTCAACAGTGGAGGTTTTTCAAAGGCCAATTTGGTAGATCCCTAAAAGATGATAAACTGCAGAGTAGCTGAGAGCTGCAGACAAAGAGGGATAAGAAATGGTGAGGTATTCTCACATGAAAAACATTTTTTCTTAATTGAAATTTAATTAATGTTTTATTGTACTTGAGTGTATCAATGATGTTTCAAAGGCACTATTATCTGACGATTAATTAGAAAAGTTCTTTCTAAAATATAGTGTTTGTGAAAAGACTGTTTTAGATTGTCATAGTTCCATGGCTGAAGTATCTTAAAGTTGTATATTCTCTTTTACTGTCCCTCAGGAAAATAGTAGTTTGCATAATGAAAATCTATGCATTTGAATGGTCTGTGGAGGGAATGAAATGGTGTGCTTTCAGAGCTAAGTGTGCATGCTGGATCTAAAATGCATACTAGCTTTACAGATAGCCTGTGTGCTGTAAAATACATAATGATTCACCTCTCATCATTATAATGCGAATGTCAAATGTAAAGTGAGTCAAATTTAAGTGAACTAGATTGTCTATCTAATCAATTCCAGAGGGACGCAGCTCCAGTGGCTGAAATTTAATGTGAAAATATCAAGCTTAGATCATATATGGCCTCTTCTGGCCTCGAAATCTATTAGTACAATGAGAAAAGTGGCCATTCTTCCAGAGAAAGAGAACAAAATCCCAACTGCAAATGAAAAGGGAAATAAATCGAGGGGACATACTAATATGAGATTTAAAGGGAAGGGATTGGGGGAAGGGAGATGAAGACTTAATAGCCATTCATGGCAGCCTTTGGGAATTCTGATTATTATTTTTAGTGCACATGTATATATAATAAATATATGGCATTCTTAATTATGAAAATACTCTCAAAATGCCTTCAATTTTTTTAATGAAATGATTATACAATCTCTGAACAGAGGTCACTTCTCAACTGCACTGATTTTTGTTATGGAAAATGACAGCCATTTTAAAGTACTGTAAATACAATATGACATTTTAAGATAGGAAGTAAATTCATATATGATTTATTAGGTAGGAGGAATAAAGACAGGAGGAAGCAACCATTAGAAATTGGAATTAGACCATTATTCCTGAATTATTCAGAAAATCGACTGTTGGGAAGTATATTAGCATGGTCAGTACCTGGTCCTACCCTCTTTTTTGTGTTGTGCATTCCTGGACAAGTCCAAAGGAGATAAAACTGCAAATCTTTGCATGCTGACGGGTTTGGTTTTGTTTGTTTTAATAACACGATCACATCCCATGAAGTAAGGATAAAGAATTGCTTACATTATTTAAAAACAGCCTATTAGCAGCTATGGGTTGTTCGCTTCTGTCGTATTATCATTTATATTAAATTTATATTAAAACCGTGTTCTGTATGGAACTTGCAACTCCATTTGGGACTATAGACTTATCCTTTAGAATATCTTTGTAACAATACTCTTGCTCTAATTAAAAAGACAGACCTCTAAAGTACTTTAATTAGGTCATGGATCAGTTGTCACATCTTTTTATCTTGGACATGTAGGACAAAAGACAAAATCTGAAAGAGATGGATTAATTAGATCACAACTTTATTAATGTCTCTCATTTGAGAACTGCTCAGGACAGCACATTCAATCAAGATGTCATTGCTTCCTTAATTCTTTCAGATACTTGGAGTATTGTCAGCACCCTTCACTGATCATAGTTCTTCTCTAGACTGTGAGTCTGTGCCCACCACCTTCTCTCTCTTAGGAGATGCTTCAAGGTTTTGGAAAAATGGCAATTGCTCAGCATTTTAGCCATTAGGAACTTTAGTCCATTCCACCTTCTCTTAATAGACCTACCATTAAGTCTACTTATAGATCCAAAAGTTCCAGTAGCCCAAACTAATGGGCTTATGGAGTGAGAACATTCACTGGACCCCAGAAGAAGAAGGTGCCAGCAACCAGTGTTGATACCTCTCAGCCATCCATTTCCCACTTTTTCCTTTATACTCTCCCTAACAACTTACAATAGATGAAAATAGCAATTGCTTTTTTGGGACATGGGTCAGAAGATATCTTCTTCACCCATGATAGGTTCAATAAATGTTTTCCATAAAGAGTGCTGTATAAAAGTGCACAGCTTTTCTGTGTGTATCCTAGTGGCAATAGTTGCTTGCTTGCATCAGGGTGAAGTGAAGAAATTTAACATAGGGGATTTGATCTAGGCCTAAGAAAAACAAAATCCCTTTTGTCATCTCTTGTAGGCTTATGGCTCTCTCTTCTGTCCATCTGTTTGGAAGTTGTCTAGTATACATACAGAACTGCAAAAGTAGTATTCCAGAGTTTTTTTTATTATTATTATAAAAAAAACCTAAGTGAATTTATTCTTATTGTTTATCTTCAAGAAAAATTTTACTGATAAATTTAGAAGTCATTCTTATTAATGGGAAGCCTACGTCATCTTTTGTTTTCTGCCTACATTTTAAAAATATGCACGTAAAATTTCATTGTAAAAATTTCACCATTTCCCTAACCTGCAGATGCGTTCAATGTACTGTTTATACTCTTTTTCAGATCATCAAATTATGTTTTAACTAAATGTGCATATTTTACATTGAACAGAAATACAGTAGGTACTTATTCCAAAAGTAGCATGCTTCTCTGCTGTCTCTTGAAATGAATGTTAGCAATCTGTTTTCTAGTGATAATATCCACCCCCTTGAAATGTGGATGTCATTCGTTACTTGTTTTAATTTCTCTGCCTTTAATTTCTGCTATGCCACTACTTTATTATTTTATGAAATATATCTATGTCTACAGGACTCTTTTTACAAATCACGTGAAATCAAATTCATAGTCTGTCACTGAAATACTATACATGTTACAATTATTTTTCAAAGCGTTTTCCGCCTGCAAAGACAGTAGTCTTTGGCATTTGTCTGACCTGTGACAAGACAGTTCAGCTTGCTGAGCAAGTAGAAAATGGGTAAGATTTTGTCAGATTAGCTTTCTGCCAGCTCACAGAAAACTGGCTTACCATAATGCGAAATGATCACCAGACCTGGCACAGTGAATGAAGCAGGAGCGTGTATGTGTGTGTCAGGGGAGGAGAAGGAAACACAATTATGGTAGTTCTTAGTCACGTGTCTGTAGAGAATTGGAAGGGAGTAGATCATCTTGACTTCCACTGTTAAGAAACTGTACAGGTCTCCTGATCTTGTTCCAGCACTGTCATAGTACCAAAGCTCCTGGTGCTGCTGAATATCTGGGGGAAGGAGAGAGGAGACTACAGATGGAGACTACACAGCCTTTCTGGGCAACCTATTCCAGTGTTTGACCACCTTTACAGTATAAAAGTTTTCTCTTATGTTTAAACAGAATTTTCTGTATTTCAATTTGTACACGCTGGCACTTGTTGTTTCACTAGGTATCACTGAGAAAAGTCTGGCTCTCTCTTCTTTACTACCCCCCCATCAGATGTTTATAGACACTGGTAAGATCCTCCCTGAGCTTTCTCTTCTCCTGGCTGAAGAGTCCCAGCTCTCTCAGCCTCTCCTTGTATGAGAGATGCTCCAGTCCCTTAATCATCTTTGTGGCCCTTCACTTGACTTGCTCCAGTATGTCCATGTCTGTCTCTCTTGTGCTAGGCAGCCCAGAATGGGAACCAGCACTCCAGATGTGACCTCACCAGTGCTGAGTAGAGGGGAAGGAATATCTCCCTCAACCTGCTGGCAATGTTCTTAATGCAGCTGAGGATACTGTTGGCATTCTTTGCCATCAGGGCATATTTCTGGCTCATGGTCGACTTGTCCTTCAGGAGCCACAGGTCCTTCTCTGCAAAGCTGCTGTCCAGCTGGTTGGCCCCCAGCCTGTACTGTTGCATGGGGTTATTCCTCTCCAGGTGCAGGACTTTGCACTGCCCCTTGTTGAACTTCACGTGGTTCCTATCTGCCCATTTCTCCAGCCTGCTGAGGTCTGTCTGAATGGCAGCACAACCATGTGATGTATCTACTACTCCTCCCAGGTTTGTTTTGTCTGCAAACTAGCTTGAGGATTCACTCTGTCTAGTAGCTGAGAATGATATCTCCTAGAAAACTGCAATTCTTATTACATGTATTCCAAAATGTAATATTTTCATAGCACTACTGAAATGATTGTAGTAATGGATGTTGTGTGCAATAAGAGGAGAATGAAATACTGCCTTTAATCTGTCATTGTTCATCACAAAAATGCAGGAGGCAAAAAGGGGATAATAGGAAACAGTGGAAGAATAAGACTTATTTAAATCAAAGGACAAATGAGGCATAAGAAGAAATGGATATAAATTAGCTACAAATACAGTTAGTATGGAATTAAAGTGTCTCTAATGAACAAAAGTGTGACATTCTGCAGTTCATTTTGGGAATGAGTTTCCTACTTCCAGTAGGACTAATTGGGGTTAAATATCTTTGCTGTTTCTAAGATGGAAGTTTGATAAGTTTATGAGAGTAGTTATTATCATATTAAGATTATTATTAATTATATTATGACATGACTGTCTGCAGTAACAAGGAAGCAGACCTGATGACTCAAGATGTCTGTGTTTCTTACACTGACCTAATTTTCACTGAAAGTAATTTAATACAGCTTTGCAGAGCAATTTGAATAGAATTTGGAAAGAAATGGAAAACTGAAAGTAAAGGTTGTTTTTTTTTTCTGTTAAAAAGGTTTCTTTGAAAAATAATTTGACTAGTTGTAGCTTCAACATTGCCTTTGGCCTAAGAGTAGCTTGATACCACTGTTGTACAAAGATAAAAATATGTTAATTGACACTGATAGATGATCCCTCCTCCTCAATAACATTTGGCTTTCTTGATTATTAGATTTTAAATTGTGAACTAATCGTACTTCATGTGCTTTAATCAACCATCTGTGAACTTTTATATTAAGACTTTTTTGTTTTGCTTAACTGTTTATAGATATTTAATACTTTCTGCTTGATCATTTAGGAGAGGATTCATTTTACTTAACTCGAGCTTTCTAACATTAAGTATCTAATGTACTGGACTGAGCTTCTGTGGTCAATGGAAAGAGAGAGGTGTACACCAAGAGAAGGGATTTATCCCATCCTAACATATTTACAGCAGGTATGCAGGATGAAATGCCCTCTAGAGCTATGTACCTCTCTTGGATATGAGAGGTGTTGAAAAGGCTAAAAGACATCTACATTTGTTTGGCTGAATAGCTGTCTGCACTTTCTTGGCTGTACAGCCAATGGAGACCCAATAAACAGCGTGAACTGTGACATGTAGCTCATATGTAAAGACCTAAATTTAGGTGGTCTTAATACATGAATTGAATCCTGCCCTGTTTTAACTTTAAGATGAAAAGGCTAGATAATAGAAATACAGGCCTTAATTACTGATTATGTGAATTTGGAAACCGATGTGAGTTATATGTTTCTTCCTCAGACTCTAAGACTTCAGACTTGAAGAGACTCATTAAATTTTTAAGAAAATGGCTACTTGCTGAATTATATAGAATTATAGTCTGGTCTCACGTACCTAATGCTCAAACAGGAGCAGTTATAACATTGACAGGAAAGCTGACTCAACACTCATTAATTCTTTCTGTAAATTGTGGTTATTACCTTTGTGGATCTGAAAAAAACCCCATCATGTCAATGTAAAAGCTGACAAATTTCCTACAATAAGGCTATGCTTATCCTATGTGAAGTTTATCGAAAAGTACTTTTTGCTGTTGTCTTATTCCTTGCATATTCTCCTAATAGGGATAATTCCATTTTGTTATAGTTGAGCTCTGAATCTCTGCTTTATATCTTTTAGCCAAATCTAGAGTTTTTGCTGTTTGCTAATGAAATTTCATCCAATCCTTGTATATGTTTATTTTATGGATGAGGTAGTGCTATATGAAGAATCCTAAGCATATCTTGGATGGCATTTCCAACATCGAACCCTCCCATGTCCAGGATAAAACTCTCTCTTGTCTTTAGTCAGCTTCAGAGCTGTTTTCCCATTACAGAAAAGTGAAGAATTTTCAAATGTATTTTGATGGAAGCCCTGGCTTAGTCTGATAAAGGATTTTGAACCCTGGAAACAGTAGTTTCCACAATAATATTTCTATTCCTTAGTTTGCAGAAGACCTTATTAATTGAAGGAAAGTATATGACATTGTTAGTAGTAGTGCAAAAAACCTGACTTTTTGTTGGCTGGGGTTTACATGGGGATACGTTTTGAGTTGGAGGTCTAAGAATTATTTCTTGCATGGCTTTGGACAAATGATTCACCTCTGTTTTTCAGAAGTGGCCACTTTTATGGCTATCATTTTGACCCTCCACGTATTCTCCCTCTCCCCACTCTGCTTCATTTTCAAATATGTTTGCTAGTTATATCTCCTGGCATAACCGAGGGCTAAGATAATTTCCCTGCTTGCTTTTCTGATGCCGCTGGTCATTTGCTGAAGAGTCTTTCTTTCATAGTTCAATGTAGTATTCATCTGAAGCTACAGACTGATAATTTGGCCCAGATCCATAAAATCTTTTTAATACTACAGCGGAAGTCGAGCAATTCTTAGGCATCTGAGTCCAAAGTGCAAAGCTTTTTTTGGCTACTTCATCTTAAAGATGGCTAAAGCTGAAGTACTTTCCCATACTGAAAGTTTTGTTGATGGGACTGCTCGGAAGCACTTCCATCTTCTCTCTATCCAGCTTGGAGCTTAGATACTGGAAAGCCCTGTTGGGCTTCATACCTTTGCGTGTATTCCCTTGGGTTCAGTCAGGTAGGCATGTGGCATCGGCCTCTGTATGAAAAGCTGTGGTAGCTGGGTTTCTTTAACAGATGCCTGAAGATAAGATGATGGCTTCCCAGTTGTTGCACTGGTTAGATGAATCCTGTCTTCCACATTCTGGCTTAAAATCCCATGCCAGGAGATTCAAATCTACCTCTTCACCTATGTGCTAGACTCTATGGTCATTTAGTTTTTCACTTTATATGGAATATTTTGAGTTAGTGACTTATAAATAAAATGATTATCAGTGCTTTCATACCCAATTATTAGCGCGCTCAGAGCCAAGAGCTGTCGCTGGATTTTCCTAATGAGTGTTAATTTAAAATGAATGTCAGAAAATTGTCTGTCACCTCGGAGTTCATTGCTGCTAGTTTAAGTGATTTTTGGCACACAGGTGAAATGCTTGGGGAGTTAGGTACAACAAACTCTGCAGAAACCATGGTCCTTTCCTGCAGAGACCAAATAGAACTTCGATACTGCAATGCTGAGCAATGTAACATTTCAGTGTGTTTAGAAATTTGTTTTGTAGGGATTGTTTATTCCTTGTCTTAAAAAATAAAAAAATAAAAAAAAATCAGAGTTTTGGCAACCTTATGGAAATACAGGGAAGCTACACAACCACAGAAATAAATGACTGGGATTTTTCTACTGAAATTGTGTATTACCAACTTAGCCAAGATACACTGCACACAAAATGACAGTAAAAACATGTACACAAATTACAGTAAAAACATGTAATCCTAATGGTGATATAATAAGAAAAAGACTTCTGGTCGGAGGTCTTCACTGTGAGTGTCTAAGGCTCTCCTGCACTGTTTGCACTGACTTTTGGGAAGTGAAGCCATCTGAGATTTTTTTGAATGTTGTTATAATGTTCTTAAAAACATTGTAAATATGGTTTGAAATACGGAAACCCATCTTTATTAATTTGGCTGCTCAGAGATCAGCTTTCGTTATATGAATAAATAAAACTCTGGTTTGAAAAGAAGGTCACAACAAACCCATGTATGGAAATAGCAGAAAGTTTATGATTTAGTTAAAGAATGCTGAATTTTAAAAAGTAACTTGGGCATGGAGCTTCCTTTCAGCACAGCGGAACCGTCTAAGGAAAACTAAGTCAATAGACTATCTTAAAAATCTATTTTAACTTGGTATAGTCACAGCATAATTCCTAATAATATTTAGGCTGCGTTATTTTAAATACTTTGAACTAGTCTACACAGCAAAATGCAACACATTTTGGAGATCCCCAGGCTGAGTAAAGCTGCAAAGCAGCAGGGCAATCCTATAAAAAGAAATAAAAAGAAAATCTGCTAACCTTTTAGAATCAGTGAATTTTCCTGGGAGCTTGAGTTTTTGGGGCTTTTGCTGTGGGTGGGTTTTTTTAGTTTTGGAGTTTTTTTTACTTCTGTCCACCCTCTGTATCTTCATAACCCATTGCAACTCGGGTACTGCTTGAGAATTTCAATGTTAGGATGGGAAGGGAGTTTTAATGAAAAATCTTTTTTACATAACGGTATGCTTAGGATCTCTTGCTATCAATGGATATTCTTTTGAGTGTAAACCATGTCAGTTATATTAAAAGTCGGTGAAAGCTTTATTCTGGCTATTAAATTTCTCCTCAATAATAACTACAACAAAAAATGGGTTGTTTCCCACTACAAAAATGCCTTACGATCTTTGGAAGGAGCTTAATATATGAAGATTTAACAAAACAAAATAAACATTCCATGTACCAAAAAACCCAGTGAAGTTAGTCCTTAAAATTTTTGATTTACTTACTGAGCACTGTATTAAATTTGTTGAACTCCTTGAGGCCCTGGTGTTGAAATTAAACAGGGATAATGTGTCCAGGCGGCACCATGGCTGGTTTGGTCTACAGGAGGGGATTTTGGTTGTGCGGAGAGGGGCGGCTGGGGGGAAATCGGGGTAATTTGGCACGGTGAGGAGGCAGAGCGAGTCCTGCAGACTGGAGAGCAAAGGCATTACAGCAACGGTGATCACGTATTTTCCCGACAGCTGTTAATTCATTCAGTAAATTGTTTATCCTTTCTGCAAAAGCGTAACACCTTTCTTTAACGCCGCTGTTTGAATTGCAGGTGAAACGATGAGGATCGCCTCTTCGGAGTTCGCGGACGACCCGTGCTCCTCGGTGAAGCGAGGCACCATGGTGCGGGCGGCGCGGGCCTTGCTCTCCGCCGTCACGCGCTTGCTCATCCTGGCGGACATGGCTGACGTCATGAGGCTTCTCTCGCACCTGAAAATTGTACGAGTCTTTAACTTTCGGTCTCTTTTAGGCATGTTTTGTGTATCGATGAGCACTGAACACACAACTAATCCGTTCCACTGTTCACATTTCTATTCTGTTTTTGACCTGTTTCACTGTTTTCTTAAGAAAGTGCTGGGCAAGAATTAGGATTTGACATTTCTACTTTAGTCTCGTTAATTTTCTGATTTCGCAGAAGTTAATTTTTGGAGGCCTAAAATCCAAGTTGCTGGATGTGTTCAAGGACTGACCTACCAGTGCTGCTGAGCAGCTGCATTTGGGTAACTCGCCTTGACGCTTATTAGGCTGGTTTAGCGGCTCAGCGCTTGTAACGTGCTGCTATCTTGTGGCAGAGTGCAAACACTGCAGTTGTACTTTTTTCCCCCTCTATGCCTTTGCACAACTGCTGGATGCATCACAAGAGTGACCCTTTATTTGGGAGTGAGACAACAGTCCAAGTGCCTAATCCAGTTATCAAAGGGTAAAAATACAATAAAGAGCAATTACAGATTGCTAGATGGTTTGCTATAGAATTATATTCACTTTTGCCTGCTACCATTCGGCTGTTTGTGAAAGCATGTTAAAATGCTTTGTAATTGCAACAGAGAAATGTAATTTTTTCTCTTTTTTTTTTCTCTATTTATTGGACTCTTTCAGTGTCTGTTGCACAAGCAAGCGCACAAAATCCCTAAAACAGAATGAAGTTCTGCAGAAACTCACGTAGATATGTAGAGTCTGCAGAGTCCATGTGTGAGCTTGGCAGAAGGGATGGCAAATTATCTTTTTCTAATTTTTTTTAATGGCTGTCCAGAAAGCATTTCCTTTTCTTGTTGTCTTTTAACAGTGTAACCTTACAACAAGATTCTGTTTTTGCAAAGAGAGGAGAAGCTTTCAACTGCCGAATTGCGCTGATGAACTAAATCGTTTGAAAGCAGTTTTTTTTGTGAAAAAGGCAGATTCTTTTCTGCGTGGGTTCTAGCGGGCTCTGCTCCGATGAGCACAATGCTGTTCTCGCATGGTCAGCCCATTGCTGTGTGCCTGTGTGCAGAGCTAGCGCTGTGGATCCTGAAAATGCTTTTTGTTTTTTCTCCCAGTATAGTACCCCACAGGGTTCGAATTCAAATACTCCTTTGCTAATGAGACTGACTCTTAGTATTATGAACAACAGGTTTTCTAAATATTATGATTAAATTCCTGTTCAAGCTGTTGCACAGGTAATGAGAAATACTCCTCTCACATCTGAATTTCCGCCACCTTTTATAGCAGTGTACTGTGTTATGTAGAACATAAATGTCCTGTACTCTTTTGTAAGTGGCTGTATTTACTTGCACAGTTTGCATGCTACATTTGTAAGGGCAGGGTTTGGCAATGTGGTTCGTAGTCTCTGCATTTGTCAAAGATTTTTTTTTCTTTTGAAGACTCTAACCTCCTATTTTGAAGAACCCAGACATCTCTGGTTCTTTTTATCAAAATTCAATTTAAAGGCCTTAAATTTGATTATGTTTTGCAGGTTAAAAGGGGTAACTTACCTCTGAGGATTGACAGTATAAATATTTTTTGTATCGTTCTATTAAGCAAAGTAGTTTTAGCCCAATAAACATTAAATCACTAGAAAAAACATTGAAAAAATTGACAGTGGGATAGCTTTGACCCCAAAGTAACATGCAAAGACTGATGCAAGATATCCTGAAAATTAATGAACTAAAATCATTCTGCATATCAAAGTTAAGAAGCTTGATTTATACAGTTGGGATCCTATTTTATTACGCTTCAGACTTCGTGAGGAATAGTGCCTTTTAATCAACGTGTTGGAGTGAGTATGGGCATTTGCTTTGCAGAAGGACGCTCTGCCATTTCATTCAGATTATATTTTGCTCTCTTAAAATTAATACTAATATTTATTGTAGTGAAGCTTGTGTCAGCACTTTCAAAATAGCATATACTAATATAGTATGCAGTGATGGTACAAGAAATTATGTAATTTTGCAATTATGAATCTATTGTAATTAACTGCACACTAATCAGAGGAATACATGTCTGTACAGTTGTGCGTAGTAGTATTCTTTTGAATGTAGAGATGTTGTTCGAAATTGAATTTGTAAAGGTAATTTTATATTTTTTTAAAAAAAAGAGGGTTCTGTGCTCATGTCATTTCAAATGCTTTTCATATCCAGTTTATTCATTTCAGAGTTTCATAGGCCTGAGCCCAGGCTGACACAGTAGAGAAGGATCTACATCTTTCAAAATCAGATCGTCAGAGTGCAACCTAACAAATCCTCTAGCAGCTTGATTTAATAGCGGCTGGCAGGACGTACGAAAACATGTATCAGTTGGTCATGCCTGTGCTTGTCATTACCAATATGCTAAGGATGAAAGATTGAGGTAGTTTAGTGTAAATGTTTCTTGATCTGAAAGAAAGATGTTCATGTTTCAGTGCATTCTCTTTTCCTCCAAATACCTGATCATTCGGAAGCCGTTACCTATAGGCTCTCTAAAACTGTAAACTGAGCTGGTTTGACATGTGTTCCTTGCTGGCGTGCAGAACCCAGTGAGGAAATGAGATACGGACATTTTAGGAAAGAAGAAAAAATGTTCCTTGGAACAGAAAGTTAATTTGCATAGTAGAAAAGATGGTAGATTTTGGTGTGTCAGGGTAGTTGTTCTTCCTGCTATGGGCAGTGTTGGTGTCCTAAGCCTTTGGGTAGCCATTCAGATGGCACTGGAAAGCTGGTAGGACCCAATTCGATAATACAGTGATGCTCCCCCCCAACTATGATGGCAGTCGGATAGTTTCACCTTACAAATCTATTCTTTTTTCATTTGCTTTACGAAGATACAATATTATTGATATATCAGGGTAAATTTAAATACCTACAGTATGTTTCATTTTCCTTTTTTAAAGTTATTTTTCATCTACGGTTAATAACTACCCTTTGCTTTCACATAAAGCATCTACAAGACATTAAGAACGTATCTACCTCTTTTGTCTTAAAACCCACAAGTATTAAACACTTCATCTTGTAAATGTGAGGGGTGAAATGAATATAGTTATGTCTTTTATATTAATTATACATGATAACAAAATACAGTTAATGGAAAGTAATGCATGATGACATTCGGACAGCTTTTATATTAAGAAATCTAATTAAAGTCAGTGGAAATATTGTGAAGCCACTATTCAGTGATGGACCTGAGAACTAAATTGGGTCCATGTAGTAGAGAGTAATGGCTAGAACAGTTAGAGACTTTGTCAAAGCATGCAGCTGGATTGAAATGCTAACCTGGCTGATATATTACTTTCTAGGTGGAGGAAGCACTAGAAGCAGTGAAAAATGCAACAAATGAGCAAGACTTAGCAAACCGTTTCAAAGAGTTTGGAAAAGAGATGGTCAAACTGAACTACGTGGCTGCTAGACGACAACAGGTGAGTGTGTTTTAAAGCAGTGATTGAGAAAATGAGTCATGGCTAAAAAGAACTTATGTTTTTGTTATGCTCAAGTCTCTCTGGTTTAAAATGTCCGGTAAGTAATTGCTGTGCCATGGCCTATAATTTAATCATATTGATTTTTCTGAATAGGATTAAATTTTTCAAAATGCGGTTAATTTCTTTAAGAATATATTTCAAGTGGCTTCAATTAATAATGGAACAAAGGGTGAGAAGGCGAGTGATTCAAAAGGTTATGGGTAGTTTTCATGTAATGATTATTCCAATTTAATTCTAACCTATGCTGATTTGAGGTCACTCTGGCAGCTGGAAAATGATGAGCTCTTGGGTAGTCTAGTGTATTTCAAGTTCAGGAAGAACAGAAATCTAGTTTGTGTTCAAAAATAACATTGTTAATTTTCAGATACTTGAAAAGACAAATACCTCATTCATTCATTACTAAAGAAGACAGAAAAAAGACAGGAAAGTCATTATAATTCAATGCCCAAAATTATACATCCTTGCATTAAACAGAACTTTCTCCTGAGGACTGTTCTTTTTAAGAGTCCAGACAGTGCTGTAATTGTGGAGTTATATAATGTCTCTTCAATTATGAGTGAGTAACACTAACTATTCAGATGTATAGTCCTTATATTCCATAGGATTCCAGATTTAGAAAGATGGTTTTTCCCATTCATCTTTTATTTACCTTATTTTCTGCATTACAATAATAGCAGTCTGTTTCTGTATCATTACTATATTTTTTACAAAATGTAACATTTTCATAGTTATAAGGAAAATAAAAATTTAAAAATATAGTTGCTATATGAAAGTGCTGTTCTGTATGTTCAGATACTTAGTTTTTGGATGTATAGTTAAAAAATGGGATAAAGGAAGAAGTGAATAGCAAAAAAAGAAGTGAATAGCAAAAAAATATTAACCTTTCAAAACTTACTTCTTATGAAGTATTTTGCCTGTAACGTGGCACATATAATTGTGGAAAATCTTGACAGTAGAAGCTACTACTTAAAAGATGTTCATACCCCTTTCTTTCATCTCTTCTATTCTGAAGCCTGGTAGAGATTTTAGGACTTTAGTTCTCTCGGAGACCTGTATCCGTCAGTCACCTGTGGTAGAAATTGGCCAGCGGGTAAAACCTTTAAACCTAGAATATCTGGCTTCTTTTTAAATTTTGCTGTAGATTATGTGTGTGAACACAAGCAAACCATTTACCTCTCCAAACTTCTGCGTTCATAGTTTTAAACAGAACTTAAAATAGAATGCTTTCTTACTCCTTATGAATATTGTTAGACTCTGCTACCTAATATTTGAAAGGCTTTCATGAGCAGTGTGATGTACCCTATAAATAAATAAAGTCATGGGTAAAATAGCAATAATATACTGCCATCTAATTCTGGTGACAGAAGATAATGCAGAGTATCTAATGTTGCTTGTAGTCAGGGGAAACGAGAAAGTATATGCGATTGAAACAAAATAAATAGAATGAAATGTATGAAAACGGGAGGAAAATCTGAAAGAAAGATCTAATATGCTGGGAAGCCCCCAGGCAAAACATCTGAATGCATGGTAGTAAGACCAAGGAAAAGGAAACATTTGACTAGCCCTAGGCTTCAAGGAAAAAATAACTTTTAGAAGGAAGCCACCTCACGGAAAATTCAGCATTCTTAAGAATCATCAAAATATGTTTGGTAAATTAAACAAACATAATAGAAATAATTATATATGTAACAAAAATAATGAGGAAGATACTTACATTGCCTTTATAAACCAGAAATGTATCCATCCATACATGGCTTTTCAGGGCGATTTCTAAGGGTTTCTCTTATGATGGTTTGAACAGGGCATAGCTGCAGTACTTACACAAATATGGCACTTGCTGCAACAGGAGTGTCACACTCCCACTGCCTTTATGGAATCAGCAGACTCAACCCAGTCAATCAGGGAGAGTAATTTTGAATGTTTTATTTAAATTTTCTGCTGGCCTTTGGATAGGGGAAGCGTGCTGACTGATACGAAGAGCTTCTGAGCAGAATATGACAGCTTTAGTTATGCAGGAGGAGTGGGCTTTCTTCGGCAGGAGCGACTTTTCTTTGGGATTTATGGTAGATTGTGTCGTAAATTCCATCTCTGCAAAATCACAGGGTGCTCTAATAGTTGCAGGGACGCTTAAACTGTATGGGCGGTGCATTCTAACACTAAAGCTTGAATTTACAATTAAAAATTATGTGATTTTTCTGTATAGGAACTGAAAGATCCTCACTGCAGGGATGAAATGGCTGCAGCTCGAGGAGCTCTGAAGAAGAACGCCACTATGTTGTATACTGCCTCCCAAGCGTTCCTCCGTCACCCTGATGTAGCAGCCACTAGAGCCAACAGAGACTATGTCTTCAAACAAGTGCAAGAAGCAATTGCTGGCATCTCCAATGCTGCCCAGGCCACCTCACCCACCGATGAGAACAAGGGGCACACTGGCATAGGAGAACTTGCTGCTGCTCTGAATGAATTTGATGTAAGTATCGGAAGTGTATGGAAAATGAAGTGTTTTTCCGTGAAATCTACAGTGCTTTTAACTAAACAGGTTTTGAACAGGACTTAAATTTCCTTTTGCATTCAGGTTCATTTTCTTAGACTGAAGCAGCAAGTTTCAGACATTCATTTGTCTTTTATTTGAGGAACGTTTGTTTGCTACTGATGGGCTCAGATTGCAAGGAGTTAAGTGTGCTCATATACTATGGCTATGATAGAGAGAAAGAAGTCTTCTTCTGCTTTGGTGTTCTTGAAAAATCTAGCCACAATAATTCTAAATAATGCAAAGGCCGATTAATTTGACAATTAACTTCTGTGACCAAGATAATTTTTTTTATCTGGTTAGTGGAATAGCAGAATCAGATTTGTCCAGCATGTCAGGAAGAAAGTTAGAACAGGAAAATAAAGGTGGTGGTGGAGCTGAGCATCCCAGAAACATGAACATTCAACTTGTTTGCTGAATCAGGAAAGATGTTCAACAAAGATATGAGTAACGCGTCTTTCAGAGTTGATACCAGTCACTTTAGCTGCAGGGGAGGTGCTACAGCTTCTGTACCAGCAAATAGCTACAGCTTTGCTTTAATAACTTTCTTAACAGTTAAATTTCAGTTAGTTGTTTATTAATTAACATTTAACTTTTTAAAGGCTAATTTCATTGCTAGTCTTGTCTTGTGACTTTTCCCCATCCCACACTTGATGACCTTGTTTAGAGAATGGAAAACCTTAACGGCAGACAGTATCTGAAAATGTTTTTTTTCATTTCATTCTGACTTTTAAAAAAGGAGTTGTTAAGATTATTCTTGGGTAACACCCTTTCGTCTTAAAGTGATGCACAAGGTTGCAATCCAAGTACCTGTCACATCCACCAGAGCTACTCTGTCCTGCTGTGCTTAGGGCTGAAAGTAGAAATAGAGCGGGTGGTTCATCTCACGGGGTGGTGGAGTGGGCCTCTGTTCTGCAGCTACAGCTTGCGGTTGTTGGGTCCACTTGGGAGGTGGTAGCAGAAAGGGGGAGCTGATAGGATCCAGGGAAGCTGGAGGGTTGAGTAGGACATTGCAGAAATGCAGGGAATGAATATACAGATAAGAGCAAAAGGGAAATGAGGACAGAGCTGGCAACACGACAGCTAAAACTGTGCGGACGGAAGCAGTAGGAGACAACCTGGCTGGTGACGCGGGAGCAGAAGAGAACATACTCTGTTAATGTCAGGCTGCTTCATGTAGTGCACAGGGGGAGCTGGGCCCTGGCAATGAGTCAGGGTTGCATGAAGGTGGACTGTTAAACTTCCTCCTTCACTGGCCCAAAAACTTGGAAATATGGTGAATGAAAAGAAATTGCAGGAAGTGAAAGGCTGGTAAAACCATTCAGTGGAGTTACTGCAGGACCTAGAGATGGAGTCGATTTTCAGCATGCTTTCCATTCCTTCCAAATAAAGGAAACAGCACTGCCTGCATTGACTACATTGATTTATATATATATATATATATCTATAGTTCTAGGTCTATATTTTTTCCTGTGAGACTATTGTAGGTTAAGATTTAAAGAATTCATCATTGCATCTGGTGCCTTCTCAGGTCACGGTTTTAGGTCCCTGACTGGTAAGATCCTGAAATAATATTCCTGTTTGGTCTGATTGTACTGTGGCTTTTGTATGGGACTCTGTCAAACCTCTGCTGTCCATAACATGCGAACAGTAACTGGAAGCATGTGACTCTTATCAGTCTCAAACTGATGATGCTACCGCTATCTGGAAAAGGCTGCTGCTCAGTGCAGAGAGTCACTGTGCTTCCCCACAGCCTGCAGTTCATTGACTCACGGCTCTGTGAAGACTTTGCAAGACACCTGATACTGTCCCCTGCTGCTTTGTGAGAATATTTGTTCATCGTTTTCTTTTGCAGGTAAAGTCTCTTCCACTTCACGTGATGTTGCAGGCATCATGCATTACATACCTGAGGCATATGGACATAGTATCATGCTCTATTCACAATTACTTGTGCAATAACACCCTCTGTTTTCTGAGAATTTTCTCTTCCTAATTTTAAGAAACGAAGGTTTCCTTCTCTGATTTACTGAGGATACAAAGATTTAAAATACTGTTTTATTTTCTTCCTACCTATGTTTCCTATTTTGCCTGCCTGCTTAGCTGTTGAATGAGATTTATTTGGACTTAATTTTGCAAGAGAAACATCATTCCCTAAACTCCAGAGAAAGCCTAAATTCATAGCTGCAATTGTGAGGTGATTCTGAAATTACCTTTCTGTTAAACAAGCAAGAAAGCAAGCAAAATTACCAGACTAGTTAGTTGTACTATAGGTAAAAACATGATGGAGAAGAAAATGTCATTTTTTAATGGCAAAGTATTACTTTAACAAGGAAGATTATATTTTCCAGTGAACATATTTTTCAGAGTGTTTATTATACATCATCAGTCATGTTAATTGATGTGAATTTGTATTTGGTATGGAGGGCATGATTAACCTCGTATTGTAGGACAAGGTAATTCTTCTATATTAAAAATAAGCATTCAGATTTTCCGTAACATTTAACTTTTCAGGCTTTGTTTTTGCAAGCTTCAGAATCAGCATTCTGTGGCTTTAGCACTTTAAAAAATTGCGGTGTAAATTACTTGAATGCTTTGTGAGTCGAAATTTCACCGCAGGTAATTTATATTACTCTGTTTTAAACACTTCAGCTATCGTCTTCAAATAGATGTCATGTTAATTGTCATATTCTTTACCACAATGATTTGTGGTATAGTCACCTGTGAGTTATTAGCAGCAGAGTCTTTTGAAAGAGTTATCATTTACTGTGTTCTTTTAGATAATTTATGTAGAAAAGAAGCGAGTTCATGAATCTGTTTCTAATCAGAATATGCTGCTTTGAAGTATTGTTTGAAGCAGATTGATGAAAATTACAGTAGTGTTTAATGCCTTGTTTCTTATTCTTTAATTTAAATACTCTTGCTTTAATTTTAAGTCATTTAAATCCAGATATTTCTAGATAACTTATTAGTAAAGTTTATTGTATATTTTATGCTTGTTAAAATTCTTTGTTCTTTCTTTGACTAATGGTGCACACTTTATCTTCTGCCTAAATTACTGTTTCTTTGAGATAGAGAAACCATTATGTTTGTTAAGAGCTTAGTGCAAAAATATCATGTTTGCACTGAGCAAACGGTAGTGAGAAGAAGGACCACAACGTTCGTGCTAGGTGGGGACAGAGATGGATGGCGACTCCACTCTGGTGAGGAGCTGGCAGTGGGAAAGAGGTAAAAAATACACACAGCATGAGACAGGCTAAATAGATGCAAAGCCCACATTGGTGGGGGGCAACGGAGAGGGGCAGTGCCAGGGCGAGACGGAGTTGGGCACTGGGGATCTCCAGCTATCTGGAGCATGCCTCTATTTCAAATACGGAGTTGAGACCATGGTTTCTTAGTTTCTAGAAAGAGAGCTGTGTTGGTGAGATGTGCTGACGATGCTCAAAGTGGCAAACACTGATAACATTCAAATTCTGGGTGCTTCGGCTAAGGCACCCTAAAATACGTAAGTTCTCAAACAATTCTAACAGTTTTGCTGTAGCTTTCGATGTGGAAAATGAGGGTAATCCTTGCAGGAGGCAGTGACAGTAGGTTTATCAAAGTTTTGTTAATACCAACATTTTTGCGATGAGTACACCATAGGCATCCATAAAAAGGAATATTTCTCTGTTTGGAGCAAGACTTGGATTGTCTGCAATAAATTATCTGTCGAGGATAAAATAAATAAATAAAGCCATTGGCTTAGGAAAGGGAAAAATAACAGCGCTAAAGGGGCTGGGGGGAAGAGTAACCAAAGAAATCAACCCCCCTCCCTTCCTCCTCTGCCAGAACGCAAGCCATGAAGGTCTGCATCTCACTCTGGAAATTTGTAAAGGTGGTCTTGATCTTGACGTTTTCTCATTTTGGGGTGTTTGACTTTGCAGCCATAATATTCCTCTAAGAATATAATTTTAAAGATGTAATTAGCTAGAAATTGAAATGGATCCTTGCATGTCATGGAAAGGTCAGGAGGTTCTCTTTGTGGTGTTTACCACGTTTACAGATGTTGTTTACTCTAACAAGATACGTTTTCCCCTTGCAACCCATCTCCTTTTTTCCATTGAAGCTAAAAGCAAACAGCTGTCAGCTCTTGTGTTGCTCCAGGAAGAAAATATTACAGCTGATGGCACCGTTTAGCTGACTTTCTCCTTGAGTTTTGTGGTATAAATATATATTTATATTTATATATATATAACAAATTGGCAAGTTCAGTATCTATGAATGGCATAAAATTATATTGTATTCATTAAAAAAAATACATAGTATATATATTTTGCTCCCATTTAAAGACATGTTAATTCAAAAGACATAGCCTATACTTGACGTTATCTTCATATTCCCATGTCTGGTCTGCATGTGTGCTCATGCACATTTGTCTTTAAGGTGGCCTGTCAGCAACCTAGATCCATGTTATGCCTTTCACGGACGTGCCTGTGTGTCACCCCTTTGTTGTGTGATTTCAAAATCATACCGAGTCTGGAATGAATATGGAAATAATTTGGTTTATAGTGGAAGAGATCTGGCTGAGAACTGGGAGAGATGGTTAAAATTATTCTTGGTTTTCCTCCATGAGGTATTTCTGGTTTTGGGAAAAGCCCTGAGGGTACTGAAAATATACCACACGTTCCTTTGTGAGAAGGATTTGGACAGCAGACTCTTGGACAAAGTAACTCAGTCTTTAATAATTTTTTGAGCAGTGCAAGTCTACCATTTGAGAGATGACTACTTTTTAGCAGAAACAAAGTGTCTGATGAACTAAGTGGTCACTGTCCTTCAGGCCGTAAAATGAAGTTTATACTAAATAAATGGACTACCACAACATATTTTTCTGAGACATTAATAATGCTTTGAGAATATTTTGCAGGGCTAGTGCATGCAAAGTTTCTTAAATGGAGTGACAGATCTAACATACACGTAATGAAAAAAATGCATACTAAACTATAAAGACAGAATACACTTGTGCAGCAGTACCAGAGGTTGCTTTTGTTTAATGAAAGTGAGAGGAGTCCAAATGTGAAGTAATGGTAGTGGGCAGCAGCAATACAGTATCTTACAGTCATTAGGTGACTACTTTTCCAGATGTTGTAACCAGAGTCAAGAGTAATAGATGTTCAGCCTGGAGATGGATCCCAGAATGCTTGTGGAATCTCAATTGATTTGTAAATAGCTTCTTCAGCAAAGTGATTTGTGATGCTGGAGATAAATTGACTGAATAGGAAGTTTAAAATAAGAATGGGAACATGTTTGTTTCAGTGCTGAAATCATAAGAAACAATCACAAAAATATCATTGAGCATCCCGCATAGAAATGGAAAACTAGGTTAGTTTTGGGTCCATTTTCTGGGGAAGGATATTCAATTTGGGTGCATTTCTGTAGTGTATGGTAGCAGCAACCCTATGCTTCAAGAGCTCCTAGTCTGTGATGTATTTGGGCACTTTTTGTGCTCTCTGAGGTTCTCCATGGGGCAAGGATTGGTGCTTTGTAGGAGAAGGTAGGTTGGGTTTGCAATCGCCTCTACAAGCGTCCCCGTGTTGCCAGCCCCTGTGTACCCTGCTTGCATGCTTTCCTGCACAGTGTCACGTTCGGACTCGTGGCCCCATGCACGTGTGACTGCTGCAGGAGAAGCGCGTGTGACATGCTCTTGAGCCTTGAGTGGTTTATAACTCGCAGACTGACTGTTACTCTCATATTAAGAAAATACGGAACAGCAACACAATGATGAATTTTACAGGATACCCAAAAACTTTACATGTTCACAAGCAATACGTTTGAGGATGCTGAATTGCCCCCTCAAAAGAGGAAGTAGCAGGATAGGTTTTCCAGGTCCTGATGGCGATGAAGAGCCTAGCCTGCCGTTTCCTCCGCATCACTGCTGTCCCACCTCCCAAACGCCCCTCCAGCTGCCCCCTCGTGCCCACTGCAACCCCTCTGTGTGCTGCCATCGTCCGAATTTCCCTTCATTGGACACCGGAGGGGAGGACGTGGAATGGGTGCCCTTTCTGCCTTTCAGGCAGGAGCAGCTCTCAAGGGAGTTGATGCTGACCACGCGGAAGCTGTTTTCTGATGTAATGCCATTACTCTGGGTTATCCCTTCAACGTGTCCTTTGTGGCTACTTTCCCGTCCCTCCGTGGGCACCGTCCCTGGCTTCGTGTGCTCCACCACCCCTGCATCCCCGGAGCCTTCAGGGAACCCGGAGGAAAGGAAGCATAGTGCACGGGGACTCGTGTCCTAGGAATTAGGGAAAACAAAGTGGTTTCAAGTTTTTCCTTCTTTTCCCCATTAGCTTCTGGCTTTCCTTTATCTCCTATGAAAGCCTTTGGCCTCTCCATTAGGGTAAGATGTGCCTGGGGCGGGGGTGGTGAAGACACAGTTCAGGATTTTCTATGCAGAACAGAAGTTTAGCAACAGGAAACTCCATGTTTTACCAATCTGTTTCACAAGTTGATTCACTGATTAATGTTTTTTCTGAGTTTACTGGTGTATGTACAGGTGAGTATTTATATTATTGTGGAAACAGGAACTCCCCATTTCCAGTGGCTGCACTGGGAAGGATAAGATTGTGATTCCCAGTGTGTAGCAGAAATGGGACTTCTGGAACCTTTCTGCGTCCACAGAAAGAGGGATAGGCCATTGCTTTGCTTGCAGGCAGTTAGTATCCAGATATATTTTCACCTTGAATTGAGAACGGGCTACTACTGATTTCTATTTTCTGTATCAGAGCACCATCTAGTGGGTTCCTTGATTTTTCTCTGTGCCTGAAATGCTCTCGGTTCTGCCTAGTAAATCAGCACTGCAGAAAGATTTCACAGTCAAAAGTACTTTTTCATAAGTTTAACCATACCTTATTGTTACCTTATTGTAACCATACCTTACTGTTATTGTCTAAAAAAAAAAAAAAAAGAAAAAAGCTGTATGCCAATATATCACAGCTGCGTTGTGTGTTTTCCTATCAAATATATTTAAACTCTTGGCAATAGAACAGTCATCAGTTAACTTGCGTAGGAGCTTTTGCCATGAACCCTTATCCAAATACATTTGTTTGAGATAGCAGAGGCACACAAATCAAACATACTTTGAGGAATATAATCAACATATATAAAGAAATAGATTTTATGTAGCAGTTGTTCAATATATTACTTGATGCTTATTATATTATTAATAATAAATAAGGTCTGAGCTGTTAAATCAGAAGTATATTATGTTGTCAGTCTACACGTAATATCTCAAAAACAGCACTTCAGAATTTTTCTTATTATTCAGTACCATTTTTAGTATGTTTATTTGGCATCTCCGAGATGTTTATGCAGCTCAAGCATGAATAATTGCACACCACGAATATTTCAGAGAAGTAGCATTGCCATTCACGTGCGGAGGACCCAGAAGGGCTGCTGGCCGCCGGGGTCGCGGGCATGGGGCTGCTCCAGCTGCGCTTCCACCCCATCCTTGCCCCGAGCACGGCACTCTTCAGGCTGCCATCAACTTCGTCAACCCGTTATCCCAGGAGAATAATTCACTTATTTTCCAAATTAGTTTGCTGCTTTTAACCCATCGTGCTGGTTCAGCGAGAAGTTCAGTGCTGGAGCCAAGCGAGCGGTAGGAACTCGTTTTGGGGAGCTGGAAAAGGTAGAGCAAGGGGGTGCCGGTGCCAGTGCCAGGTAGGAGCGTTTGCTTTATCTCTACCCAGGAACAAAACAGCCTTGCTAGCACTTCTGACAGGTACTGACGTACCTACAAGCCTGCGTCTCACTAAACAAGCCCGTGAGTCTGCAGCACCGCGTTCGCTTTCACTGGTGCAGGTGGTTTGGAGGAAGAAATGCATTGCCCGCTTTCATTTGTACAGCACCATCTCCCACACTGCTCTGAAAAACTGGGTGTCTCAGTGTATTACTATGTGTTCCTTTCTACAAAAAGACAGTTTTTTGTACTGCCTTGTTGTTTGTGACATTGCTTTTCCAAGATATCTGTCAGTTGGGGTTTTTAATGGCATTTGTCACTGTGTTTTTGGTTCCTTGTTATGACATGCCTTGCAGTAGCATTGGCCTTAGAAAGTGTATTTGCAGTGTGTTAAATCACTGAGAAGCCCGTTATGAAATAGTCCTTGCCCTGAAGGTTTCACAATCTAAATAGACAAATCAGTAATAACAAGAGAAATAGAGGAAAGAAGGTATCATTTGTCCATAGTCACACAACAGATTAATGAAGAGTCAATAAAGGAGCCTCAAAGCCATAAATTCCAATTAAATGTCCTTTCTCCTGTGCCATGCTGCTTACTGTGCTGCTTGATACATCACTTCAGTTTGCTGGGGTTGTGTGTGTGTGTGTGTGTGTGTGTGTGTGTGTGTTTTAAAGAACAGAGCACGGTAAATTGTATAAAAGTCCCCATTACTCTCATCATCCTTTTACATCAATTGAAAAATTAAGGAGATACTAGGAAATAGTGAATCCTTTATTGCTTTCTCTACACATCAGAGGTTGGTTGGGAGGTTAATGGGTGCAGGCAATTTGGAAGAGAAGTATCTGTATGAAGGTAAGAGTCTACCTTTTCCCCTTTATACACATATATGCAAATGTATAAACAGGAAAAATGTGTAGACCCCCCCCTTTTTTTTCCCTAGATTTTATTCTAAGCCTTTTTCCCCTCTGGCTTTTGAGTTATAGCTGAGCTGCAAATTAAGAAGCTCTTTGTAACCAACCCTAAGGAGGTTACAGTAATAGTATTTTCACTACTAATACTTTGTACTTTGAAATGGTGATGGTTTCCATGCATTTTTTTTAAGCTTGCCAAAATGCTGAGCAGTGTCGAAGATGAAGAGTCTATCCACTGACCTAGGAGTTCTTTTAGACACATTTTATGCTGGTTTATTTTCAATTACTTCAGAAATGCAGAAATGCAAGTTTTTTTTTTTTTTTTTAAACTTCCAAATCATCTTTGATTACACATCTAAAAAATAAAAAAGGTGTGATTCTGCAGAAGCTGCTGAAATTTTCCTAAGACTTTTTACTCGTACAGCCAGTAGGTGAATTGATTTGTCAAGGTCAAGAAGGCAATGCACATAATAAGTAAGTTCTTGCAAGAGTGGATGCCTCCTTTGGGAAATGCAGTAATGAGTTTGAAGTATTTAGCTTGAGCTGATAAAGTAATTGTAGTACTTTTGGAATTGTAAATTCTTTTCTAAAAGATTAGTCCAATTTAACATGTTGGGTTTTGTTTTACTCTATATTTTTAATTAACACCTAATCTTTTTATATTGTAGGAAAAGATATTCTAATCAGTGAGATAAAATAACTTCCACCAAGTTTTCATGATTATATGCTCTCTGATAATACAGCACATTTAGGTAGGGCATATGGTTATTTTCAATATTTTTATTTTGAGTATGAATAGTCTATTTGATATTTTAAACTTCAGAAGTAGTACATTACAGTTTATTAGTGGCCATGACAGTTGAGCAAGATGGAGATGGCTTGTAATAAGCATTTGTGTGAAGTCTTTTTTATAAGTTTTGATTCTCTAAGTAGAGAATTGCAACTCTTCTGTAAACTTGCCATTATATTATTTAAATAAATGAGAGTGCAAGAAAAAATAATCAGGTAACTATAGTATGCTTAAAGAAGGTATTAACACAAGCTTTAACAGTCTTTAAAGAAGTCTCCTATTCAAGATATTTAAATTGATATTTTTGGACTTTGTTTCTCCAATGGAAACTGGAAATCATGTGTATTCATAGCAGTTGCAAAGATACAGTTTACACTAATGTGTCTGCAGTTTTAAAGAAGCTTGAAACAATTATAATCAGTTATGATGACAGATGTTGATTTATAGCTTTAATGTTTGTTAATTAATTAAAAAAGGTAAAATGTTCAAATATATTTACATTCCTCACTCATTAACTGGCTTTCAAGAAATGATGGAAACTGAGACTTGTATTTTTAATGTTTTTGAAGGAATTTGTTTAGTCAGATTTCCTGGAAGCTGTTTTTTTTTTTTTTCCTTCCCAGAAGACATGCCTTCCCTTTTAATATAATGTTAATATAAATTCATTAATTAACATAAATTATTAATTATTAATTAATTAATATAAATACATATAAAAACATTGTACCTGCCAGTAACATAGCCCGAAGTTGCATTTAGATAGCAAACTTCTTCTGAAAAGGAATATAAGCATTTTGTAAGCCAAGACTAGTGTCTCTTTGGAAATGGCGTGTTGAGAGCTGTCACGCAGCAAATTCGTGGCCTCATTCTATAACTTTTCCCCACACTTCAGAAACCTGTAGCACTCAGGATATTTGAGAAAAGCTTAAAGTTTAAAATAAACATCTAAAATGACATTTATTTGTAAGCACCCATCAGTAGGTAACGATATCATTATTTATTATATTTTAAACAAAGTAGAGTTGTTCTGTTTCCTTCCCTAGGAGCCCTGCGGCTTGTTTTCCCAGCAGGGTTTCAGTGACGTAAGAGGGGCTCCAGCGTTGGTTCTGGTCAGTCTGGTGCCACATTTTGTGGTATGTTAGGGTTAAGAAAGAAGCAAGGCAAATGCAGAGTCCCGCACCTGGGATGAAATAACTTCACGCAGCAGCACAGTCTGGGGCTGGCTCTCTGGAAAGCAGCTGGGCAGAAAAGGATTTGCAGTTCCTGGTGGCCATCAAGGTCAACGTCAATCAGCAGCACACCTGCACAGCCGTGCAGGTGAACTACATCCTCGTCTGCATTAGTGTGAGTGTAGCCAGTAGGTCAAGGAGAGTGATTATGTCCTTTTGTTAGGCACCTGTGAAACTGTGTCTTGTCATCTAGACCCAGTTTGGGGCTGCCCAGCGCAACGAAGGCTTTGACATACATGAGTGGATCCAGCAGAGAGACCTCAAGATGCTTAGGGGGCTGCAGCACAGGACAGATGAGGAGTGGCTGGTAGGGCTGAGTTTCTTACATCTGGACACAAGAAAGCTTGGGAGGGACCTTGTTGGTGTCTTCACTGCCTAGGAGGAGAGTGTAGAGAAGGTGGAGCCAGACTCTGCTTGCAGGTCCATGGTAATGGGATGAGAGGCAACAGACTCCAGCTGATTCAAGGGAAATTCTGGTGGGATGTTAGGAACAAAATTTCACCATGAAGGTGGTCAAGCACTGGAACAGGGCACCAAGAGATTTTGAAAATCTCCGAAGATGGAGATCTCACAACTTGACTGGACAAAGCTTTGAACCTGCCAGTCTGGCCTGATGACAAAGTTGGCTCTGCTTTGAGGACAGGTTTAAACCAGATGATCTCCAGAGGTCTGTTCCAACTTAAAATATTCTATAAGGCTACATTTTTCTTAATAGAAAATCCCAAACAAATATTGAACAGACTTCTTCAACATGAAAAATCACAAATGTATTATAAACCAATATTTTAGTGAGATATGGATGAAGGAATTACTAAGTGCAGCTCTGTAGCTTTTCTTCTGCATGAGCTAAGGTCGGATGATCATAACAATCTCTTCTTTAAAGACAAAAATCCACAAAAATATTATTTTTTTTCTTTTTCAGTAAGGAAAGTTGGTCTAGATGAATTATACACCTTCAATGATGCACACTGTATTATGTAAAAAGTAAACATTTGCATGTAACCTGTACAGAACATCCTAAATTTATTCATAGAATATAATATAACTGCTTGTGCAAATAGTGAATCGGATTTCAGTGACCAGAGAGGTGCATGGAGATGTTCGATCTGCAGATTGTTCACCCTCTAGGCCCCAAAAGGATGAAAATAGTCTAGGAATACCTTCTTAGGAGATCTAGGGGCCTGGGGCCATAGCAAACTGGAGTGCAGGGTCTTCGAAAACAGATAGTTCATTGGATGCAATTTCAGTCTTGCTATCACTGCATTAAATATAAATACTGTTGTGAAGATGAATTTATGTAGTTAATTTCTGAAAGTATCCCAATGATTATGAACAAAACCAGGTTGTTTCAGTGTGGCAGTGAACTCTCCACTTTAAGTATTGACATATGAGTGAAAAGCACAGCTATGAAAGCAGGCACGGGTCTGTCTCCTCGGGAAGTCATTTCTCATCTAGATGCTTGTAAAACTGGCCTGCTTACTGCTGGGCAACACAGGTCCTAGAAAATACCGTGAAACGTTATTTCACATTGTAGGCAAGACTGCATTCATTTCTGCCACATCAGCAGTTCCTGGAGCTGGAACAATATGATATTTGTTTAAAATTCTCCAGTTTTTCTCCTTTATTTAACAATGACTCTTAATAAATTTCCTGACATCCTTGTGTTTCTTACCATGTATCTTTTAGGCATTCAGTTACATTATAAACTTCTCAGGCCTTGCTGCTCTTTCTCTGTATTGTAATGTGAGTTATGGTTTTTGTGAGCGTGTGGAGGAGTTAACTGGAAGTTATGTTATGAAATAGGCAGATTTTTTTGTAAAGTCCTTGTCCCACTGATTTAAAGAAAAAGTATTGTGTGGAGGTTTGGGGGCCAGAATTTACCCAAGACTTACGTGTTTTGTTTTCTAATTTATAATAAAACAGATATTGCTGTAAATGTTAAAGGTGTTAATGTTAAATGTTAAAGATGTTGGTTATGTATCATGTCCCTAAATTCTGATGAACATTTTAATACACTGTTATTATTTTATTTCTTCAAATTAACTGTATCTTTTGGCTTGGTCTTGTTGACGGCTCTTGGATACTGCAGGAAACGGACTAATCATAACATTATTGTGAGAATTCAAATGTTTCATTAGGAAAAACTGGATGTGCTTTAAAATGGTCGTGATTATTCTCAGAAATCAAATACTTTTCAGTTTTCCAGATCTCCCTCTTTTATCTGTATTTCTTGATTTACTTTCTTTAAAAATGCGGATAAGAACTGCACGGCTTACAGAGCACTTTCAGACAATATGTAATTATGAAACCTATTTGCATGATTGCAGCAAAAGGTTACGGCATGACATGGTTTTGCTAATGTGCCCGTGAGTGGGAGCAGAAGGTTTTTTCTTTTGTATTTCTTTCTTTGTAGTTCAAGATAATAAAAGCAAGTCAGACTATAACCTAGTGGTGACTCAAAGCTTGCAATATGACTTCATGTTGTACGCTGCTAAGGATAGGATTTACGCATTTTAGCACTACTAGGCATTTGGTAAAGCACCTGATATATAAATTAAACAAGTGTCTTGCAATATTCTTAATTTAAGCATTAAAAAGGCCTTTAACAGAAAATGATCTTTGAAAAACAAAACAGACATTTTTTAGTGGAGTAAAAATGTTTTACTAACTGGCATGTGGTAGGTAATGTGGTAGCATTACGGCAGTGTAGTCTACTCATACAAATTATCAAAATGAAGAAAGTAGCTAACACAGAGAATATTTTGTCTTCTCTTCAGTCATAAATAACTTCTACATTTAAAACAATGCTTGCATGTTTGCACATTGCATATTAATTTCTTGATAATGCAAAACTTCCTCAGAAGATTCAGAAAAGAATAATATTAGTGAACTTACTGCACTTGATAAAATATATGTACTGCATATAGAGAGATGCATATATGCTACATACGTAACAGTCTGTTTTGATTTGTTTTTTCCTTTGTGCTTCCCAAATATGTATTTGAATCTATTGTTCTGTTCTTGACCACAGTAATGTTTTACAATTACATGTTGCTAAGGACTTTTATACACTATGTAGCAGCTTAGGATTTCATAGCTACCAGATACTTATGTAATGCTGATTTTTCAAGAATTTGATAGATAACTAGTCCATTTATTCAGCTGGGAAGATTAAAAACCCTGTGAAACCACGGAAACAAAAGAGGCTTTAAAAAAAAAGCCACAGATCCGTGTACGCTAATTTTCCCCCTCGTATTTTGTTTTTCTTAGAACAAGATCATTTTAGACCCCATGACTTTCAGCGAGGCCCGGTTCAGACCGTCTCTGGAGGAGAGGCTGGAGAGCATCATCAGCGGCGCGGCGCTGATGGCCGACTCCTCGTGCACGCGGGACGACCGCCGGGAGCGGATCGTGGCCGAGTGCAACGCCGTGCGACAGGCCCTGCAGGACCTGCTCAGCGAATACATGAATAACGTGAGTTACGCGCTCTTCTTAGCGCTTTCTTTTTTCAGTGACTTATTCAACCGTTCTGTGGCTAATAGTGTGGCTTTAATAATTAACAGCAACAAAGAGAGGAAGGTAATTAATGCTCTTTGA
Organism: Dromaius novaehollandiae; assembly: GCF_036370855.1. NCBI lineage: Eukaryota > Metazoa > Chordata > Aves > Casuariiformes > Dromaiidae > Dromaius > Dromaius novaehollandiae. The sequence goes on along the minus strand of NC_088101.1, from coordinate 83,902,028 downwards.
ATTACTCAACTTTTTAACGTTTTGCAAACTTCTGCGGGAAGTTTGGTACAATTAGAAGCTCGTGGGAAGGTATTTTCGCCTGCAAACCTATGACTCCCCATAGCTTTAAAGTTAAAATTTCTTCTTCTGTAATAAACAGCTAACAAATACACCTCTTGAGATAAAATACTTTTCTTATGAAGCCTAATGGCAGGCAATGTGAGTGGGAAATGATCTGAGAAGTGTTTTCTTAATGAAAGTGAATACAGTTCATTAGCAACATGGCATCCGTTGTGGGACAGCAGTCATTTGGTTGGTTTTCAGGATGTTACCTATAGATGCTCGTGGGAGACTGTCTGCTGTGTGGGTTAAACCATCGCAGGTTTTTGCTTGCTATTGGAGCTATTAAGTATGCAGTTTGCCTGAACCTGGTGAGTAATATTTAGCCATCTTGCCGTTCACGCAAAGAAATTAATCTTCGGTATCTTAAACACGGCTGCCTGTGTGGGATTTCAAGAGGTGTTAAATTGTTCAACTTGGCATTAAACTGCAGTGTATAACCTTTGTTCTGCATAACTTACCCCAGAAAATCCTCTCCGCCTAACAATACATATGAAAACACACAAGTCATATTGGACCCCTGTGTCCTTTGGAGGATATTAAATGTGTGAAGAAGTCCTAAGCAACGCTCAACACCTTTTTTAAAATAGCAATTAACTGTTGGGAGAGTCATGAAGGAGAGATTTTTTCCTTCTAAAAATATGATAGTAGCCATTTGAAATAAGCAATAATTTCGCACATAAATGCCATTCCCTGACCCTCTAGACACTGGGATTTAAGACATAATTTAAGAATTTTAGACTTGTTTTAAAATACTCAATGTATGCTCTGAGATGTTTGCAAATAGGTATCTGAAAAAATTATCCAACGGACCATCCTATACTTTGCAGTTTCCTGTCTGTCGTTGCTACTAGTCTGTAAGACATCAGCACATTTTGATCCTGTTCTGTTAGGATTAACAAAATAGCGTTGAAAAGACAAGGATTAAGCTTTTAACATTCTGCTGGTTTCTTTGGTACTGTTGTAGTTATTTGGGAGAATGATACAATGCAGTATTGGCGGTGCAAGATTCATCCTTCGGTTATTTTATTGTACAGCTTGCAATAACTATGACTTTTTTAAGCTACTGTTCCATACGTAGAGTCACTTTAAGGAATAGCTGTTTCTGTTGGTCTACAAATTAAAAACATATGTTTTTTTCTTTTCTTTTTTATGAACTGACAGTTGAAATTTCCTTGTACTGTGAATGAAAGCAAAGTCTATGCTGTGTTATTATGGGCTAGAAATCTTAAGGAGAGTGCATTAAAGAGCAGGTGATGAGAATGTGATGAAAGAGATGCTGGGGGATTGCTTTCTCTGGGATCTTGCTTTGCAGAATTATTACTCTTAGGTCTAATCTTTAAAGGTCCTTCCAAAAAGTTACAGATCTGTTGGATTATGGCATCCTATTTCACTGTAGTGCCTGTTTTTATGTATGCAAGATTTTGTTAGCAATTTGCCCTTGCACCAGAAACTTTATTTTATTTCTGATGACATTTACAGAGAAGGGAGAGCTTTAAATGATTATAGGCATTTATGGCAATACTTCAGATGGCTAACAGTTTCATGGTTTTTACTTAAACACATGATGAGGTGGGCATCTATTTTTATTGTTATCACCGTATATTTAAGACTTCCTCTTTTTTTTTTTCCTGTTCTGATTAGTCTAAGCCACACAGTCTCAATAATTTTTCTTTTCATGTTTTGTATTGGATTGCAATCAATTTAAGCTGTTTTTATGGTATCGAGTAAATATTTGAAGAACTGAATGCATGCTTAAGTTCATGAAAAGTGTAGTACTTCTAATTTCAACACATACGTGATGGTAGCATTTAAGAACAACACTGAAGATTCATTCTGTCTTCCAAACAATCGTTCTGTCTTCCAAACTGATCTTATCGGATATAAAGGATGGGATTCAGCTTACAGCTTGAGGCACCTAAATTTAGGTGTCTGTACGCAGATACGTACAGGTAAGCCAAGGGCTCTGTTCACTTGCTTGAAGATAGATGTCTAGCGCCATTTTAAATGGCTGGTTTAAGTAGTCATTCGTAGTTGTTGAGTAGACGTTCCTCCGCGCTGAGGCTCCTGGCCTTGGTCTGGCAGTCAGAAACCTGTGAATCCACCATGGGTCTTGTCCCATCTGCCAGCCCCATTTCCATGCCCCCTACGCCCCAGGGAATAACGAGTGGCTAGACTCCTACCTTAATCAAATCAACTGAGCCCAGTCGCTTAAGCTCCTGCTATAACTGATGGAGATCCGATCAGTACTGTCAAGGGAGTCTAAAAATGAATTAGATAACGAAGTGTTATAATCTAATTTGGGATAAGCTAAATAACTCCCTAGACTCCTGTGGCTGCATTAACTAAATCCCCATTAACTAGAATGGAGGATGAGGTACATAGTTCATGTGTAGAGAGCTCCTGTCTAGGCATCTGCCTGCAGACCGAATTTCACCCGTTTGCGGGGGCAGAATGTGCTTTAGTATTTAGCCTGTTGCCTGAAACCTGGGGACAGATTTTCTTGAGTTTGAGGCGATGGTAAGCGAGTTCATTATTACAAAAGATTTCACTTGGGAGGTTTTCAAAAATCCTGGATGAGTTTCAAAAAGTAGATGCCAAACTGCATAACTTGACCTTGACCCTAATGTAACTCTGATCACGAGGTGGCTTGATTGTCAGAGCAGTTCGTGTCTCAGCTTTGGCAAAGAAGTTAGAAGGATGTTTCTGACACCTTCTGCCCACATAAGCCTTAAACCATTGCAATCGTCTCACTTTAAATACTGTGAAATTTAATCGTACATTGATGTTTTGTTTTTTTGCTTTTTGATGATACCTGGTAAAGGACAGATCATTTCTGGCTGATGATGGTTGGTCAAATGTGCATACTCATTTCATACTTGTCATGACATGCAGAGAATATAGAGCAGATTAAATAGTATCTGGTCATATTTTAGGATTATAGACTACATATTGCAGTGTATTGGCAATTTACTGTATAGTCAAAGTTTTCTATCTTTCTTTAGCTTAAAATTGTTCCTTTCAAGTTACCTACCTCTGTGATCTGGGTTTAGAGGGGTTTTTCTTTTTGTATACAAGAACATTTCTATTTTTTGTTTTTTAAGTAGATTCTTGAATTCCCATTAACATTTTAGACATTTACACTGCAACTTTCCAAATAATTTGGTTGTGGTTTATGTTCTTACATTAAATTTATACAAATACTAAGTATCACATTGAGTGCAAAAGGCGAACGTACTCAGGATGGAGTCATCGTTTCTGAAGTTTCACTCATCTTTCGGTGTTGTGCCAGCGTGTGGTATTGCAGTCATGAATCAAAACCTGGAAGGGTTCAAGGCAGGTTTGTGAAATCCAAGGTTTGCTATGTAATGGTGTAAGCTGGGCTTGCTTCCTACCATGCCACATGACGAGTGCTACGGGCAAGGGGAAAAAGGATTTTGAGCAGCTTTAAAAAAAATTTTTTTTTTTAAGGTAAAGGAAATAGCATCCAATGGAGAAATATAGGAACTTTTGCCCTTTGATTAGTATAGAAGAAAACCTTCTCCACCTACAGATCATCCCCTGGTGTCCACCTCTTTCTAAGAAAGTCCTCTGTAGAGAGGCATGCCTCTCATTCTCGGTGCTCCCGCCGGGCTGGAGTTACATCCATCACAGCTCTTGGTTTATTCCCAGCACCCGTGTTTCGTTTTGTCACCATTTGCTTTATCAGCCTTTGACAGGTCAATATAGTTTGTTACATAGGAAGAGAAAATTTGATGCACACAATGCTGTTTCTCCCATTCGCCTATCCAGTTTTTATAGACCCGTGACAAGCTAGTAAATAGATATCAATGTCCTTACAGTTAGTTACATACCGGGGATGAAATCTCAGAGTTTTACCGAAAGAAGTTAAAGGTGTTTTGCAGTTTGGGAAATGAGATGCCACAAGTCATCTTATCATCTGGTGAGGGAGACACAAGGTCAGAGAAACAAAACTTGCAGATATGAGGTGGAGGGTGTGATTTTAAAGAAAAGCGGATATCCAGTTTCAGAATGTTGGCAGCCAAAGAAAAAATATGGAAAGAAATTCTGTAAAGAGGATAGAGCAGATTTCAACTGAGAAGGATAAAAATAATGCTGGCTTTGCATTTGTATTATGTCCTGTGTTATGAAAGTTTTAGGAAAAATGACAGAAACTATTCAGAGAACTGTGAAAAGAGATGTTTTTTGCTTTCCTCCCTCCTCCCCCTCAGATAAATGCTGGTTTGTGCTGTTTCCTGAATGTGTTGAATTAGGTTTTTTTCAGTTGTATTCTCTTCACAAATATTCAGATGTTCTGGGCCCATTTCAGAGGTTATTTAAGCAATTATTGTTGTAGGAATTTTTCAATGATTATTGCTACAGGAAAATTAGTCCCTAGGATCTTTACCAGTTCTATGAATAAATATATATTTGTGTTGTATTTTACATTGAAAGGCTGCAGTCAGGACTGGAGTCTCACAGTATATAAGCACTCTGCAAGAACATCTATGGAGAGGAGATATAAACTATTTCATTATAGTTTATCTATCTAGTACTATATATTTAGTACTGTATATTTGTTTCATATGTCTTACCAGTAATTGTGTCAAAATATTTTCCCAGTGCGTCATCTATTATTTCTATATTGAACCCAACTGAACCTTAAAACCTTTGCTTTTTGGCAAGGGGTGGAGGGTGGGAAGAATCTCAGTGTGCAGGGTTGTATGATTTTATTCCAACTCTCACAGAAAATTGGTGATTTTTTTTTCAGATTCTTATGTATGCATGATAAATCTCATAATTTATTCTAAAATAAAATTAAGTTCTAGACTTCTATCCTGCAGAGGAAAACTAAATGCAGCTCCGTGGAAGCTCTTAATACAGTTGTTTTCCATTTGCCTAAATGAAAAAAAATGATTTAGTGGATGGTTAGCTCTGACGGTGGTGTAGTTTCCTGCTGGTTTACTCTCCTGGATCCTTGGTGATTTGTGTGCAGTCTGAGAGGGAGCAAAAATCCTAGAGACCTGCTAGTTCCAGCCCTTAAACTCCTGGATTAGGAGTACACAGCCGAATTCATTCGGATAGGACCTTGCTCTGGACACCCTTTCTAGGCAGCGTCAGGCTGCTGCTGCATTGATGTTTGATTAGGGTGGGAAAGAAAGAAAACTAAGTCTTCAAAAAATATATGTTGCTCACTGCAACTTAAGTGCTATAGCTTCTCATTCTCATTTTCTGCAAAGAAGAAAATGTCATACCTTGAAGATGCAAAATATGTGAAAAGTGAGGGAAAGAAAACATGAGTCTTCAGGCAGTTTCTCCTCAGGAGTATCTTGGTAAAAGATTTGATTCAGCCAAAGAAAAATTGTAATGCTGCAGTACATGAAATCGAAGTGTCCTTAACAGAGAGCTGAAGTTATTGTCCTTGATAAAAACACGATAAGAAATGAAAATCGATAAACTCTCAAGATACTGTCAGATTCTGTATTTAACAGCTCCATCCGAATTCATATTTAATTCATTTTAAAGGAGAAAAGTAATAATTCTTGGATGCAGTTTGGCTGCGGGTAAGGTTAATCTGGGTGACAGTGAGGAGGCAGCGAAACGTCTGGGTGGTGCTGGGATGAGGAGCAGGGCTGAGCGATGAGGTTGGCTGCTGAGCATCAGGATCGTCTGCTTGGGGCACGGCAGGCGAGGAAGGACAATTTTTCACTTGGTACCATTGCCGAGTTCCTGGTTCTTTGAAGAGTTCTTAGAAAAGGACAGCTCTCGGCTCTATTTCAAGCTTGAGACGAACTATTTTACCATTCACTTTGCTTTTGTAGAGGATACATGAGCAGGGTTTTTTTTTCCTACCTTGGAAAAAACAAGTGCAAACACAATAGTTATGATTGCAAGGGTAGGATATGTTCCCAAACGTGCAGGTGTTTTCTGATAGGGTTTTTATGATAGTTCTACAGAAATGCTGCTCTGCCCAAGTGAGTTTTGATTTATTTGTTCATTCATGTATTTTCTGGTATTGCAAATCCGTGTTCAGTTTTTGTTTTGTTTTTCCTAGCAGATCCAGAGAACCATGTTGCTGCTTTCCACCAAAACCAACTTAAATAGAAAAGGCCAATGAAAACACAGGACTTTCTAGTTTGGATGTGACAAACATGCTAACATCTAGTTTGAGTTCAGGCTTTGGTGGCCACAAATTTACACAGCCCTGTAGTGTTGCATCTGCTTGGAACCAGTAGATTTATATATTTGCTAGAGGAATATTTGTGGGAGGAAATGCTGCTTCTGAACCACAGTGCCGATAACCAGGCCCTGCTGGTGTCCACAGGAGAAGGTTTTCTAAGTGCCTTCTAGGGGCTTTCTGTCTCTAACAGCCAGCCCACGGGATGTCATGAGGAAAGCTTTGTATCTCTTGTTAAAACAATCTTATGAGGTTTTTGGACTCTAAAGCTGAATTGCTCTATGAGGTTCAGTGATGTTCCTGACAAGATATTTGTCTCTAAATTAATGCAGAAATTTTCCAGACTCCTGGTATAACCAAGCAAGTGCCTGCATATGAGGACTTATTTCCTTGTTGTCTTTTTATCTCTATGCAATTAATGAAGCCCAGTGGCTGACTCGAAGGGTCTAAAAGAGGTCAAAATCATATTACATTCCAGTGCCTCTGGGGAATCTTCTTCCTTATTATCACTGTATTTTTATTCCATTATTAAGTAAACTGCATTTTAAGGTTCTGTTCAATACTGGCCATACTGATCATGAAAATCATGCATTTAGTATTTCCTTAACTGAGGAGTGAAGGTGAGTTGCCCTGGAGTTTCAAACCATTGTGGCAGGAAAGCATATATAGACTTGTCCAAAACCTTTCCTGCCCAGATATCTAGGTAGATGATAGGGCATGAAGCTAATGGACTTTCCAACTTCGCTGTCCAAGTCCAGTGGAATCAAAATTTTCTAGGTACAGCAGGCAGAATGCTCATAATAAATGCATAAATTACAGATTTCAGATTTCATCAAGGGTGCAGGAGCAGCAGGTACTTCTGGTCTATTTATGTGGGTAAAAAAACTATACGCCTTAATGTCTCAGAGTGGTTTCTGAGTAATTTTTTTGCACAGAAACCCGCATCCTGTAGGTTTGGCAAGATATGAACCATTTGGTCCTCCGCTGCTGCTGATCATTTTATCAGTTTTTTCTGTATTTTAAATCCCACAACCTCTCTTCCCGTTGCAAAGCGATGGAGAAGCCAACCAGAAGGAAAGCCAAGATCCAGCAGGAATTTTCAGCAGGAGCAGCTTTGTCCATAAAAATTGAGCTTTAAACAATAAAACACTGTGTGGGGCTCTGCGGATGCCTTGTCTGAATCTGGTAATATTACTTGAAAGGTTTGCTCACAAAGATCGTGTAGTCTCTGTCACTCGATGTTTTTAAAAAGTGGATGAGACAAATGTCAGGAGTGATGTAAGTGCATCTAGTCCAGTTTTGAGGAAGACATTAGACTAAGTGACAAAAGCCATAATTTCTGTTTTTTTCTGATTGTGAGTCTAAGTTGCACTCACAGAGTTGGTTCAGCAGGCAGAATACTTTGCTTTTTCTATGGCATTCTTGCTGTTGTGTTTTTTCTCTGGAACACCTTTCCAGGAGCAAGATTTTATTTATTTTTTTTTTCTATTGGTCATTAACTTACAGATGGAGAAGACAACTCCGACCTCTCAAAAGCAGCTGAACTCCTCACTCCTTGAAATTTTGTGAATTGAAATTAAAAATTATTCTGTATCTCACTATTTTACATTTTATAGACTCACTGGCCTGTCTAGAAGTATTAAAGATAATCCTTACGTATTTATTTTCAGCTGTTTTGAAATAGTTTGTAATAAAGACTGAAGACAGTATAGTTTCAGAAAATTTTGACTATTTTACATACTAATAAGTATAATTTTCTTTATGAAGGTAATTTGTCATATGACCCAAATTTTGGGAAGCATTTGAGCTAAGGAATGGCAGTAATAACCAGATTTAAAGTGACAGCAGAAACCATTGTCTTTACAATTTTTTTTTTTTTGTCCTTCGTCCTTTCTGGCTGCTCAGCTGCCCATTCAGCAGAGATCTTGCACGCATGTTTAAAATTAAGAGGCTGCCAAGTTTCAGTAGGATTTAGTCCCAGGTTTAGTCTTCCTAGGCCTCTGTGACTCCAGGGTGAGAATTCACCTGTCATGTTAGACTTAATTCATTCAAGTTGAAGCGTCTTCACATTTTCACATCACAAAATTCCGTGGAAATGTAGTAATATTGTTGTATTTGTCTAACTGCTGCGTTTGGCTGTTGGAGGGTGTACTTAAGGTCTGTCAGGTCGAAGGAATAGGATTTCTCTCAATTTAGTTTCTTCCTCTTTACCTAAATCTCCTCCATCCGCTGCAGGAATTGTATGGGAATTTTTGCTAGAATTAGGCAAATAATAAATTGTTTTGGTTTTGGCTATTCAACTCTATTGATTCTTTGCGATTTCATTTGGATGAAACATGACTTTGATTATTTATGCTGGGGTTTTTGTTGTGGTTTTGTTTTTCTTAGACCAATCCAAACTGTTTTGCTGTAGAAAGGAAATATTAATTTCCTTCATAGTTTGGACAAAATGATTTATTAAATGTACCCCAAGTCCTTCAGTTCTTTGCTTCTTGAAAACTTGCATTTTTGACAAATGCTTTTATTATTCCTCTTTGCTTTACCTCACATAGGGGTGCATGTATACATAATGTCTAGCTGTATTTCTGATACCTTATCAGAGAATGTGCTGATTTTAAAGTCAGTATATTCCAAAAAATGAAAAAAAGAGAGAAAAAAGTATTATATAACATTGCATTTTTTTCAGTGATTTTCATGTTAAAATAAAATGAGTTACAACATGAGGTACGTTCTCACAGAGGTAATGGCTTCTGCATCAATGCTTTACATTTAATGTAAAGTATCGTGGTAATGGGTAGTGTTTGTCAGATTTAGACTATCTGAACGTAGAGTTGCTTAAAGTTACTTGTTCACCTGTAAAAATGTCCTGTGTCAATCTTGACCGCATGGTATGATTCATAACTTTCATAAGTTTTCCTTGGATTGAAGTTAGCATTTATAGGTCACTAATTTGCTGTTTTTCTTTGTCTGTAGGTCAGTATCAGTGTACAAGAAATTTTCAAGCATTTAAGAATATATCAATAGCAATATGATTTATATCTCAAAGTACATCTGTCTTGGGGGAAGGAATTTCAATGCTTTTACAGTCTGTATTTACATTGTTGTATATTGGATGGTTTTTGGATGCAAAGCAAAGCATTCAGAATAATTTCAGTGTAATTGGAAATGCATCAAAATGCTGAAATTGGTGAGCTTTCAGAAACCCCCAGCAAAAATTTACATCTCCTGGAGGCTCCGTAACATCTGTTTGCTTAATGATTTTTTTTAAAAGCCTTAATTGCAAAATATGTCCAAATCCAGGTAGTCAGGTGGGAAAACCTGAAGGCAGCAAAGGAAGCAGGAGTTGTAAATTCAGCACGCACGTTTGTCTCTCGCAAGTACTGTTATTCTGCAGGTGAGCATGAGAGGGAGCAGCACACAGGTCTATAACACCAGTTTATTGTTAAGCGAATACGTGTCCCAGCCCAGCAAGCGTGGCTATATCACTCCTTTTGAGCAATGGCATATATGAATAACTGTATTAAAATCATGATGTACATTAAAGCGACTTTAAGCAGTTTGGATCAATCTTCCTTGCCCCTCACACAAAATCTGTAGGAATTGGAGTAGGAGGAAAGAGAGAGGAAGAGAGGTGAAACTCATCCTCAGGAATTTTTTTAATGCATGAGAACAGCATTTTGATAGTCAGGGATAGAGTCAAAACTCTTTTTATGCTTGTAATGGGATTACTGTATTTAAGCTACTATTAGCAGTCAAAACTACAAAGTTCTGTGCAGTCTCAGTGTGTGTAAACCTCAGCTTTATGCATACTGTGCTGGTTTGTATTATTCATTTTTTATTTACACAGTGAAGGATTTTAAAAACGACTATGAGAAGCTGTTTAATTTAGTGATGGAAGAATTCAGAATAATTTTGAGAAATACCGTCTGAAATAGTGGTTTTAGATGCCCAGAAGAGGGCACACTTGCATACCAGAAGTATGTCCCTGAAGATCTGCATTCTGATGTTGTAGAGCCGTAATCAGAGAAAATTTAATATTATACAAAATGAAGAGGTTTTTTATTAGTCACAGAATCCTCAGAAAAAAACACTACATTCAAAAGGTTGTGTGGGGAAATATATATGTATTTTTAAATCAAATCAATGTTATGTGCATAAACTATCAAAGAGAAATCAGATGTTAAGTTCTGCTTGCATTTTTGGAACACATTGATATTTTGATTTCAGCGTGGAATTGGGCATGCGAGGCATACGATCCTCTCTTCCCGCTCTTCCCTGAAATCTTTTCAGATGTAGAAGGATGATCCCAAGACCATATGCAATATAATATAAGCTAATTCACAACTTGCTTTCTGCAGCAGTCAAATGCATGATGCAATGAAGTGCCCTATATAATTCCTTTTGTTCAGTGGGATTTGATATCGGACCTGTTAAATTATTTTATGACTTGCTAAAGACAGTAGAATTATAAGGAGAAATCATGTTTTGTGACACAATGACTTAGTTAACTTAGAGTCATGTTTTCCAGGGTTGCGTATTATTCAGACACTGGGAGCACATGTGGTTTATTTTTATTTTTTTATTTGAGAAATGAGGGAAAGAAAAAAACATCTCCACCATAATCAGTTCCCTGGAACTTCCTTAGTGAAAGAGCGAGGGGTGGGAAAGGTTGGTTTCTTTTGTTTTAAGATGACTGGGCTGGAAGAATAAAAAATTTCAAGTTTGGTTTGGATTTTTGTTGTGATCTTAAATATTACTCCAGTTTTCATAACATTTGATAACATCTGGAACTATGTCGTAGCATTTCTTTTTATAGCTATAGCAACTATTTTTAAATACTTTAACATACATTTGGCTTCAATGGAATGAAATGAAACATTTCCTGAAATTCATTTACCTACAATAAAGTTTAATGCTCATTAGCTTTATAAAGTAGTCTTCAGTTAAGTGTAGGAAAACTGACCACATATGTTATGTAGGTTGTTTATATGCTTCTCAAACATTTCCCAGATTAATTAACTGGTACCTTGACCAGTTCTTTCATTTGTTAAGAAATTATTTAAAAAAAAAACCCTAGGAGACTGACAACCCAGATGGATGTATGAACATATATTACAACGTTGTAATGTTTCTCAGGCATTTGGTAAAGATTTAAGTCTACATGTGATTTAAGCTCTGATTTCCTTTTGTTTTAAGAGAATTCTTCCAATTTATGCTGAGGATTGGCTCGCGTCTTTAAGAGCATGACTGGATTTTTTACTTTGTAATAAAATCTATATATTTCAATGTGAAGTCAGAGATCCCCCAAATATCATTCTGCAGCTTTACGTAGACAGTGACTAAATCCTTTTTGACGTGGTCTAGAATACCTAGGGGCATGGTGTGTAGTAATGGAGTTACTATAAGGCTGTCAAATTCATTGCCAAATAGTATTTGAATCCTGGGATCAGATAAATTAGATTTTAATTGGGTTTTAAGGCTAAGCTGAATAAGTAGATAAGGTAGAATTAACCAGAGACATATTAACGTAACGAAACCTTTGGTTCTCTTAAGCTATTGTATTAAAGACCATACAATCTTTTGTTGATAAAAGACGTCATGGCCGAGTAAAAAGAGATTGACATTGATAGGTAAGACGAACGGTGGTATCTAATATAATCACATTATCGGGAGCACTGGAAAACCACGGAACTGGACAAAATTGCATTACTTATATTTCATTATAGCATTTGGAAAGAAAACAAGCAAACAAAAGACCTCAAAACTGAGTTTTTCCAAAGTGGTGGGACCACTCAACCAGAAAATTTACTGAGGCGCCTGGGTGGGTTTTTTTTTGTTTCTCAAAGGCAAAACAGAAATTAGTTACTGTGTGTCTTGTGAAATGATAATATCATTTGCTTTTGTGTTTCTTCTCTTACAAATTATCGTGCAATGTTTTTGAGCTGCAGAATTAAATTTTCATTGGAGAAATGACCTTTTTCCTAGTAACTTGCTTTGTCTTCTGTATAGACACATTTGGATGCTTAAAATTTTAAAAAGGTACAAAATTCCAGAACTGGAACTCATTTGTTGTTCCATTGTTTTGTCCTTAAATACATCTATTATCACTTAAAAGTGAGCAGTATATTTAACGACTAAGGCCTGGTAATGCAAACCTTAATGTGAATAGTTTCTTAAACAAATAAAAACAGAGCTCCGTGCCATGAATAAGACCTTATAATTGCAGTGAGTATCCCAAAAGAGCAAGCCTCAATTATTCTTTGAATTTCTAGATAAATAGAGAAGAAAGGAGAAAAGAAAGTGAGAAAGACAGAGTGGTGAGAGGAACTTTTTTTTTATGTCACTCAGAAATACATTCATTCATTACAAAATTTTGCCTCATTCTTCGGAACGGGTAGGTGCACGCGAACCCTGGTGCCGTCCTCTTGGTTTCTGCGTAGAGGATGAAGACCATAGAGCTGAATTTCCACAGTTTTTGGTCATACACTAACAAGGATCTGCTTTGCTTAAAGAAATCTGCACAGGCCTTAGATGAACAGAAATTTTAGATAAATAACTAAGTGAACAAACAAATAAAAGGTATGCTTGATTGCTTGTACATATGACTAGACTTATAAGGAAAATCCAATTCCGACTATTTGTAGGCGTTCCAAACAATAAAACTTGAAGGCTCATTAGCTTGGAATGACCCAACTGTGTTTTATGTGTAGGGGTCATTTCTTTGCTAATAAGCCGCTAAGCCAGATGGCTAACCCCACAGTAGTCTGACTGCATTAGTGTGATTTAGGTTTTTAGGGAAATTGCTTTTTTTTTCTTTTTTACTAAAAGGAGCTAGTGGCACTGCTGAGCTACAGCTCCTTCTAGAACTGTGCAAAACAAAGTATTTTGCCTTAAAAGATAAATGGTCTGTACTTAGAGATTTATATCAATTTCTAATATATTTGCTAATTTGCCGTGATCAGTTTGTTAGATACTATCCACCCTGGAAACTGTTTTGGAGAGAAATTTATTTGGACTGTCTTTATATTGGATTTAGTTTCAACATATAATTGATCAAACCCATTCTTAGTGCCTCATATCTAAGTGCATGTGAAAGTGCTTAAATGTAAAATGTGAATGAGGATTGATTCCGTGCAGGTGATTTAGAGGAACATTAATATTTCTTTCTCAGGGTCTGTTTTCTTCTAGAATTTTTGCATGTCTTTATGGCTCATTTTGGGCTGGATTCACATCACTTCCTCCAGTGTGCAAGTGAGGAACCTGGAGATTGTGGATTCCCTCTGGGCAGCTGAAAGATACTGGTTCCTTCCAAGAGGACTGTATTTTAAGAGACCTGAATCACTTTCTGCAGATGGTTTTCTCTCACCATTGACTAACAGCAAGGCGAAAGCGGTCCTGAATGACAGGTGTGTCAAATCAAGGTCCACACAAGGAGAGGTTGGAAATATGACAGAAAAATCTACGTAAAGAGACCTAAAATGATGAGCACTTAAAAGCAGGGTAGCTTGCGAAGGGCAAAATCAGCAAGGATCTTGTAGAGCTGGTTTCGAAACGTTTCCAGCGTAGTGTACAAGTGAGCATGGTGGTCCTTTTGGCAACGCCACGTTTGAATGACATTTTGTTGTAGCAAATTGCTAGCTTCTGTTGCGGCGAATGACTTCATACGATGCTTTCTTCATGTCTTATGGCAGTTTGTTAGGGAGATATTAGATAATGGTATATAAGTTGTTAGCACCAAAAGTTGCTTTTATCTTTAAAAGAAGGTGGCTATGTTTGGAGGAAAAACAAGATAAAATGGGTCAGAACGGGTTATCTAGCCAATATCTTACCTCTCTGATGGTGGTCACGGAGGAATGACTCAAGAGGAGCATAAGAACATGACACACACATCGTGGCTGTGGTTCCTTGCAAAGTTTATTATCTCAGCCTCCAGCAATTCATGGTTCAGGGAGTCTTTAAACCAAAGGTGGTATTTTTTCCTTTAAAAATGAATAATTTAGGGTCCTTGCTTAAACAGTCTGTTGAGCATTAAGATTTTTTAGAGATTTACACCGGTCTCTAGAATAGCTATGGTATGTCATTTCAACCCTTTCTATTTTTCCTTATTTTTCCTCCAGTTTTGAAGATATATAATCCAAGATGTGTTAGGAAGGGGAGGAGTTGAGAGCCAACAGACAGAGGAGAGATGTAAAACCTACTACAAATTGATAGTTCTCTTTGTAGACATTTTAACACATTATTAAGCCAGATTTTGTAGACATCATCAACTTTATCTGCAGTTTTTTACATTTTGACTACTGAAACAAAACTGAAGATGCTGCATTGTGTCTTTAAATGGATTAAGTCTAACATGTTGAGATTTGCACACTTAATTTCCACCTGCTTCTGTGCTGCTGCTATACCTGTCTCTCAATATCTCCAGTACTTCCACAGCCGTGTGGTTTCCTCATATGGGGGCCTGTCTGCCAAAATTAGCTGCGGAGATGCAGAGTGGGAGAACTGAAACGCTGGGGTCTTGTTACGTGCTTCCTAAAGAAGCCACGTTTAAAGAAAACCTGGCCAAAAATGCACAAAATAACTTTCTTCTGAAAAGAGGAGGAAAGCAGTGTCAAAACATCAGAGAAAGGAATGAAGTTTAGGTGTGAAAGTGCAGGAAGATCTAAAGGCTGTTGTGATTTGCCGGTTGTCATAAATCTCCTTTCTCCAAGAGCTGGGAGTGCGTAGGTCATTTTCAGGCCATACTAATCACAGCGAAAAAGAAAAGGTGTTTTTCAGTCTTATCCTGATCAGAGTTTATATTTCTTTGAGTTCACATTTCACAATGTTTTAGGATATTTGTGTGCATGTGTATCATATTTTTAGCTTATGCCTCTCTTTAACCAAAGCCAAACGAAATCTCTCACGCAATGTTAAGCGTTAGGTAGAAAATTACTTTCAAGTTGGTCATTACTTTTAAGATCTATTTATTTTTGAAGATGAAACTTCTAAAGTGAATCTGGTCTCCAAATCTTACCTTGGTTTGCACTCTGGGAAGTGTAATTGGTATTTTTCTCTTCGCTTTTTGTTGCCAGGCTAATAGAATAACAATAATATAGCTGTTTTTTTGTCAAGCCATGTAATTAAATGGCTATGAAAACTATAGAGCATTCCATTCAGTGAAGAGTGGTTACACTTTTACTGCCACGTAAGCAAAACTAATAACAAAATGAGAGAGCATCCTATGTTGTGTACATTTTTATTTGTTAATAACATTTAAAATGATAAATACTACTTCTTTTGTAAAAATCATGCTGAATCTCTTGTGAATTCAGTAGCACTGTAAATGTAATTTGCAGTTCTTTACAATTATAGTTTAAATAAACCAAGTCTAAAGGGAGCCTGCCTATTTGATTTTTCAAATTTGCATCACTTAAAATCCAATCAGACCAACTGTTCAGATTTTTATTAGATATGAAATACATGAATGGGCTCAAGGCCAAACTGTATAGCAAATACATACCTTATTTTACAACATGGGTTATCTAACAAGTTACATGTGCGTTGACCTTCAGCCCACAAAGATTGTTACTGACTTTTGGAATTGTTACCATATTAAACCCTTTGATTTTCAGTAACCCGTGTTTTATAGGCCAGCAGATTGCACTTGATTTTGTGAATTTGCTGTAGCATATTGAGTTTAACAGATTTTTACAGGAATGTGAAACAAAAATAATATAGCAGGCGCTCACAATTGTAGAACACAAGGGCATTAGGCTTGCAGATGGCTGATACAGATAATGACATTGAATAATTTAGCTCTGGAAGGTAATCTGGTTTTTGGAGAATACATTAACATTTCGCTGAGGCCCAGCCAGGTGCTGGGGTAGTGATCTGCATGGTCTCTTCGAAGGGAGACCATGGCGGCTACGTGAAGTGCAGCATTATAATCTCACCGACTGCGCTTAGGTGAAGAGGAGGGTCTGTTCAGAACATGCCAAGGCAGATTTAAGTGACCCTTGGTACTGCGCTTCTGAAAATCGTTTCTCACTACGTCGCTTCCTTTGTTAATTTTTATCACGGGAGAAGTGGATAAATGCATATTTAATACTTTGATTATACTTGTGTGTTCATTACAAGGTGTAGTTAAGGAGGAGAAAGAAAACACAGTAATTAGAAAAAGGTTTCTCTTGTTTTCTTCTCTATTGTGTCAAAATATGGCCTCTATTTTTTCCAATTTCCTGATGAGACACTCCAGTCTTTTTACCATGGTAACATCTTTAAAATATAGCAGACATAACATTGTTGGAGTTGAGAATTTGAGTTAAACTCTAACTCAATTCAGACTAATAACCTGCTACTTCTCTTTTAGATCAGCTGCATGACTTGTCTGAGTTGCCTGCTTGGGTGGTGCTTGTGGTCCAGCAGCGCGCGGTGGCACAGCTTTGCGGTTGTTTCCCGCCTGCACACACGCACACACAATCACCGTTCGTATTTGCTTGGTTTACTTCAGTCTGCAGTCAGTTCTAACTTTTTGGGGTTGTTTTGGGTGACCAAACTGCGATTCTTGAGCCGTGCATCTCTCGCAAGCCTCGGATGTGTTCCAGCCTACAGGATGTGGCCACCAGCAGAGCTGAGCTGGTCCAGACTTCCAGCCAGTGGCAGGGACAAGGCAGAGGGAGCCAGCTCGGTTCTGGTTTCCGCTGGAGCTCTTCAGCCCTTCTTGCAGAGGCCAAATCGCTTTTGTGACCCCTCAAGCATTGGTTCAATCCCTCGCTAGTTGTCACTATTGAATCCAAATGATGGAAAGAAAGGGAGGGCAGCTTTTGGCAATGTATAATATAGGGATTAAATTGAGGTAAACCTGCTATTTTCTGCATCTTTTGTCTTGTCTACATTAAAAAGACGGTAGCTATCAGATTTTCTGAGGCAAATGAACCCTGGGCAGAACCGAATATGGAGAATTTCTGTTGAACAGTTTAAGTTTGTCAATAATACAGGAAATTGAAAACTAGAGGTTATAAGGAGAGGAAACCTTTAATACAGTTACCACTCACTATTTTTATAAAATAAACCATAAGTATTAAGAATGCCAGGAATACCCTAAGCATCATATTGATT
This sequence comes from Dromaius novaehollandiae, assembly GCF_036370855.1. Lineage (NCBI taxonomy): Eukaryota > Metazoa > Chordata > Aves > Casuariiformes > Dromaiidae > Dromaius > Dromaius novaehollandiae. The sequence goes on along the minus strand of NC_088101.1, from coordinate 83,884,654 downwards.
TTATAATGTTTTTTCTGACTCTGGTATTGCTGCGCAGTGACATTTCATTACACCCATTGGAACTATAATAACTGAAGTGCAACACCAGCTGATGGAAATGAAATTAAATCTATCTTCAGTAATAAAGATGTGACATCCACCAGGAATAGAATCTAAAACAGTTTTCCAGTTTTATAAGGTTCAATTACAACAAGCTATAAAAAAAAAGTAGATATTTATGGTAGCAGTACTTCTTGTGTATCAGCTATCAATCAGATAACCTAATTTCTATTCAGATCTCAACAAAATGTTCCATAAACAAATGCATGCTCATGTACACGCATATTCACCTCCATTAATTTAAGACCACACAATTCTGAAATTTGTATTTTTGTAAATACTTAGTAAAGTTTCTATCTTCACATTCGTGGTGACAAGCTTTGGCATGGAAAGGATATACCTGTCCCTCCTTTGATGCTTATGCTATTATAGGAAATTTGGAGTTTTCACTCAGCTCTGTTCAAGACCTTGGAGTACTAAACGTTTAAGCAACTTCAAGAATTCCTTCGGATTAGGAAAATCATTCTGTTAATTTCAGTGAATGAAACTTTTTGACTTTTACCATTTTATGTTTTAGTATTTGGGGATGTCTATTCCTATATGAACAGGTAGGAGGATCTTCAGATCCCCATGCACATTTTCACTTGCATGAGAGGCCCAGCAATGAGAAGGGCAGAAAGAGAACTTGAAAAAGGATGATGCTAAAAAGACGGGGAAACATAAAGAAGAATAACAAATAGATGTTAAATGGACAGAAAAGATAACTAGCATTAGTGAGGGTCAGAAACGTGGCACAGGAAAATTATTGCACATAATGTGAAGGGTTTCCATCGGTTATGGAGTCGGCTAGCAGTAAGGGTTGTAAAGAGGAACCCGGTTTGTTCATTACCTTGAAGATGTTATTTTTTAAGACTCAAAAATCTGCATTTAGTTTAGAACCCTCCTGTAAACTAGCGAGCTTGTGCTCTCGTCAGGAAGTGCTATTTCCCACTGTAACTGTCATAATAGTGGGAAATACAAATACAAGAGGTATTTTAAAACAAACAGTGACTTTTTTAAAGCTCAAACTCAAGGTAGCAGCTTGACATTACCACATATTCTGATATATATATATCAGGATCTGATTCAGAGCCTGGACAGACAAGGATTGGGCAGAGACAGAGGTACTTGATGAAGCCTCTGAAAATGTTAAGCTTACGTACCTGTATTTTAGTACTTGCACAGGCTTTAGCGCAAGCTCTATGGTCAGTAACCGAAATGGTCACCAGTGTGGATGAGCTCATACAATGCCCCAACATCACCAGTCTGAAAGAAATCTCCCAGCAATGGCAACAGGATCCTTGATGTTTGTTTTGTTTGTGTGTTTTCTCTAAGAAAATAGAAATTACAGACTCTCATCACTTGGACCCCTTCATATACAATTTCTGCCCATGGCTAACAGCCTAATCTTCCATGTAGCCACCATGGGCAGAGGAACCCCATGGCTTCTTTACTGACCTGTTCTCTGAACACCAGGCGAAGGAAGTCTATTATTTGATTCTGTCTATCCAAATCATCAGTCGCGATGCAAATTTTGCTTACATTGCTTTGCTGGATACCAAAAGCATTCACAAAAGTAATTTTTATGGCTCATCTGATTCATGGCATTCTGCTAAGTGTTACTGTAATTTTGATTTTGTGAATCCATAGAAAGGGGAAGCTTGCATCCTTTGCGGGGTCATCATACTCTCATACAGAATGGGTTAAAGTATCTTTCTTTCAAATTTAGGGGTGGTTAGTGCCAGATTCTTCAGTCTCTGTTCTCAGCATTTCTGTGTAGCTTGCTGCTAACTGCCACCCTCCATTGAGAGAGAGGCAAGAGAGTAGATTTTTTATGAAGTAATATGTTATTGAAAGAGAAATGATGGTACCTATATGCTGCATGCACTTTGTGCCATGTATAGAGCGTAATGCAAAAGAGAGTATTTTAGCTAAAAAGTAGTGATTGTGGAGGGAGAGAAAACACTAACATTTGTATTTTTTAGTTCATTGAAGTCTCTGTTGCAGAAGAACCACTGAAACTCTGAGGTGCTAAGTGACCTTTTGAAAGAGTTATTAAGAATTCAGAGCAATTCTTACCATTTTCATCTAGATCTTGATGTCTGTATTACTCTTGGTAGAGTCATTTTCATTTCTCGGTCTCCTTTCAAAATTTCATGACATATAACTGACAAGATCTACCTGGAACACAATGTGTGAAGACCCCAGCTGAAAAGGAGCAGAAGCAGGATGACATTAGGATATGAAATGCAACCTTCGCCTGTCACTTTATGACATTAAAGAGTGCCTGGCACCTGCGATCACGTTTCTCTGAGGGGGATGGTGAAAAGTGTAGTTGAGATAAGTTAGAAACTGATCTGGGTTTGCTTTGCAAAAGGTCTGAATTTTTATTTTCTTCCTATCTTAAATTCTATGATTTTAAGGGACCTACCAATATTTTGTCTTTTTCTCCAGGTTCTAGATGTAATATTTCTTCCTATTCTGGTATCATTGTTTTGTTAAATAAATAAAGGAGCAGAAGTGGGCTGTGGCTGTTGGGAAAAATGGATTGCTTGCTTTGCTTTTTAAAACTTGAAAACATTTTCATGATTTTTTTTTCATTTTTGCTCTATGTTAAGAGGACATTGCTGTGGAAAAGAAAATCAGCATATATCATTCCTGTTATTGTACCAGGGTGGCTAAGGGACAAGCACATGAGTTTACCAATCCATAAATATTATATATTTTTTTTGCATGGTAAATGGAACTTTTATACCTAAAGATGTCTTGGGCTTAACAATTGAAATTGGAGAAGGGGAAGCAGGACAGTCCTCAGAGAAGTCTACATCTATGAGTAGGGTTGAACTTCCAGTTGCTGGTTGCCTTATGGAGTCACTCGCTACCGTCTGTAATTTCTAGTGAGCAGTCAGTTTGTGCATCTGCTCTTTGCAGGGAACTCACAGAAAATACCTGTCTTCTCTGTGTCTGTGTCCATGCGTATCTACTTCCTTGGTTTGTGAAGTGAAAGGAGTTGGCACTTAACAGGAGATTCAGACACTTAACAGGAGATTCAGACTTTTCCACCATGAGCGCAGCCAAGTGTTGGAAGGGGTTGCCCGGGGAGGTTGTATGGACTCCATCCTTGGAGCTTTTCAAGACCAGCCTGGAAAATGACCCGGTAACCTGGTCTAATCTCATAGCTGATCCTGCTTTGAGCAGGAGGTTGGTCTAGGTGACTCTAAAGTCTCTTCCAGCCAGTATTAGTATGATCCTAAGATCATACAGGATAAACCTTAAGACTAACAGGTATTTAGACAGTGGAAGACAATACTGAATTCCAGTGTAAAATTGACTGGCTTTTAAAGAGATCTACCTGATAGCTTCCTATTCATCTTTCCCAAGGTGCTTTCTAAAGGAGTGAATAGAAATGGACTTATATGGCCTTGGTGAAAAGTGTAATTTTGATTAAGAAAGCAGTCCAAGTTGGATTATTTTAAAAGTTTTACTGAAGCAAATTAATGATAGTTTCCTGTGAAATCAGTATGTGGTTAGACTGTCAACAGTTTTAATTTCTGTGGAAAAGCCACAAAAAGGTCATTTTAAATCATGGTGTTAGTATTTACACACTCAGCTTCTTTACTAGCACTAAGTATTCCATTAGTAAAGGACATAGATAATTTTAAGTAATTAAGCCTTTAAATATTAAGACTGTGGAGGTTAATTTAGGAACAAAAAAATTATGAAACATTCTTTAGATGTTGATCAAGTCTAGGCAATGATAAGAGCTCTACATGTTCTGTGCAAAGACAAGAAAATTTAACCCTTTCTAAAATACTTTTAGAGAGGTATGATAGGAATAGTACAGTTGTGTCTGTTTTTGCTGCATTGGATGAGGGAAGGTAAGGGTTAGTTATATCCTCCACTTGGAGAAGATCTGGATCCATGTCTCCCTCCTTATAGTTTAGGTGCTGACCAGGAGCCTGGCTGGTTTTTCTGGGTTGGAAATAGCTTTCTCCTTTATACTGAGACTGATTTAATTTAATTGAAAGTTTGTGTGTGTGTTGAGGGGATGGCGGCGATGGGTTTCCAGTATGAGGAGTATGCGTGTTTAGAGTTTCTATACTCAGCTCTTTTGTTTTCTTCTTAAGTTTTATTAAAAAAAGAAAAAAAGATGTTTTTAAAGACTTTTAAAGGCTCAGAATAAGGAAAATAAAATTATGGTCTAGCCTGTGGAAGAAGCTTTTTAATCTGTATTCAGAGTGGTAAAAGAAATCAGAAATCCTCCGTTTTACTCCTTTCTTCCTGCGCTTTGTGAAAAAAACAAGATTTTTTGTATGCATCTCAACATCTCAATGCATCTCTTACTACGTTTTTTGCTCCACTTTAAAACAATAACTATTAGCAAATCTTGTATAGCAAGCACTTCCAGTGAGTGTTTCAAGGAGTCAGGATCCTGCTCACCGGCGTGTAAATCGAAATGTGGGGAAGACGGAGGGATCCTTCCCTTGTTTCTTGGCCTGGACGGTATTGGAGATGGAGCATGGTTGGAGACAGGAGGTTAAGTGGCATTCAGCAGTCCCAGAAGGTGATGGAGAGTATAATATGTGACTGATTTGTGGCTCACAGCTTTGAGTTTATTCTACGACAGTTTGGGAAATCTGCCCGTCTATTATGAATCTAGTGGGGCATCATGATTCAGTGTATCGTTAATGAGCGGCTACCTTCATTTTTTTAATGTGTAACTAACTTCTCTTTCACAAAGTATAGATCAGCATACAGATTAAAATAAATACTAGCATTGAAGGATTTTTTTCTTCTGTGCTTCTGAATGGAAGTGCCGTCACCACGGAAGAGGGCTGGTTTCTCAGAAACAAGGTCACCTTGGCGACAAAATCACCTGTTATTGTCTGAAAGAAGCTAATCAGTGATTTGGCAGAGGAGGAGAAAAACAGGAATGATAAAAGGGCTCGCTGAGCCATTTGCTCTCTTTTCGGTCCTCTTCTGCTGTGCGGGATGATGGTACGGCGCTCGTCGCAGAAGCTTGATGAGGCTCCTGCTTTTGCTCGTGCAGACTCTCAGCGCACCAGAGGGGACTAGGGACCCTCAATACCCTTGGGAGTATTCTGCCTTGCTGTAATGGCTTGGGTTTTATTCAGTGAGCAAAAGCAATGGTGCCTTCAGAATTATGTAAAACTTTTCCTTGTCTGTCCCTATGTTTGCATGTTCTGTCTCGTTTGTCATGGATTAAGGTGTTACCCGAGAGGTCCATGTCTGTGGTGGAGCTGTGGAAAATGAATGAGTGCAGGTGAGGGGTATGGGAAGAGTCGATGCTCATTGCTGAGCACAGACAGCAGGGCTACCAACTTTCAGGATGGAGTCACGTATGGTATTTTAATATCCATAGATTATCAACTGACTGTTGCTTAAAATGTTCGGTTGGGTCCCCTAATAGTGATGTGCCTTTTGTACCTGGCTCCTCTAATGTAACTTCTGACTCAGTTACAGGGGCAACCACTGCAGTTGTGCATGAATTTGAATCTTCTCCCAGCTCAGATAGGCAGGGAAATTTTCTCCATTTTTTTTTTTCTTTCTCTAGTCTACCACTATGGATATGCTGATGGTCTTTCAAGCATCTTTTGGCTCAATTTTATTGCTTAGTGCAAAACTTCAGGGGTGGGGGGGAAATCTTTTTCTTCCCTCCTTCTGCATTTGTTCCTTAATTTAAGCTCCCCTCTTCAGGCTGGTCCTGCAGAAGCTTGGCACTCTGCTTCACTTCTCTGCTGCCTTTCTACAAAGCATCTGACCAAATCCCAGATAAATCGTACACGTCTTCCACTTTTGTATCTAATAGTTCCCATATTGGAAACGCTTTCTCAAACTAAGCAAATTCTTAGCACAAATGACCCTTTCCTCACTTTTCTGTGCTCCCGCAGCTGTTATACCATGCTGGCAATTTGTGTTTACTGCAGGAAAATAACAAGATAAATATATTTGGATATTAATAATTTAATTTAAAAAGTTGTGTCTTTGAAATATGTAGCTGAACTTCATGACCATTCTAAAGAATCTATCGATGGATAGATTCAGTATGTTTTTACTACTATTTTAGAGAGTGGGCATATATGCTATATATTTATTATACCATTTTTAAAGGCACTGGTGAGAAGGCTACATCTTATTTTCCTATGTAAAACTGCCCCTGACAAGTCCTTTAAAGATTGAATAAATTTAAGGAGAATTTTATTCTCATAATCCTTTCCCAATAGGATATCTGATTCCTACCATAAATTAGCTAACATCTGATAAACTACCAGTCTCTTGCGTATAGCCCCTTATTTATTTTCAGTTGTGAATATTTTGATTACGTATCTCTCCCAAATGCCTCGTATGTTCCTTATCACCTTAACCTGCATGACTTTGAGTTGAGCTTCTAGGTGAAATCTTGGCCTTACTGAAATTAGTAAGAAAAAGCCTTTCGAGTTCACTGACACAATTCAGTTCACAATTTAACCATGGATATGGCTAACACTAAATGTAATATGGATACTGTTGCATATAGATAAGAATTTCCCACTGCTAGCCATAGAAAAAAGAAATAAATAATAAAATATTGGAATGTTCTTGCAAAAGCAAATTAAGCATAAGTCCCTTTTTCTCTCTTCTCTTCTCTTCTCTTCTCTTCTCTTCTCTTCTCTTCTCTTCTCTTCTCTTCTCTTCTCTTCTCTTCTCTTCTCTTCTCTTCTCTTCTCTTCTCTTCTCTTCTCTTCTCTTCTCTTCTCTTCTCTTCTCTTCTCTTCTCTTCTCTTCTCTTCTCTTCTCTTCCCCCTAGTAGTTATGACATTGTAGATGGAAAGAATAACTCCAAGCATAAAGTTGGCAAGTGATTCACTACCCATTTTGCTAGATATTCACAGATCCTCTCTGGCTTATCCTTTTTCCTTCTTCAAAACACTGCATACACTTTTTCTAGGCTATCTGAACTCTTTAGATTCTTTGCATTAGGTTTAACGTGTTAGCAGATTTCATAGTTGATATAGCTTGTGTAGGAGACAAGTATTGCAGGATTCTGAGATTTTTGTCATTTACTAGTGTCAAAGTGATATATTTTCTTATATGCTGGATACCATAGTCACTTGGTTTGCATGGATTTTGCATCTATTTTGCATTGCAGTAAATAATATCAAACCAAGTAAACATGGAAGCACAGCAAATCATGTTTTGGAGCATAAAATATAAAATGCTTATTTAATGGTATTTATTTTTAAAAATCTGATAATTCCTGTGAATTGCTTGTATTTAGTGACAGTATCTACTAAACCCTGCATACAAAACTGGGAAACAAAACTTGATGTTTAAAACCATAAGGGAGGAATGTTATGATCACAGTTGCTCTAAATAGAGAGAAAGAGGAGGTATTTGCCAAATATAGCTAAGATACAGGAGATGTTTTGTCACTTAAGAGAGAACTTGTGCTTGGGTGGAAGTTTGGTCAACTTTTCACATGCCTGGGGTTTGGTCTTCAAGAAAGCACGCTTTCTTGCACTGCGGAAATTTAGTTTTTGGGAGGAGTGTGTAGCAAATTCAGCTCTTTTGGGTAGCTTTCTTGGGGTGTTGCAGAATAGAGTAACGCATGGAAATTTTGAGAATTTAGGTCCTTGCGGCTGGACGCCGCAGAACTCCTCCTCTCTCTCCCATCGCTCCTCTTGCTCTAGCAGACCTTGCTGGTCTCTCTCCTCCTGGGATGAATCCAGCGGTCTGAAACCTGAATCTAACTGCTCAAATGTCTTAGCTTCAGCGCCAGTCAAGCGCTATTGATATTTAATTTGGCCTCCTGTCATCTGTGACTTTCCAGGGCCCTTCAGACGTGACGTTGGAACTACCCCGACGAAAAGGCTGTAAAATGCTCCAAAGGGTTCGTCAGCCTGGGCGGCAGATTGGCGAGGCCCTGACACGGGCTTTGCTCAGTCTGAGGCTGGCAGTATATTCATTATAACATGCTGCATTAAATGTTGGCAGCCCTAACAAAGCACAAGCATGGTATGAAACGTTATCAGGAAATTAATTATTCCCTGCACACAGATAGCATATCCTTTTATTTTGGTGCATCTTCTGGTTACGGTGCAGTACATATTTATTACTTGACCCTTTTCCTTAAAGGGAAGCAAAGGCATTAGCTCACTAATTTGCTAATTTTGGTCTATGTTATTTCCTTAGAACTGGCCTAAACAGATTAAAATTCTTTCTCTTGAACAATTTTCTCTTTTAAAGCTATGTACAATAAGGGAGTATTTAACACATGTGGGTCAGAGAAAAGTTGGAAAGTTTGCAACTTGTCCATTAAAATGTTTCAATCTCAGCCTTGCAAGAGGTGAATTCCTATCCCAACTTTTAAAAATTGTTAGGACAATACCAAGAAGATATTTAAAGGGTGCTTTTAATGTTAAATGTTAAGGCATTTTTAAGAAACAAGGTGAGAGAGAAGACCACAACAGAGCAAAAGTGTCACCAAAAAACAGAAGGAATTTTTTTGAAGGAAATGTACATTTGTTAAACACTGTAATATAGATATGCTATTTATAAAATAATTACAGTGCAGCCTTTTGTTAGAATATATTGTATTTGAGAGAGCTATTGATGATCCAAGGTGGCACAGTTTAAATTTTAGTACAGCAGGGATCTGCTTCTTCCTAACGTTATCACAGGACGTGAGTATCCATGGATGTCTGTACGTGCAGAACAGCAAACGCTTAGACCAGTGTAACTCAAGGTCCAGGTAATCCTACTGAAAGTATGAAAATAAAACAAAATGCCCTCGGTAGGGACTATTTTACAAATCTTGCATACAAGCCAACTAATGTATGTTATAAAAGATTTCGGTATAGAGTTTTGGGGGACAAGGCTGATTTCACCATGGTACTTGTCAAAATCTGAATTAATAGCTGTTGTTTATCTAATATTTTCTCCTCCCCTCAGTGATTCAATACATTACTTTTTTTTTTGTTTAGAATTTTTTAAAGGTTAATGCAAAACAAAGCACTTAAAGCTTGAAAAAATGTTGAGCACCCAGTTTTTCCAGTTTGCTGGTGTACAAATCTGCTTTCTCTTTCTTCCATAGACAGTAAATAATACATGAAGAGAGCATGAGAATTAGGTAATTAATAAACTATCTTACTCGATGCATTGTATATTTTTTGTTGTTTTGTAACGTGTGATAGTTTGACATCTTTTAAGTCCATATTAAAATTTCCACTGTCAGATTTTCACATGACTAGCCCAGGAACTTCTTTAATTTTAATTATCTGTGCTCTGGTTTCCTTCTGGTCTCGTAGCTACATAAATAAATACCAATAGGATGCTTTATTCATATGGTCAGCATGGAACACATTTGATGAGACTGTATAAATCTTTTTTGGAGGGGAGGAAGGGAGCCTTCCTTATATTTGCAAAAGCCAGCAGGCAGAATAAACACTGCCAGGAAAAAAAAAAACCCTGCAATTTGTCTTCAACTGAGCCATCTACAGGTAGGGAGTATCGGGAATGGCTGAATTATGGTAATAATTAAGGTGAATGGCAAAAGATGGTAGAGCAAACTTCAGGATGCTGGTGAAGCTGAAGCAGGGAGAGAGAGTCCTGACCCAGTGAAGCCTGTGCAGAAGTTTTATGGCCCTCAGCGAAGCAACAATTTCACCTTTCTAACTGATTTATGTATATCGACACAGAGCCCTGTCATTGTGATGTTTATGCATGATGAAACAGCTTGTGCAATTTATTGCATCAATATTGCATTAATTCATTGCGTATTGCATTCATTTATCACGGCAATATTGCTTTTATTTATTGCATATGGCATTTATTGTGCAATTTGTTGCAATGCAATACTAGTGCATTGGTTGCAGGGATAATGTGGATTTATTATAAGTAATGAAAGCAAATGGTGCTATGAGCTGCATTGGTGGACCTTTGACATCGATTATATTTGAATATTTTCTTGAACTTTGGATCATGCTTAGAGCTTTCTAGTTTCTTTGTCCTGTAAACAATTTGAATTCCATCTTTATGGAAGTGACTCTATAGATGTACGATGGAAACTAAAGATTACTTTGCAAATAAACCTAAAATTTCAATGATTTTTATTATACTTTTCTCAGAAAGTAATTTGCCTTCAAATAGGAATAATCATCTCTTGAAAGTGAAAAGGAAAACGAGCACATCTCTGCTTCATTAAAAAAAATGGAAACTATTTACCAGCATTTCCATTAAATATGAAGTACTTTGGGTATGTTTTTGCAGACTACTATAATGGATCAAATTATTCATTACACAGTGATAGAAAAAACTCAAATAATTTGTACAGTATTTGCATTTTTGATCTATTGACAATCTCAAGTGAAAAATCAGTACAACTGAAAAATAATTTATGAAAAATTACTGATAGTTTTGAGACATTTTTTAAAAACATTTTTAAAAAACATTTTTGGTCAGACAAAATGGCTTTTACAATGTACACGCATTCAGCTTTCATTTTTTCAGGGCATTATCTTATACATTTTATTTATTGAAAATTGGCTGGAAAAGCAGTATGGGATTAATTTCCATCTCTTGTTATCTTATTACTCTTCCTTGATATGTTTTAGACTTTTGTAAGATTATGGTAATTTCCAGTATTTTTTTTCTTAATGTGGCCAAATGAACAACCAGTATTGACTTTTTATGCTATATTATAATTTGCATTGTATCCTTGTCAAGCATTTAATAACTTCTGGACAGGAACAAGCAATTAAGACTATAAAAGTTTGGAAGGATCAGTTAGAAAATATATATACACATATATATGAAAAGCAAAAAAACCCTGACGTGCTAAGGAATATAATTGTTTCTATAGTCTTTTTACGTTTGTTGAATTTAAAATACCGCGAATAACACTGGATCAAACACTAACAAGCAAATAGCTAAACACTTTCTTCTACTGTTGCCTCTTACACAGAGAAGTCAGTCTTTTAGCGCTAGCGCTTTCTCTTGTAGAGTTCCACAGCTTGCTGCTATTCAATTCCAAAAACCATGGTCAGAAAAGTATATTGCCAAATTTTATCTTCATGGAAAATATGTGTAGAAATAAAGCTACAAATATTCTCTTTTTTTTGTTTTCATGTGTTCATTTACATTATAGCATGCGTGCATATACAAGTCTAGTGAGTGTATTCAGCCGCTCTGAGGGCATGTGCATATTATTTCTCTATTAATTATATTTGATTAATATCCTCGACTTCTTCAAAAACCTGGATTTATTAGCGTTTTCACTGTGGTCGCATCTAAGGGTGGAGAATACTATTGCTCAGATACGTGTATAAGTTGATTGTACATTTCTTGTTCTTGTACGGTTTGCAAACCAAACCAGTTCGAGATCAGGTGGAGCTGGGAAAGTTTTCTCAGGTACAATCCGATATTCAGGTTCATGCAGCGAAAGCGCCATGTTAACCACTCCTCGGTGCCTTACCATGCCTGCATAGCAATAGACAGTCTTTGTTTTCTAACTATAGAAGATAAAAGTTTCAGGGGCCTCTTTTTAAGAGACGGTCCTGGCCAGTTTAAAACAAACAAGCTGGCATATAATTTCTAGCAGAAATCCTGTATCCCAGGTGATCACGGGGATGCTGATCTGTAAAGTTCTGCAAGAAGATCTACGTGAAATGAAGGGAGCAAAACAGTGAGGTCCGGAATGCTCACTGCAAAATTTAAAAAAAGAGAAAAAATACAGTTAAAATTGTTTTTTTGAATTTCATGCTGGAGAGTAATGCACAGAGGAAAAAGGAGGGCTGTTAACTTATACACAGTGGAATTGCAGTGAAATATTGCTCTAGAATGTAGGTGGAAATAGGAACCAAAATTAACACTCTCTGATCACTGAGCTGCTTTAACAACTGTCTGCAAAGGCAAATATAGAATTAACTAATGAATACTCATTCCAAATTAAAACTTTTATCTATACATCACTCACTGGATTGTAATTTTACTTACTGTTTTCAGGTATGCCGTAATTAGTGGGTAGTTATACCTATTCCTTCATAAATAAAATTTGGATAAGGTCTCCAAGAGCTTATCTTTTGATAATCCTTTCCAATAATATCAAAGAGATCTTCTTGTTCTGTGAGGCTCATTGAACGAGTGGCTAATGCATGTAGCAGATTAAGGAGGCAAGAATTAGGTCCTAGCTCTTGTTTCTCAATGCGGAAACTGCTCCTCTAAGGTAGACAATATATTGGGTCTGTAATAGTTAACTACTGCCTTCAGTTAACACTAAATTCTTAATTAAATATGATTGTGCTTATAGTGGCAGAAAGAGCTCCTACCATTCTTTTGTCTGATTACATCACTTGCTACATTAAGTTCATTAGGAATATTAAGCAGTGAATATAGGCCAAGGGAAACGAACCATTTTTAATGAATGATGAATGAGACCATTTATTGAGTAAGGTGGAGTAATAGTTACAAAGGATGATTTTTTTTTCATTTGACAGTCTATTAAAATATATACATTTCTGTGGGTTTTTTTTAACAATTAAATGTTTTAGGAAAAAAGATGATGAGCTCAAAATCATCTAACATTTTATTTTCCTTCAGATTTTGAAGCTGCAAGCTTCACATAAGCGTTCATTTCTCCTATTACAGATATGTCAGGGGAGAACAAAAGATTACTTGTAAATATACTTACCTCAGCCTACTCTGGACGAAGGATCTTTGGGGATCCTTAGAGAAGAGAGAAAACAAAAGGAAATGCCAAACATCAGAAGGATTTATATGTATGAGAAAACCAACTTTTCCAAACTCATGAAGAAAGAGGGCATGCTGTAGGCTAGCTTGGAAACCAAGGACTCTTCAGAAAATTCAGTGCTAAGGGGTCCTTTTCCCAGTAGGGAAGAAGTCCGCCGTGTTTGCCCAAGTAGATCTCAACTGTGTTAGCGTATGCCAGGAAGGTAGGTGATCTCCTGTTTCTCAACAAGTTTAGACTCTGTAGGTTATAATCAAGATTTTCATTTCCAGAGAATCATATTGGAGACCAGTGTTTCTCCCATTAACTCCAAAAACAGCCCTTGAGTTGGTTTTATGGAATAAGTCACTGGTACGTTTGAGTCATTCTTCATATAAAACGTATCATTGATACCGCAGAGGAGTGCGGGTTGGAAGGAGCCTCTGGAGATCGTCTCGTCCAACCCTCTAGCTCAGAGCAGGGTCAGCTGGAGCAGGTTGCCTGGGGCCTTGTCTAGTAGAGTTTTGACTATCTCCGAAATCTCCCATATCTCCAAATTTTTTCCTCAAAACGCATGGAGGGGAAGTTTGTTGTACAACCCCATTGCCACTGTCCATCCCAAGGAGGACAGAACCACGTTGTTTCTTTGTGAGGCCAAGGTTCACGCTGTCAGGGTATATGTATAATCATTTATTCCCATTCTGCTTGACTCTCCGTCTTTTTTACAGAGTAGTTCTGTCCTGCCTTTTAACTTCATCATCATCTTAGTGGCCTAGTTTTGCAATCATTTTCCTAAGTATTGACAGTAATTTCAGTTGATACTAGAGTCTGCGAATCTCTTTCCTTAGGCAAAATCAGGTATGAAATGGGAGCACACGAAGTAGAAGGAATAAATCATGTTTGCAGAAGCTACTGCTAGCTGTGAGACTGCAGAGCTTTGACATTTGCTATTACTGAGCTTTGACATTTCCTATTCCTGAAACAGATTCCTTAACAATATTATTTAATAATATTTTACGAAGTAGTTTCCCTGTTGTTTCTCCATAACGTAGCCATACCTGTATCCGAGGGAGGGGACTGCCTTTAAAAAAATCTCATTAAGGGCAAACAGCTTGATTTAAAAGTTCAGTTTCTGAAACTATTTCTCTTGCCTTGCATAATGTTTTGACTGCTACCTCCAGCCAAAATTTTACTCTCTTAACATCATGAGAAAAGTAAATTAGGTTCTACAGCGTTAATACTGCTGAAAAGCAGCAGTTAATCACTTGCAGGCTTTTAGGAGCAGGTTCAAGCAAGCGTATGGCTTTAGATAGGGAATTTTTCAAGATGGAGAGCAAGGCTTTTTGTGCGGAAAACTTACCCCATATGTCTTGGGTTGTGCCAAAGCCCAAATCATTGCTACTTACCACTGAAAAATAGTAACATCGTAGTTCTGTGTAAACTTACTTGCTGCAAACATGGTTTGAAGCATTTTTTAAAATATTTTGGTCGGATTTGTAGACGTTTTTGGTAGCTGCTTATTTGCATTTTTAGCACTTTTTCACGTTATGACCCTTTTCAGGGGGTAGAATGTAGCAATGCCAAAGTTGTTGTAAGCCAGTACATCAAAGAATGGGTCAAATCATGCTGATTCCCTTTCTCAGTGCCAGCTTTCACCTCCTCAGAGCTCCAGGACAGTAGTGAAATGGAGTTCAACAGTTAAAGAAAATTTCTTGCAAAAACATTATCTGTGTTTTAAGACTGTCTGCATCAGAGCCTTTATGTATGCTCTTATGTATGATTATATGTATGCTCTTATATGTTTGCTGTATTATCCCAAGGGGGGGGAAAATCTAATCAGAATATGCAATGGCACCAAAAAATAAAACCTATTTTTTTCTACTTTCATTTTTAACGCAACTATTTCCTAAGAGTAAAATATAAAAGCTCTGATAAAAATCTATAAATTACACTTTTTTCCTTCACTAGTCTTTTTGACGTTTTGGAGTAAAAAGAATAAAGTCCAGAGGCATTTAATTCTCAGGCTATTATTAAATAAGAAAAACATTAATTAAAATTAAATAATTTCATTTTGTGACGTAAATTCAGGTTCAGGAAGGTGCTGACCTGCTGATTATAAAATCTGCTATTTTCGTCTTTTTTGCGTTCCTGTACTATTCCCATTTCTTCCATTTCAGTTTGAACCAGTACTGCCACCTAATTACAAATAAAAGGATATGACTTTAATTACCTTTTACCGTAGGTATGAAAACAAGCGAGCGGTAATCAAAGCCATTACACCAAATGGTGCAACATTAAACTTCTGACCCTCCTAGACAGAGCTGTTCGACTGCAACAGCATCCGCGTGAAGCAGAGTCATCCTATTTATTGCCTTCTCTGAATGCTATATACTGAACTTGGTGCCCTGGACGGTCTTGTTCCCAACTAAGAAATAACAAGTACCTTCATCAAAATGTGATGAGTGCTTTGACATTTTGAAATAGCTGCTAGAACCAGCTGGGGGATACGAAATAATTGCCACTCAAATGTATTATTGTTCAGGATTTCCTTCTTGCTTCATCAGTCACCTGTGCAGCAAGGGTTGAGGGAAGGTTCTAAACTGTAACTCGGAACAAGCATTCAGGAGGAAATCAATTCTGTTTAATTAGGTCCTTAACTTTGGTAATGCCTCGCTGAAATTTTCCTCACCTGGATCCGGGAGGAGAAGTTTGCCTTAAAACAATAACTGCAGCTCCCTTTATGTTCGTTTGAGAAAGCAGACCAATTCTCAAAGCGTACAAAACCGCTTACGGCAGATCCTCACATCTTCCACTGAGACTGTGGGGAAGGGGCAAGAAATGCTAGGTGTCCTGCCCCCTTGGACAGTGGTATCCTCGACCTGCTCTGGGGACAGGTGCCCTAATGGGAACGAGAACCTTTTGCGTGAATTAGAGCTGTGTTTTTTAAAGTGGAGAGGTGGGTATTGTAATCTCTTGGAAGGGGAGGGATCTGATGGTAGGGAGATATTCCCGAAAGGGGAAATATTACAAGCTGCAAGAGGCAAATGGGGCGTTGGGGGAGAGAAAAAGGCAGAAGGTACAATATTTCATACAAAAATGTACAGGTATTGGCTCTGAAGTATGCATCTGGGAGGCTAAAATGTAGTATTTTACAGCTAAAAGGCTGGGAGTGAGTTCTTTGGGCTTCTAGAGAAAAAGGAAAATGTTTCTTCAGGTGTTAAGAACTGGGAAAGGGAGGTTGCTAAGGAGAGAAAAGATGTAGTGGTGGCATCCAGGAAGCTGTTTATGCCTCCTATCTTCTTGCAAGGATATGTAAAGGATACGTCTTTCCAGCCTCAGTGAAAAAGGGTCTACCGTGTGTCTGCTTTGGTCGCCTATGCAGGGGCTGAGATCCATAGGGCCTTAAAGTGTGTGTCCAGCAACTTCGCACATGGACTAGCTTAAGTTGTGGTAGACCCGGCGAGAACAATGGTGGCATTGGTAGGCAGGAAAGTGCTGGAGGTGTCAGCACGAATTCATGATAGTGGCTATAACTAAGGGACAGTGGGATTGCAATTAAGAGTAAAAGATGATGATGGAGGCGGCTCTGGAGTGTGTTTCTTGTCATGCGTGATGAGTCCAGCCTGAAAGTTTGCATCAAGATCGAGTGAAGAATCTTTTTGAAGACCAAGAAGCTGTTGGCTAACACGCACGTGCTACGTGAGCTGTTCAGGGGCGTCGGAACGGATATCTCAAACCGTGGAGATGTAATATGTAATTTAGCTCTTGTGACTGGAGGAAGGGAGGATGCTGGGGAATACAGGCAAATATTTGAGTCTGACTGAAGGAGAAGCACGGAAGCTTAAAGCAGCCAGTTTGTTGCTGATACAGGACTGGATTTAGAGGAAGACCTCCCCACTGGTTAGTTGCAATATGTTGAACTGTTACAGATACTTCATCAGCACACCCTTGGTGGTCTTGATTCAGGAGATGCACGTGAGTAGGTATCTAATTTCCTGCCTCAGAAACTATAATCTTGTTTCAGAAATACTGAGTGGAATTACATACCTATTTTTGGAGGATTTAAAGGCCAAACAAAATCATCAGAATTGCCCCTTTTACTCTTAATGTCTTTAAATCCATGAATAATTTCTAATACAGAACTTTTTCTTTCACGTCATTCTTCTTAGAAAGAAAAATTCACATTTTTTTCCCTTTTCAATGAGAAATGATAATATTTTGCCCTGTCTCATTGTAAGTATAGCTTAGGCCTACTGTCTCCTTAGTCTCCATTATACCTCCTCTTTTATAACGTAGGCTTAAACTATATTTTAATATAATGACACATTTATTTAGTGCTCCTATAAATAAGAAATATCCTGGCAGTCCCCAGGGATTCAGAAACTTCATGCCCATATATGTTACTTTGGCTTCATCTGGCTGATATTTATTAATGTGTACATTTGCTCACACAATCACATTCCCCCAGTATAAACACAGATATTCCAGTATCTTTGCTGGTCGAGTTTTATGCACAGCAAACATCTGCAAAGTCAGTAACTGGTATTAACGTTACGGTAACATTACACTAACCTGCAAGTTTGCCTCCTATATTAGCATATCAGTATACACATCCTAACTTCTAATTTAAGGGGAAAAGAACATCTTTGCTGGATGAAATTTTCATTTGAAAGAGTGTTAATGTAACTTTTAATTTCAGCACATGTGAAAGGCAAATGATTATGCTTGTGTTAGATATTCAGGAGTGCATAGTTAATTGCATTAATTTTTTACATTCTTATTCCACTCTTTATGATTGCCAAGTTTCTAATTTGGTCTGTTTGCTATATAGTCAGTGAGAGAAGCGATATCAATGGAAGTGAATTTCATGGTTCAGTTTTGGATAAATCAAAGGAAGAAATATTATTTTTTTTAATGTAATCTTTTAATAAATCTTTCTAAGTATTTTAAGAATAATCATTTAAGATTTTTTTAAAAAAATATAAATACTTTAAGAATAAATCTTTCTAAGTGTTTCCCAGATGTCACTCAGAGATTGCTCAGATATCAGAGAACTGATTATTATGCTTCTGTATCATCGTACCTTTGACTGTTAAACATAAGACAGTCTTCTCGTCATGCCCAGCTTAGAAATGGCAATCTCCCGGCAAAATGCTCCTTGCTATTAGTGTGCCATCAAAATGATCCCATGTCTTCTCTTCCAGAGGATGATCTGTTCTTGACTGCTTAATGGCATGGACTTTTATGGACTTTTTTGGACTTTTTCTCTGGCCTGTACTTTTCTCTAGGTGAATATTTATGCAACAGTTTAACCTTGGTGGGAGGGAAATAGATAGAAATTCTCACTATTATCAAAGCCAAAAGAAGGGAAAGAAAGTAAAGATTGGGTCTATTCCCACACTGTGGCAGAGAGAGAAGGCAGCAGGGGCAAGATTTGCATCACCTATCTGCCAGGGATGGCTGGGGATTTGAAGGACCTACATGGGGTGAGGAAAGAGCAGCACTGGCTGCAGTGACCTGGAAAGACTTAGAGTTAAAAAGTAATAAAAGTGTTAAAATGTTATATTGTGATAAATGCTGTGAAATAGCTAGACATTTCCCCCTTTTGCAGCTTGTCTAGTATACCAGAAAGAAAAGCGTAAGCATCTCAGTTTGCTTTCTGTAGTCTGTTCTTTTTATTTCAGTATGTCTCAACACTTATTCGTGGTAAGATTGCTTGGTATGGGGATCCATACCGATATACCAACATCCACTCCTCCTGCTAGCACATCAGTCCTTCCTGGCATTTGGCCTTTGATTCCTTTTGTTACGTTGGGATGCAACTGGTAGAATCAAAATGAACTGTATCGTAAAAAATGTTTTTAGTCATCTGTGTTCGTGTAGCAAGGGGTAACAGGAGAGCAGCCAGAAGGTTGATCTAGCTCTTGGCTGGTTGTGCGTGGCCCCAGGGAATATCCAGATGTTTGTGGGTCATTGCTCTGACTCTTTTTTCTTCAGATAAACTTCCTTGCTTTTAAGCAGAAGGTTATGTCGAAGGTGCTCTGAGGTTTTATGCCCTCTATTGACTCCTCTTGCAAAGGGGAAAAATCTTTGAAGATAGGCATTGCCAGTCACTGCTTAGACTAAGGTCTCGTTCACTTTATTTTTTATTTTTTGACAAAAACAGACAAATGATTTGACATTGTGTGGTACACTTGCACCTTGTTATGAATCAGTAACAAAATCAAAAATCAGATGCTACATTTGTTTGAGGAACAAGCAAAACAGGAAAACTTTATTTTTTAATAACATGGTATTATACAAATAAATATAGAGATTAAAGCAGAAATAGTTTGAAGTGTCTCAAGTAATCTTCTAGTTCATCCACATTTTCCTCAAGCACTGTGACCAATTATGTCTAGAGTATTTCTGATAAAGGAAGCAATGGATTTTCTACTGTGTTAACAGATTTATCAGAAGTCATGAGTTTAAACTCAGGAGGGGGGAGCCAACAGCTTAAATTTTATACATAGAAATATACGCAGTAAATGGGTATTTTCATTTTCTCTTGACCCCAATAGATTTCAAAATACTCCTCCATGGAAATAGGATCTAACCTCAGTGTTCAAGAGCTACTACTCTGGAATATGACTGGGTGATACAGACAATATAGGTATATTAAAGGAAGGATTACTTTTACAACCTAATATGGCTTTTCCATTTCTCTGTCTAAGATTGTTTCCACATTTATGGATACTGTTTTATCTATTTGACTTTGAAATAGAATTAGCAAGGAAATCTATATTTAAGATTTTAGAATCTCTGTGCATTTCAATAAGGCTTAAATATAACATTCTGCTAAACACTGTGGGGAAAAGGCCAACTGAAATCACTAATTGCCAGCCACTTTTTTTAGAATGGCAGAATTATTTTTGCCTGTAATAAACCTCAGCAGTTTGCTTTGCTATTGTTGGAACATGTTTGACTACCAGTTGTTAAATGAGCCTGTATCATCTAAGAGTGGGAGAAGAACAGTTGAAAAAGGAATCAGAATGTGTTTATTTTAAATAGGCAAATTAAGCTGTCACAGACACCATTAAGAATAATTTTTAATAGACAACCTTCAGATGATTTTCTAAATTAGTGGTTTAAACCTGCCCATATGTCGTTTTCCGTGACAAATTCCTTTTGGAAGCATGATCAGGGCTTCTCTAAATACTGGTTTTCCTTGCTTTCTTTGTATTTGGTTTATTGTTATATATTCCCAGCTCTGATACATTCTTTTTACCTCAATTAAATATAAGAGTAGGAGAATGTAAAGTTTAGGATGCTGTATTTGCCAGTGCACCAATATTAAGCATGCACTTTTATTACAAATGGTAATTTCCTTGTTAAAAAAATTCTATGGGAAATCAGTCAGACTTAGAGTAGCCTAAGAACATGATAGACCAAAGTGATAATTTCCACTTCCAAGAATTCCCTCTGACCAGGCTGTCAGCCTTTCTGGGTTGGAATAATCCATCATGGTTATCTTCATGGGTAGTCAGGCACCATCCTCATCACTGATACCATCACGGCAGCGTTAGAAGGTGCCACGTCGGAATCACACAGCTGCCCTGCTACGAGATGTCTGGGGCTGAACCATCGCCTTCTTGCCTTGGTATCTGGCCTTCCCTCAGTTTTTGCCGATTACCTCTTTTCTCATAGGATTATCGGTTTCTTTGGCTGCTGCTTTTTTGAGAAGTGGTCCTAGCAGCTACAACAATCTGCTGGAGTCCGTATTGCCATCCCTAAATGAGGTGCTTGCTCTTTGCTTCTTTGGAAGTCCCCATAAGGATGTGTGGCAGGTGTGGGGTAATACTCCATTGGGTTGTAAAATCATATTTTAAAATTAACGTTTAAAGAAGTGAGCAGAGAAGTGATGGACCTGCCTTAGTGGAAGAATGAATGCCAAGCAGATAGAGAACCATGAATATCAAAAACTCTTGAGTCCCCAAAATGACGAGGGAAAGGGCTTGAGATTGGTCTGACTGCAGGTTACTGACATCTACGGCGCATGGTATCTGTCCGTGCAAGCAAGTCTTGGTGCTGTGCCGTCTGGAAAAGACAGACCAGTCGGTAAAGGCGGTCTCTGCAAACGTATGAACACATAGGTGTTATTTTTACATTAATAATTTCTCCCATTCCTTTTTGGCTGCCTGTTTCTGATGAGCCAGTCGGTGTTACGTAAGTCAAAACACTCCTCTAGACAAGCGAGCGTAAGCAAATCCTTCAGCCTGGGGTAATTAGTTGTAAGGCAGATGCTTAGGGATCCATCTTGCAAATCAGGGCAGGGATCTGGAGGAAGGACCGTCAGCGGCTGAGCAAGAGGACGCACAGGTGGACGCGGCGGTGGGGAGCGAGCTGCCCGATACAGAGTCCGGGATGCACCAAGGAGAGTCTGGGGCTCACCTGAGTTATGGGCAGCCAGGCTGCGTTTAGAAGCAGATGGGACAATACGTGTGCAGGTTAAAACAAAGCGAAACCCCGTCTTCCGAAACGTTCACCTCCCGTGAAATCCTGCTTTATTTTTAAAAAGAACCGTTCCTGAAAAAAGCAGCTTTATTCGGTGGAAATTTATTCTGCCACAGGTTGCTGGAGGAAATGAGATTACAGGTTTCAGGCCAAACTGATTGATGCTACTTGTAACTGTGAAGATTTCCAAGTGTGAGTGACAGAACTGTGTAGTCCCACATAAAGAAAACGCATGTGAGAGGCCAAGGAGGCCTGGAAGGCTGCAAAATAAAGCTGGCCCTGTAAACTGCAATAACTTGCCTGAACAGCCAAAGTGAGCAATACCATATACAACAAAAAGAAACACAGATGTACCTTAAGTTAGATTCTGATTAAGCAAAATATATGTTGTTGTATGTATTAAATTCTGAAATATAATTTAGTTTCTGAAATATAATTCAGTATATCCTCATATGATCTTTTCTTTTTCCGTACAGAAGTACCTATTCTCACTTCGCTAAGTATTTACTGTGAGAAAACAATGAATTTCATCACAAAAAATGCCCAAAAATAGATTGCTGTAATTGTAAGAACTCTATTTTGAACATTAAATGGGTGGTTAGATATTCAGTGATAAGCCGGTACGCTGATTTTTCTGGAGACAAATCAAGTAATATACTGTATTAGCTTTTAAACTTCTCAGCACATACGTTCCCGAGTTGTTATTAGTAGGGAAGCTTCAAGTCAATAGGTTAATTGTGTAAGCAGTGTTAGACGTGGGAGGGAAATTATTCACTAGTGATACCCACTAGTCTAATATTTAAGACCAAAACATGGTTTAAGAGTTAGTCATTCAGTTTTCTCCACTGTGTTTAAAGACAGAAACAAAATGTAAACAGGAATTTATGGGAATCTGGAAAACTAAAAAAAAAAAAAATCCAATTTCCCTTAGAATTTTCAATTCCTTGGAATTTTTGCAAGACGGTATATATTCTGTTTACATACACTAACTATGTGATTAAACTACGATTAAGAATAAAAGCCTCAGTTTTCTACTCTTTTAACTTGCAACAATAAAGGCAAATATTTCAGCTAACTAGTACAATTAGAGTTTCCAAGGTTCGCAGCCTTACACGTGGGTACTTTTACATTTGGCACGTGAACTCACTGAGAATTATTACTAATTCCTCTGAAAATAGGCCAGTTCTCTCAGCATCACTGTGCTGACATTCCAAAGTTGCCAAAATTTGACAACTAAAGCAAGAAATGGAAAGAGGGCTCTCATAGCAAATTCCTGTGCCTAAAAAAAGAGAATTAAAGAACTTTAAGCTGGATATCTGGATGAAAAACTTGATGGGGAGTAGAATTGGCTTTGGTCTAAAGTATCTTTAAATAAAACTAAAAAGGAAGCAGTTGTGTTTTGTGACAATCTGAATGTTTCTGTTCATCATAACACTTTAGAGGTTAAATAATCTACCTTAAATTCTCAAATAAAACAAGTTTTTAGAAAAATGAACTGCCATTCTGAAATGTTTCCAGGTAGTTTGAGTCCACAAAACTGCTGTGTTCTCTTCTTAATTTATATTGGAATGTAAATCTGAATGTATATTTTTAAGAGTTATATTTTATATGTATATATCTATGTTAACATGAAGGAGTCGGGACTGTCTGCTGTTGGTCCATGGGTGCTTCAAAAGAAGGTTTTAAAAAAAGCAGAATGAATTAATTCTGGTTAAATTACAACTTCTTTATAATGTAAACAGGCTCAGTTATCTTTTTAGTACATCCGCCAGGTTCCTGAGCTGTGGTGACTGCAGCTTGTTTGCAGCATCCCTCTTCAGAATAATGAGATAATACAGGAGAACTGTGTGTTTTGAAAAGGGTAGGTCTATTTGAAAAAAAATATGCATATTGAGTAAGTTCCTCCAGATGGAATTTCTTGATTCTTTTTTAACTTCAGGTGCAAAACTCTGTTTATTCTTAACTGTGGAATTGCAGTTTGTCCCCATAATGTAAAGACTGTAAAGTGGGAAGAATATAGAATACACTTTTGAGGTCATCCTGAAAGTATCTCCATGTATGCAGAAAGCTATGAGACTTGGCACTGAAATAGTTTAACTTCTGCTCTCTGTTTGATTCCGCTTTCTGACTCTCTTTTTTTTAAGATGATATCTTTAGAACTGTTATTCTCAGTTTAAATGTTTATGAAGATGAGCTTACAAATAGCTGTGAGCTATTAAATCTACATGATTACATAATGAGTTATTGTCCTAAATTGTTTCTTACATCATTCTCTGAGGGATTTGTGTTTTTTTTCCCCCTCTCATCGTCTTTTAAAATTTTATGTAAAAAAGGAAGAAATGCACAAAGGATATTTAATCTTTTCTTTTGCTGTCATTGCCATGGAAACATTAAAAGTAAAGGGAACTGTAGGAAGAAGATGAAAAGGTAGAGACAAAGAAGTAGATACAGAACAGTAAAGAAAAGAGAAAGGCATGCAGCCATGTGGACAGTTTAAGGCAATCAGTGGTCGGACACTAATTTGGTTCAGGATTTTGGTCACATTCAGAAAAGCTACGCTTCTTAGACCTGAAACCCAGGTTAGTTTGATCGGTTAGTCTAAAAATAAGAATCACTCATCCGTTCAGTAGAAATACTCAAAACTTCAATTAATGTCTTTCCTGAGGTTTTCCTGGCGTTACGGCTCTACTAGTTGGAAAGATTTAGGGGTGAGTAGCGTTACCCGAGGGTGACCGCTTTCGTGGCAGGATGCACGTTGGCTTTGCTCCTCTCTCTTTTGCACGTGTCTTGGACCAGTGCCCAAGCCCTGCTGGAAAAGACATCCCGGAGAAGTTCAGAGAAGTCGCTGAAATCTGCATCCCTACATCTAATTTTGTCTCAGGGATTTAGAGAACGTAGTTTTGTTGTTCCTGCAGGTATGTGACTCTAATGCAGTTTTATCATTAGAAATATCAGTTTCCCTCTCCTTTTCCTCCATCCCGCAGTCACCGCGACTCCCGGTCCCTCTCCGTATCCGTCCGTATTCCCGCAGAGCAGGTTCCAGTAGGTGGCAGCCCTGCAGCGTAGTTTGTGCGTTGGAGAGGATGAGGAAAACGTCCCGTGCATTGCAAATGGCTTCCTGCGTGCAACTCTCTGCAATAATTCTGAAGTTATCTCCACTCTTTCATGCCTCTGATTTACCACTGTGAGAGAACAGCATCCCCAAGTCTCTGTTCTGTGTATTTTTTGTCCTGCTCTGAAGTCTGCTATTGTATTCCCGAGTAAAAAGTATATCATTTTTTTTCTTCTGTTGCTGGAGTCTGTTCTTCAATCCCTTATTGTGGGTTAATTCTGAAACTCCTGCAGCAATTGCAGTGCATTAAGGTTATGAAGCCAGACCATGCAGCAGTCCATCCTCAGAGAGTATTTGTAATAAACAGGTGTCACATGACATGCTGCCACCCTTTTTGTTGGTTTTGGGAATTGATACCATGTGCGCGTAGTCCAGTTCCGCAGGGGAATGAGGCAGACTGTTGTGAAAAGTGAGTCTGGCACAAACATCTCTAGATCATCTTTACACTCCCCTTCCCGTGATCAGAAAGGGTGACAGGAGTCACGCTGCATGATCTCCCCATATTTATTTTCCTCCTTTAGGTGAACCTTCATTTTAAAGACATTCTTGGGTTTCATAAGCACAGAACAGGTCCTGGTAACGTGGTCATTTCTCCTACTAAAGGAGAAACAGTAAATTTAGTGATTAAAACTGTGTTCTCAAGCACTTGAAGGCCCAAAGGGCATGGTCTCTGCAACGCTATCGTAGCCTGCTGCAGACCCCACAAAGCTTCTCTGGGTTCTGGGGTGGGAACCTGCTCCTTCAAGTGTGGAGGGACATAAGACAGAGAAAACGTGCTTTCTGGAGAAAGCAGCCGTACGAAAGTCATGAAGCAATTATTTTCTGGACCTGCTCATACATATGTTACTGTCACAGCCCTTTAAAGAGTGTTGGCGTTGCTAAGCAATATTCAAATTATTTAGCGATGTTTTGGAAGCAGGGAGTACCTGTTAACAGTCCTCTGGGCTATACTGGTTGATTTACTACTGAACTGTATTCATGCGTTTTTCTCTGACTTTTTTGTTTTTGTTTCTGTTTTTTTTTCTTCCCTAACCTCAAGAATTTAACCTCTAAAAGCACAAAAGCCCAATCTGAAATGAGTGAGTTAGCGGAGAGGACTTGTTGGGGGGCCTTGGGGAGGAAGGCACACCTGTAGGAACACGCTGCTTGTTAATGCGTGTTTCATACTGCCGTGCTCCTCAGATTTGATAAATGAAGGAGGGAAGGGAGCAGAAGACTCGCTAGACGGAGTGTCGTTGCCTGGCAGCCTGTAGAAATTATGAAGTTGCTGCACGAGGCTGCCTGACCTGAGCGAAACAGATATTTTTGCCCCTTTCTGCTTCCTGTTGGTTCCTGAAAGAGCTGTTGGGATACTGCCCGGTTGTAGCGGTGACGTCTTCCATGAAGGAACACTTAGAGATGTCCACATAGTTTTAGGTGTGACACATGCTTGTTTTGCTTAAGGTGGTATATTTTTCCATTCTTTGTTGGAAATGAAAACAGATGCTCTTCATTTCAAGAATGGCTTTATCCCGATATTGTGATATGCGATCTAGATACCTATGTGACGCAAAGCTGGCCATGGCAGCTTAGGCAAATACCTTGCACTAATTACGACTAATATAAGTAACGTATAGATATCTTAGCCATACATATGTTGCATTAGTTGTATATTTCTCCAGAACTAAGACTTTGGCATTATTAATTTTGCTTTTATTTGAAAGACATTATAGTCGTTCCCTTTAAATGAAGTCCTTACAGTAAATCACGCTTTAAATAATGGCAGTCTTTTTTTAATTTTTAAAAGAAAAGTCACACTAATAGGAAAACACAGAAATTGCTATTTTGATAGGCTGGATGCAAGTCTCCTGTATATCAATGTAGCTTTTCAAAGCAAGATATGAAGAGACTTTTTCTTGGGTGTATATATAGATTCCTCTTTATATTAGCTAGTTCTGTTATGGAGAGAAAAACAAGACAGAGTTGTAGATCTGTGGAATGATTTTTTTACCTAGTGACTCTGTTTCTTTTTTGTCTACGAGTTGGTTCTTGAAGAAAGCACTTCCTAAAGAGGTCACATTTTTAGGACCTGCTGTGGAAGGGCTGTGCTGAGCGGCATTGCGGTCACCGACGATGACAGCAGAGCTTGCAGCAGGGAGCAGATCCCAACAGCAAAGGCGAGAGCTCTGCTCTCGTAGATGCCATACACGCTAACAGGCACAGAGCTTTCAGGATTTGAAAGTCTAACCTATGTGTTAAATACACTTCTCAACCAGAATATGTTTGGGTTGATCCTTGTTACGGTTTGATACAGTCATCTTCAAAGAACCTTTTGCCTTCTCCTACCAAAGGAGAAATAATGAGTTTAGTGAAAACCTAATGCATACGTTGTGAGTTCTCAGATGTTATCTAACTTGTTCCTCTGTTTTATAGTCCAAAGCTTCTGCTGGAACCAAGTCTGGGTGGTGCTCATTTCTTTCCACTACTCTCTCTGGTTCAGTGTCTCTTCTAAAGTCTATATTTTTTCATGAGTAGAAAATTCTGACTCTACCTCCCTTGGTTCGGATTGTCTCTACATTACAGAAGCTTTAATTCATGTGGCTCTTTATTAAACAGCATTTCCTGTTTCATTTTTCTCATGATATTTATAAAGATTTGTGATAGTTGTTTTTAACTTTGTGGAGTGCCTGGTCGGATAATCTGATCCTAAGCTTTTTATTAAGACTTTTCAGCACGCGACATTTTGAGGTCCAGAGTGTCACCTAGGAATTAAATACTGCCAAATGCTACATTTTAAAATGCCAAACATCTGAACTGGACTTGTCAACACCATTTGGCATAAAATGATTGCTGATAATCCTGCCTTGAAGTAGTGTGTTTAAATGCACGTTCTTTTGCAAGCAATTGAGCTCATAATTTTTTGTTTTGTCTATTATCTTTCATTATTGCTTTTGTAATTTTCTAACAAGCACAGATATAAGATTACGTCTTTAGCAACAGCCATAACAATGCTCCTTCTTGGAGGTAAGGATAAAAATCCAGGATCAATATCTAATTTTTCCCAGCATACAAATCTAAATTGACTCCAACATGGGAACGTGGCTCTATAATGGGATTTGGGATTTTTTAGAGCTTTGGGGGTGAGTTTGTTTTTCTTAAGGCTGTTTACCTGAAAATGCTCGTCTTTGTTCCATCTTTTTCTAGCAATGTTTACCAGTGACCAACTCATAAGTA
This sequence comes from Dromaius novaehollandiae, assembly GCF_036370855.1. Lineage (NCBI taxonomy): Eukaryota > Metazoa > Chordata > Aves > Casuariiformes > Dromaiidae > Dromaius > Dromaius novaehollandiae. The sequence continues at coordinate 83,857,034 of NC_088101.1, read as the reverse complement.
ATAAGGGGGCTATGTTCCTGGTGACATTGGCATATTATTCAAAAAATTACAAACTGAGATATTAGCAGTATTTGATCTTATTAATCAGTTCATTGTAGCATTTGCCTTTCTTTACTCTCCAAAACTTTACACTAAATTTACTGACATTTGGACAAATTTTAATGGCTTAAAAAAGAATATTATCTTTATTTTTTAATTTCAAATGTCTCCACTTTTCACAGTACTTAAGTGCTGAATTAAGAATGTCACAAGCGCGCTAATATCTTATATTTGTTCTCGCTTTCAATTTGCTATATGAAACTAATCAGTCTGAAACATTTTCTTTGAACGACTGGGTTTTTTTTTACAAATTTTCAAATTTCATCAGAAGCAGTGAGTGCCTTGCTTTTCCTCACCTGGCTGTAAGCTGCTGCTCAAATCTACTGTGTTGAATTCAATAGCACTCAATAAAAAAACAAAAAAAAAATCTTCTTTTTTTCCCCCAGTTTTATTAGCCTTAATTAATAGATAAAACTATTTCTTGAAACCTTTTGAGTTGTCTGCTGCACAGTCTTACAGAGACTAAATTAGTCCCGAGTCACTCCCCTTGCTGCCTTCTTCCCTCCCAAAGGACTCTTAGTGCATCCTTACACCCAACTGTTTTGCTCTGCAGATTTGTTGCTGTTGCATTACATTATTTGCTAATGTGGATGTGGAAATGTATCAAAGTTGTCAGCAAACCACCTCCCTCAAGAAAAAAAAAAACCCTACAAAACCCATGAATCCTAAGGTCCACTGGAGAAACTGGATCTGGATCTGCAAGAAGTACTGTAGGTTCAGTACCCACATTTGAATATCCATTTACATGCCTTAAAAAAAATCAGTTTGGGATTGAGAGGTATTGACATCATGAATAACTAGGGCCATCACAGAGAAACATTTGCATCTTTGTAATAGGGTGATTACTTGGGTATCAAACAAGATAATTTCTAAAGACAACCAAGTTTGGCTGTGCTTAAGAGGAGAAATAAATGCTGCTCCTGCCACCAGTAAACACATTGTTTTTGTATTTGGCTGCAGCCATCCCAAGATTTGTCCCAGGCTGCTTAAATTCAGGTCTCTTCTTGACCTACAGCTGGCAAGAGGCTTTGTAAGAGCCGTCTCGTCGGTGGCCGTGACTCAGTCGGTGGCAGTGACTCAGGCTGCCGTGTCAGTCTTGTCAAGGAAGCTCGTTCCTGTGGAAGAAGGGCTAAAATGACCCAGCAGCCGCGTCACAGAGGAGAGGGCTGGTCCTGTCCCCTTGGCATCATTGCAGTGCTTATGTCACGCATATTTTTGGGTTGTTGTGTTGAGCACATCCACTGTTTCGTGCTCACTGTGCTGTTTATTGCGGTGTGTATTTGAGGGGGTGGTTACTCTCACAATATCGCCAGATATTCCCAGTGTACCACAAGCCATCGGGCTGTTCCTTTTACACCCTTGCAGTAGTGCAAAACCCCCGAGCCCTAATACTATTTGGGGATAAAAGAAAAGGATGTTTTCTTCCAGAGAACTCATATCTGTTTCAGTCAAGAAAAAAAAAAAAGCATTGTGGTATGTGCAACTCTTGGTGACAAAGAAACTTTCTGCTTTGCGTATCCGCATTATGGCTACTAATGAGCCAAATAAAACTGCACATTTGTTACCACCGCAGAGGTGATTGATCATTTTTGTCGTGTGTGGATAATTATTTCCCTAAATAGAATTCCTAATATCATGACAACTCGCACGGCCCACGCAAACTGATTCACTCATGTAACTATGGCAGCCTTCGTGCTATATTGTACGGCAGCGATTGTCTGATTAGTCAGAAATTGTGATTTATTTGAATAATCATACTCAGTCTAGTTAACAGGGAAAGTTAATGCTCTCTTAGAAGTTTTTATTGTCAGTTGTCTTCTCTCTAACATGGTACGACTGGATTCTTTCTCAACAGGAGCACACTTAGAAATGAGGTTTGTGGGTAATCATTACTGCACTAATGTTGAACTGGAGAATAGTTTTGGTTTGAAGGAACTGCTGGAAGGCTTCTGGGTCGAGTCTCCTGCTCTTTCAAAGCTAGCTTCAGTGTTAGACCAGGGCCTTATCTGGTCGCATTTAGTGTATCTCCAAGGATGCAGACTCCACAGCCTCTCTGGGCAACCTTAGCTAACCAAGTCTTTAGATGGACAGGGATCTAACTTGGTGTGACTCGGCAGCTGATTGAAGTTCATCCAGAGTGCGAGAGCTGCCTGGCCGTACATCTACTTCGACTTCTGGCCCTGCCCTTTCCCGGGGTGCTTCCTCCTGGTTCGTGATAGGCACAGATTTGGAGTGGCTTTTATAAATTAACCTTCTAGTCCCAAATAGGGGTTTCCTATCTTTAGCTTCCTGTTTTCATTTTCTTTTCTTGTGCGTGTTTTCTAAAAATATGCAGAGTACAACATGAAGTATCTCCTTTAAGGCTGTGGATAGAGTAATCGGCTCTTCTCAATTAGAGATAGTGTGGCACTGGAGCTCAAATACAGGCAACTGGAGGTCTTCCATGACCGCTGCCCCGCTGAGTATTCTTTAGCAACTCCCTTTGCATCAGTCTCTAATGCACAAGAGGATGACCGGGGTGGTGGTGGTCTCTTCGTTAGACTGCTTTGAGACACCCTGCTTTGAGACATCTGTGCGAAGACTAGGTATTGTGGTAATCAGACTCTGTACTACAAAATAAGTTTGGTTTGAGCATTATCCATGAAATGAACCATCCATATTTTTTGCTGAAAATTATATAGAGTGTTTATTTCCATTTAGGTAAATGTTTCATAAGGTAGTCACAAATGAGAGGCTAAAATATTTGTGCGCAATCTGAACTAGGCATTTTGCCATAAAGTTGAACTAAGCCATGTATAAATAGTGGTCCCTGCTATTTCATGTTATAGTTCAGGCTTTTTTGTGTGCTAACTGTGGGTTAGCAATGGTAAACTTATAATACCTCTGATTGCCATAATTAAAGGCAGTTGATTACATCAGCTTGGAATATTTTCTATAATGTGATTAAAATCACACTGGAACACATCCGGCAGTTTTACACTTCAATAATACGCGATACGGAATGAAAACCTGGCAGCAGACTGATGAATTCAATGTCGCGTGCAGGAGGACAAAGCAAGTGCAATTACGATGCTTCACAAGGAGTGGACAAGTGATGTATTTCCACAGATTTTGCTTTTGTCTTTGCTTAGTCTTCAAAATGAAGCTTCGGATTTCTCAAACGTAACTTCTAACTCTTTCAAGGTTGTTTTAATGAAGTTCTTTCTGAAGCTGTTCAAAGATCAGGATACATAATTTATTATTTTTGTGTAGTTCACATTGTAAATAAAATCTTAGCTGACTTCTTTTTTCTCAGTGAAGGAACTTGCTTTGTTTGCTTCCTACTTTTTTTTCTTTCCTCTCCTATTTTCAAAACCTGATATACAGAATTTATTTTTTCTACTTCGACTTTTTTTTCTTTTTTAATCTCTCATTCTTCCATCTTTTCCACTGGGGCTCTTTCTTTTCTTTGGTCTCTCACTTCTTACTTCTCCCCAGTATAGAAAACATTTTGATATCACTAAAGGAAAGTTCTTTAAAAATACCGTCTTTCCTAAATTAAAGATCTGAGGGAGACTTTCCTCTCCTTAGCCATTTTGATTCCTCTGATTCCTTCTGTTTTGCACCAGGAGGTGCTGACTCTTTTGGATTCCAACAAGAAAGGCACAAACACTCTAAAGAAAAATAACTATTTTATTAATACGCCTGAGAAGATGATAGCAAGTTATAAAATCTTATGTCCTTTCTGATGCAGGGAACCCTGAGTTAGTACCATGTTGGAGTGACCTCTAGTCAGGGCATGGCACACTGCGCAGGGACTCAGAAGATAACCAGAGATATCAGGAAGCAAATAGCCAAAATAGTGCTGAAGTTTCACATTATGTTAAAAAAAGTATATATAGTATATATGTGTGTGTATATATCTGTGTACACACATATATATGTACATATAATCACTGTCCCTATTCTACACTAATCTTCATTCCCATTTTTTCCCATACTGTTGTCTTATTTATTTATTTCATTTTCCTAATGCTGTAAAATTTGTTTATTGGTAGTAGGCAGCATACAATTATTTAAAATAAAATGCAATAAAATACTTAAGCCCTAGAGGTTAAGCACTGGAGTAATGTAACACATTTTGGTATATGTTATATAGATAAAGTACTTATATTTTTTAATATTTATCAATTAAACGGTCTTATTTAGGGGCTTTGGGTTAACTTCTGTCTGTGGTTTTACTAGTATAAATCAGCTTTACTTAAATCGTAAGGTCTCAAAGTACTTTTTTGGCATCTTGGGATTTACTTTAAAAAAAATAGCTGATGCGATGGTATCAAAGTCAAAAAATTCCATAGTGCCTTTCAAGTAACAAAGTCACAGTACCAAACAAGTAATGGAATAGTCTTCCTGTGGGAGCAATTTTGCCGTAGCAAACCAATCGCAAACCAAAATTCATGTTACTCTAGGTAAAGGCAGGACGTCGGAATGGAGAAAAACTGAGTGGAAAGCTTCATGCTAGGTGTGCATTTCCAGCAAAGTCATGGAAAAACTGCCTCTATGTAAAAAATAGTATCTTTACAAGTGTACAGTTTGGTGTTCCTATACTTAACAATTCTGTATATTAAAATTATGCCTAGTCTCCATTCAGTATGAGATTTTTGTTTGGTTTTGTTTGGGGTGAAATCGCTTAGGCTGTGTTTACCCTCCTGAGTAGCTGGGTTCCCAAGTGCTGCAGCCGGAGTGGGGTTGTAGGAACAGGAATCTGTGGAGCAAAGCAGCCGGTGCTGAAGACCTGGCGTCCACGTCGTACCCATGTTGGAAGGGTTTGTTTGGAGCTTGGTCTAGTCCGGGCTCATGGAAGACTGTCTGGAACGTGTTGGGTGTCCTCCTGAACAGGACCTTCTGCTTTAGTTTCATCTGAAAGCAAGGCAGGTCATTTACCCCAAGACCACGCCATGATACGAACCAAAGAGCAGTAAGTAAGAACACTCGGATTTAAATCAGTCCTAAAATGCTACTGTAGATATACACTCTTAATTCCCAAATTTTTTCACAGGGAGTTTCTTCTATAAGGAGACATGTTGATTAGTGGATATCCCCCCTCCCCAGCTTTGGATTCATGTATTTTTCCTCTCTACTTAAACATTATTCTTTTAGCTGTTGTGTTATGACTAGTAGTTTCCACTTGATGTGGAATGAAGTGATTGTTATTTGCAAAAGCATTCCCAAATAATATGCATTGCTAAGTGCCAGGTGCTGTTTCTTGTAGGTTCAAATAACATGATTACATTGGAAAGCTGTCAGTACAAAACTAAACTGAAAAATGAAAATACTGAAGAAGTCAGTATTATTGCTCATAATTTGATTTATTGCATTTTATATTCCTCTTCTGGTAGGTCATTATCTTCTCCAAAATTAAATGAAATACTTTATCACGGGAATATACATGCAGAAAAAAACACATTCATGGGACTGGTACATAATTATTTTTCTGTCTTAACCAGAGAATCTAATCTCACTAACAAAATACTGAAATTTTAGGTTATTAATAATTTACTTGTAAAACTTTGCTTTGATTGCTGTGTGCTTTTGAAAAAAGTGTTTTGATCATAGAGTAGTTTAATAACTTATGTGATTTTGCAAGAACTTTTACCTGCACCACTTAATGTCCACATCGATTTAAATATTCACACAAAAATTGCTATCTCACTTATTCCAGTCAAGACCTCATCTGTCTTTCTTGTTCACTGCAAGGTTTTATTAGACGGGGTGAGTTTAGGGTTCAGTTATGACTATAGGCTACCCAATATTTGGTATTTAAGTAAAATGAAAAGCGCTTGATAAATAGTTGGAGGGCAGTAGAGTTCTCTCGCTCAGACTGGTAAGTCATTATTAGCACTTCCATTCAATACATCAGCGATTATTTCTAGACTGAAGGGATGGTGGGGATTGATTTCTTTTTCTTTTCTTTTTTTTTTAACCTATTTTGCTGATTTGGTCAGCATTATGCTACTGCATGATCAATATAAAAGTGCTAGAAATTTTCAGAATCACTGTGAACTTGGTATCTGAGTTGGTTAAATAATGTAGGCTCAAAATGGCTTTGAAGAAGAGAGTTAGAGGGGAAAAATGCCAAAGGAATTTTTGGGCTTGGATTTAGTTTTCATGTTTATTATGAGGAGAAATACACAAAAATTTCCCCGACCCTCCAAGGAAAGATTTTAGTATTGGTGCATCATGCGTATGTGACTTTTACTGTTGAAACTTGGGCTCTTACATAGGAAAAATGTACAAGTTATGTTTGGGAAATGATAAAATCTCTCTGCTTTCATATAAAAGCCTCATCAGCCCTAAGAGTCCCACCGAGGCGGGCAAGCCTGGGCTTGAAAATCAAGAACAGTGTCTGGAAAACATTCAAAAGTGCACTCGCAGGTCAAATTAAGCAAACAGTATTTGCTCGTCGGCTACCTCCAACAGTTCAAAACAAAACCCAAACAAGCAGAAGGATCAAGAAAGAGAGAATCACAGAAAGCGTTGGTTTTGTTTCTGGGCAGGTAGTAGAAGACAAAGGGTTTTCTTTTTCTTTTTTTTTAGAGGAAAAAATTTGTAATGGAAAAAAATATTAGAAATGGGATTTTGGAAAAAAGGGATAAAATGAGACCATAACACAACTGCTGTAGTGGGTCAGACCAGTCCGTTAGCCCAGTGCCCTGGTGTTGATATTTGTCAGTAGCAGGTTTTTAGCAAAGAGTGCAAGAAAAACTGCAAGCCCAGAGTGAGCTTTTCGCTGGTATAGCCTCCAAGGTTGCGCTAATCTGCGATTTAGAAACTTCCTAAACTGAAATTAGCATCTGAATCGCTATTGTAATAGCTATCAATGGCCCTATAATCCACTCATTTTTCTAAAGACGTACTGAACCCACTCCTACGTGTGATCTCTACAGCTTGCTGGCAACAGGGATTTTCAGAAATTAATTAGATATTGTATGAAATTGTAATTACTGTTGTTCAATTTGAATGTCCTGCCTGATTTTTCTTTCTTTTTTTTTTTTTTTTTTTTAGATCTCCTAATTTATTGGTCAGTGGCCAAGTTGCAAAATGGTCTTTCCCTTTCTCTCTTTTGCTGTCCTAACAACCGTTCTGCTCATTTAAACCCTGAGCTATTTGCATCTCCTACTCTCTGTAGACCTGCTAAGCCTTCAAAAATACATTTTGCTTTGCCATTTTATTTTTGAAGGAAGGATACTTGGGTCTTATAATGTGTGTGCATGTGTAACTATTATACTAATAATTTAATTTAAAAAAGTGGAGGCAGTGCTCATATTCAGGTGAATAATGTGTTCCAAGAAAGACGAGGTGGTAAGTCATGCAGTACAACTTATCGACCTTAAGTGGACAGCTACAGAATTGCCTTGCATCTTCACAGAATTGGGAAGAATGAGACAAATCCAAACCTACCCAGAGCTGGTTTTCAGTAAAATTTGCTTAGAATTGGCTGAGCTGTTAGTAAGAAAATGGTGCTAAGCTGGAGTGTTTTGTCGCCGGAGAGGATAGCGACTTCGATATTTGCAGCGGCTGACGGCTGCATTGAAATACGATGGGAGAAGTTTCTGCTGATATTACACAGCTGATTATCTTTGAGTGACCTCTGGCTGACAGTTTACTACAGCTGAATAATATTGACAAATTGGGAGGGATCGATTTAATGTTTTTAATACAATTTGCTAATTACTCCAGAAATGAGATTTTTGGGAGGTTTGATTGTAATGTTGGAAAAGAATAGCACAGAAGGAGTTGAAAACTTGCAGCTGTAAGCACAATGTCTTAATTTTAGGCTATTTCTGTAAAACATTACTGCCATTTTAAAACAAGCAAAGGGTCAAAATAAGAATGCTGGAAAAAAAAAAGAGAGAGTAATAAAGTTACTGCTAGCTGTTTAATGGGATATGATGAGGAGGAAAACGAGTTTGCAGATTTGATATGCATCCTCCCCATTTTGACTATATTCATTTGCAGTGTTAGTCACGTTCCTTAGATTTCCTTAATCCATGTATACTTTTTAGAGGAAGAAAAAAAAACTAATGTGGGCCATAATGTGTTAATTTTTAATGTATTAAGATAATTTGCTTTTGCTGGCATTATAGAAATAATTATGGTAGTGTAAAATGAGCTGCTGGTCTTCCCAGATTAATTTAAGAATAATGAGATTAATCATGAGTAGGAGGGAGACTAACAGAATCTTAATATGGAAGAGCAAAATGGGCTTGTTTGGAATGTAATGTCTTTTATCCCCCTTCTGTTAATTAAAAAAAAAAAAAAAAAAAAAAAAGGAAAAAACAGAAATATTCCATCAGGTAGGTGGATTTTCATGGGGAATATATAGGTACTAAATATGTGAGTTCAGAGGATAAAAGCTCCTTGTCAGTGATGACATGGTGTAGTGCCTTGGGTTCTACACAGCAAAAAGATACAAAACCAGTGGAGAGAGCTTGTAGATAATGAACAGTCAGTAGTTTGCCAGGTACAGGATGTATTTTAAACATCTTAATGACACAGACTGTGCTGTGGAGAATGTAGAAATCAACATCTTAACAGGATGCAACAAACGGTGATAGCTCAAAACCAGTGGATGAATGTGATGGGAGGACCATACATGAGGAAGCAGCAATGAGGTGGGGTTGCAGCTTCTTCTGGGTGCTTTCCAGGTGCAGGATAGGGGTATCTTGGTGGCCCTCTTCATGAAGGTGGAAGAGTAAAGAACTGAGGGCACTGGTATCCCCAGGCTCCTAACTGGTCCTTGTTCCTCATGGGATAGGAGTCTCCTTCCTCATTGCCTTGAACAGGATATGGCCTGCTCAGCACAAGCTGTCACTGGTGGTGTAACTTGGGTATAATCCGTAGAGCTTCAGTTACGATTTGAAATACATTGTCTGTAAAATCTGTAGTTTCATCTGTGGCACGCCGATGGAGCATTTGCTTCTGATTCATGGATTTGTCATTCTTTTGGTGCACTGAGAAATACTCAGGTTTTCTCTGCTTGAAGCAGATTAATGTGATGGAAAAGTGCATGGTGGTGTAATAATTTTGGAGACTTCATTTTATTTCAAATTATCAAACAGGCTAATTAGATTGCCGAATTTCACAGAAACATTTAATCTAATCAAGTTCTTGGACAACTGGAGCTTTGCAGAAATGAACAGGTCTTGTCTTGTTAATATTGTCAGACTATGAGATATCACATCGTATGGTATATTAAGAATGACACTTGTCCAGTCAAACAATTATTTTTTTCATTTTGAGTGATGCAAATAGAGATGTTTTTAAAATTTAGACATTCATTAGAAATGAAAGCAGATGAAGCAAAGCAAGTGGGAAGTTTGACTTTCAAGTTCGTCACAGTTTTCTCATTAATGAGGTAAGTTAAAACCTGGAGAAAAGCTATCATGGGCTGTTTGTTCTGGAAGAGGGTCTGTGCAGAACAGACAGCATCTTAGGCTTTTCCTTGAACTACTCTTTTAAAGAATTGTAATTTGCTTCCAGTACAGTTTGTTGATGATCTGACAGCAGCATGCAGAGTGATACGGAAGCCTGGAGAATGACCCAGATCTATTCTGTACTTTTATGAGCTCATAGAAAAGGGATATTGATGCAGCTGAAAAGAAAAAAAAAAAAAAAAAAAAAAAAAACAAGCTTTGAACACACAAATTGTCTTTAATCTCCTTGTTTGTTTCAGTGGATCTCACACAAATTTCGTGGACGTTTAATTTCAAATCATAATACATACATTATTTTGACTTTGAATGGTTTATCAGCTTGAGTGATGAGATGTTGAGTGGTTCAAGAAATAAAGCCATAACTCTGAAGTCCTCAGTTAATGATCTACTTTCAAGTGAACTTTGGAAGCTATGAGAGAGAAGTTGGACCCGTGCAAGCTACACAACGTGGCCGAAGGATGCAGACTTGGAGTGTTTTCTTTTGGGGCTTCACTCAGTGATGATCAAGGCTAACACCTTGTTCAGGTTGTGTTATTTAAAATGCTGGTTCAGTGAGGTTTGCAGAGGTGCATAGGACTGGCTGCTATGTTGTCGTTAACAAGTTGAAGAGTATTTTAAGGTGGTCGCAGAAATGAAATCCAAAGTACTTTGGGTTGTTTCTAGGTTATCAAAGGACATCTCTCCACTCACGAGCCTTGGGAAAAGCCTTCAGCTCCTACCGCCAATGCATACATACCCACAAAACCTTCTTTTTGTTCCACCAGTGAGGCTTGATCCAGATCCTGGGCACCTCTGACTTTCCCCCTGTGGGAAGGAGCCCACCTGTAATGCTCTGAGGTATGTTTGGGCTTCTTCTGCAAGTGCCTTCTTGTGATCCAGCTTGGAAGAGCTAGCCTAGCCCATGAGATGAATGAGCTGCAGTAGCAAGGGTAAGGAGCACTCTGCCAGCCCTGGAGACGTAGGTTGGCCCAAAAATGGAGAGTCTTTAGACATGAACCCTGTAAAAACACGGGACGTATCATGAGTGGTGCAAGGCCTTTGCTGGGCTCACGGCGAGGGTTGTGGCACAGCTGGCATGCCTGCAGGTACCTCTGGGTGATACGTGGAGGGAAGGATGGAAATATTTCTGGGGCACGCAAGTGGCTTTTCGGGTGCCTGCAGCCGGGATGCCACTGTAGATGTGGCTCGCACGAACAGCAAACATAGCCAACTAAGACACATTTTGCATGTACACTGCAAAGTCTAAAAAATGACATACTGTCATTCTTACTTTTTTTTCTATAGTGACTCTGGATAAAAATGAGTGATAAGTAAACTAGCTGCTTGGAAGCACTGATCTTTAATGTTTGACTTTTTAGAAGATACAGATAAAAAAAAAGAAGCCTGGGTGCAACTAGTTATTAGATATTAGCTGCTGGTTTAGTTAGGAACTGAAAGTGTAGAGTTACGTGCTTCTCTCCGTGAAGACAAGCCGTTGACAGCAGACGAGCAGAAGTTGTTCCTTGTCACTCTTTTGCACGTGGAGTCGGTTGCCAGAGGCGGTAGCAAATCTGTGCGGAAAAATACTGAATATTCTGGAGCCTCCGTGGGGCTAATGTGTATGTTATCCGAGTCGCCACATCACGAAACAGCCTGTTAGAGGAACACGGTGGTTTGGGCTTTGATGCAATTCATTTCCTCCCTTCCCTGCTTCTGTACTACAAAGAGCCCATCTGTTAGAGCGCATAGACTGCAGACAGCATTTTAACTTTTGGTATGTGAAGTGTTTTTGATGTTTTCTGTAGAAATGCGAGGCCATCATAAATCTTTAATGTACTGATTCCCTATAGTGAAGGATATGTGTATATATATTTTTTTTGCATGTGAGACATGAAAGATTATAGATCAGTGTAAGTAATGAGAATGAGAATGAACAGTAGCTATTGACTTAGTTCTGATTTTCTCTTTTTGGGAAAAATATTGCAAAACCCATGACAAGAACTATCAGAAACCATCTGCTACCACCAGGTGATCTTGAGCTTTTTCCATTTGATTTTTTTACAGGAGCATGACAGACAAATTGGATTTTTCTTGTTGGCTGAGTGTCACCTTTTATACTCTTGCCTTACGCAGCCAATATTTTTATTAGAGAGGCACAAGTAGATATTAGAATGAAAACATTTCGTTACGCTTGTAAGAGGACAGTACTCATTGCACGGTTATACTACCAATTTGACCATAATGATTTAGAACATTAGTAACATGAGTGAATATTATTTGTTTTATGTGTTTTTTTTTAATTTAACCACAACACTGCTAATTCATAAGCAGTTTATAGTGAGTTCGTGGTGGAAAGTAAGGCAGGTGTTCAGAATTATGGATTTGAGACTGAATGAGAGGTGTTTTTTTTCCGTGGGTCATCTGATTTGCAGTAGTGCGTACTGGCTTCCTTCCATGGAAGATCTTGATTCCTTTAGATTGCCTCATATGCAACATCCATATGTTGCAACCTCTGGGGACCAAGGTGTTTGACACATTTCACCTTCAGAGGTTTGAACACGCCTAAATAACCACGTTGCTTTTCTAATACTGCTGAAGTAAGATAAGATTTCTTAAAGCCATAATGGAAAAGTAAATGGTCAGTATTTGTATTCCCTATGATTTCTCACAAATGTCTTTATTTTTGAATCAAATTCCAAACAAAATATCCAAGAAAGTGTTTGTAGGCACCTGGTCATAGCCTGTTTTCTATCCCCCAAATGATAAATTAGCAGTAGCATGAATCATTTCTCTCTTTTATTGACACAGTAGTGTAACAGAATATCTAATAGTAAGTCAGTCTTTTCCATGGCTATTTTCTTTAATAAGTTTTTAATAGGCTATTTCTGAGGGTTTTATTATTTTTCGATAAGACTATCTTCTCTTCATTTTTGCTAACTTCCTCAAGCAACTGCCACATCAGAGCGGGAGTCTTTCAGTTATGATTATTTCAGCTAGCCATCATATATTTTTCGCAATATTGTACCGCTGTGTTTTTAATTGCTCTTTTCCACTATTATTTTCAATTTTCATGGTGCAGTGTTTTGTGAAAACTAAAAATAAGAATAAAAGAAGTATAGCATTAACATTTTACCACATACACTATTTTTATTGTTATATCCTCCTTTAGCACTGTCATTCATTATTGTTGGTGGCTCTTTCCATCCATATTCTTGTCATTAGTGTGATGGTCAGAACATCGTCATTGCTATCAGTTAAGTCAGGTTATAAAATAGGTGGAATGGTCGTAGGGTAGGCTGTAGGATAATATGTCTCTTAAAAATATCTTTTATATTCTTAAATTACCAAATGGCATTTTGATCATGATTCTTGGAAAGTACACGACAAAGCACACTGAAAATCTCAAATTTGTATTTTGAATTTAAGCAGAGGACTTTGGTGCTGACCATCAGTGGTGTCCTCTATATCTTCGGAGGGGCTGTGCTGACTGTAGGAAGTTGGCCAGTCTTTGCCTGAAGGTCACGATGTGGGATTTAGTGGGGCACTGAGCCCCACAATTTTTTTTAAGATGATTCTTTCTTCAATGTGAGTAAAATACTCCTAATATCTTGAGCTTTTCCTAAGCAGTTCTACATGCGGCCGTCTCACCATTGCTCTTAAACCACTGGAATATCATTCTACATGATTGGCTTGGAATTTCAAACAAATACCTTTTACAATAAGAACTGTAGTGTATTAAACACTCTCTTCCTTTTTCCCTCTGTAAATTTTTTTTTTGACTAGAAATCCCTATTGCTTCCCCTTTTGTTGCAGACAATTCTCTGCAAAATTGGTTTAGCAGACTACTAGTCTGTGATAGTCATGAAGAGAAATTAAACCTTTGGATATAACAGTACTGTTGGTAATGTTAAATATGACAGTTCAGAATCTGCAAAATATTGAAGAATACATGTTAAATGATAATTAAGAAAGCATCCAAATCAAAATAATTTAGAAAATTGTGAATGCATGAGAACAGCTATCTCTTTTTCTTCCTTCCATTCTGCTGAACATAATTGTAGGGAGCACTGCAATCCATTAGGATCATATACCTTAAAAAAAAATTGTGTTCAAATTTTATTATATTTAGTAACATTGATTTTGTGTTTATTTATTGTCATCTACTTGGTTATTGGTTGAAAAATTACTGCGGTTTACTACTGTTATCTTCCTGCCTTTCTCTGGAGTGGTTTAAGGATCCTTGCATTCATTGTCGACGTGCTTATACTGCTGAAAAAAAGCAACACGTTGAGTTTTTGCATTTGCAATAAGGAACATAATTACAGCACTGTGCACAGCTTTTCATAATCTAATGTAGAAATTTTCAAATTTATGTTGCAAGTTTGCAAGCTCTTTGATAGCGACACTCCACTAAGTCTGGCCAGATCTCGCATCCTGCCTGCCCACACAGCAATACAACAGAATCAAAGCAGAATACATTTATAGAGGCTTTAAAAAAAAGTCTAGATATAACCATAAATTTTCTAAAGTATGATTTGCATTAAACCTGACTGTGATTTAGCAGTATATAATTGCTATAACTAGCTATCTAAAACCAATACAATTGAGAAATTGGCTTTGATATAAAATGTAATTAACAAGTAGGTAACTAAAAATAAATAGGATAAATCAGAGATCCGTATAATGTAGATATATATAGTATAACATATTTTACATGACTTGATACTTTAAAAACAAAGTATGGAAGCAAAAAAGTAGTATATTAATATTTTAAACAGTCATAGGACTTAGTGGTATGAGTATCAGAGGCTTGATAATTAGAATCTTATTAAAATCATATTCCTAATTATATGACCCAAAACAAATAGACTTTAAATTACTTTTTATTTAGCAGGTTTTTTGGTATTTGCCACAGAGATGCTTCCTGTTGCATTTTATTGTGCCAGTTGGTAAGGATTGGGGAATAAATCTTTTAGTTTGCAGCATCTCATAAACTAATGGCTTTAAAATTTGATTTCAGAGAATTTGTAATGCTGAAGAAATACATTAGTCTTTTTCTTTTTTTCCCCTCCCCTTTGGAAAGCTTTCATTGCTGTATGTTGCTATGAGATACATTGAAAAACCATAAAGATTCAAATAATTAAAAATATAGTCTTTCATTTTACATGCTTTTACTCTTCTCAATATTGACATTTTACTCCAATAATAATTAGCATACGCTCAGAATGGATGCTCACACAAAATGTACGTGATAAAAGTTAAAACACTCAGGCATATTCTTTTTCACAATATTCTAAAGTTACAGAGAGAGAGCTTGTTGAGACTGAAATTATTTTAAGATGTCCTTGTTGAAATATATGGTTCACTGATGGGATTTTGGTCTAAAAATATAGCCCTGATATCAGCTTTTGATAGAAGCATTTATTACAACACTGGCTAAATTTCATATAAAACTTAAAGGAGTCTGGACTGAAAAAGGTAATTCATTACATTTTTCATATTTGTCAGCCAGCTTTCCCCTCCCTCCCCCCTTAAAAATTAAGAAAAAAAGAACTGCATATATATATATGGAAGAACCCTACTGAATTCCTTCCTTGCTCTGTCGAAGGAGACCTTGTGTGTTCAGGATATTGTCCGTAGTTACACCTCTCCCAGCTTCAAGTTACTCAAACGTTGAGTGTCTTTCTGTTTACTTAGAAATTATCCAGCAGTCCTGTTTAAATACTGTAATGGGAATTTCCTCCTTGACTGGGAAACTCATAATGGTTTCTCGATGACCCACGCAAAACAGATGCAGACAGTATTTGCGTACCTGCTAATTTGGATGGTGAAAGAAAGGCCAAACTCAGTGCTGGAGAAAAACACACCTTTCGGGTCACCATGGGAGTCCGGGATGAAGAGGGCATAGGAGATCTTTCCAAAGAAATGTCTTTGTAGGACAAGTACAGTTGAACGTGTTGGCCAATGTTTGCCATTAATAAATGTCAATATGCATATATGAAACCAACGGTACCAAGTAGCATTCACGAATCCTTTTTTTCTTTCCCCTGTTGATGCAGACAGGTAAAATGAATACTCTTTTTTTTGCCCCACCTCCCCAGCTCTTGGGACAGTGTGTCTGCACTGGAGCTCTTGGATAGCGGCAAAACAGAGCTAGCTGCCGTTGCGGGGATGGGCTGCTTCCGTGGTGGTTCTGGGCAGCGCGGATAGGAAAGCCGTGTGCAGGTATAAAAGTATCAGTCTTATGCAATGAAAAATGCTCGCTTTGATAGGGTTGAGTTTCACTCACTGTCACTGCTGGTTTGAATTTTTAGGTAGAGGATGACAAAAAAGAGGCTTTTTTTCCCCACCTGTAATCACTGTTTCTGACAAATTCAGAACTGATGGAATATGCCATTAAGAGGAAAGAACAGAGAAGAGAAAGGAACAAGCCGAATCACTGCCTTGTGCCATTAAGGATTTTCTTTTCAGTTGGGTGACATTTTGGGGATAGGCTGCAATTTATTTAATATTGTGCTTTTTACTTGAAGAAAGGAGAGATATTCTCCTCTTATTTCCTCTTTTTCCCCGTATACCAATGATAATACTCTTTACCTGTTTCCCTTTATATCTCATTATCTATATACCATATGTCCTTGTTAAGAAGGCCCCCTATTTGATCAACTCTGCTATTTGTTTATTTTACCTTTTTAACCTATTTTCTTTTGCTGGACATTTCTAACTGCACTCACAAGTCCCTCTCGCCAGGCCACACTTTAACATTTTGCACTTTCTTTCTAATGGAAATATTTTAATTCTGTGTCACAGTTTAATAATACTGATCTAACTAAACCGATTTTTGTACTATTTCCTATTATAAAACTAAGACAAATTGGCCGGTAGGTATTTACATGTGTCTTTCTGTGTCTCTGGGACTTTTTTGGTTATTTGGGACTGTATGGGTTTATCTTGAAAAAGGTACAGGACGAATAAACGTCAACCAGTTAACCTTCACAACCTTTAATCTGAGCACATAAAGTACCCACATTTTAGAGAGGGGAGTATTAGAGTATAAAAGAGAGTATAATATAATGTTACAGTATAAAATATATGAATTTCTGCCGTAAGATGCTTTTGTCTTTTATTGTTGTAAGAAATGCCTGCAGTTAATAAAGCTCAGACAGAATAGAAGGAAAAAGTACTTTTCTCTCCCTTAACATGTCGATTGTGAGATGATGGGAGTTTAGTAATTTACTGCAGCTTCCTGCACTGTTGCATTGGTGTTTTACTTAACAAGGGAAAAAGAGAGAAGATAGTCATATAAAACCCACTCTTTCCTCTTCACTTAGGCCTTTCTCCAGAACCAGTTAAACTCCAGTTAAATCACTCAAGTGCAACAAGCACATTTAAAAATAGGCCATGTGATTGGAAAGCAGTGAGATCAGCAAAGTTACTTGCAAGTACTTGAAACCCGAATCTACGTTTGCGTTCTTTGATGGATCGGATGAAATGTGGAGTTGCACAGGTCCCCGCAAACGGCTCGTGCCATCTGCAGCTAGCGTCAAAGTCAAATTTGGGCTTAGAAAGGGGGTTCCTGGCACTCTGTCCCAGTGAATCAAAATTTCCTTGCAAGCTATTATTGGGCCCAAACCAAAATAGCTGCTTTCGGCAGTCATGGGTCATGTTTAAGACAGACATCATGCAACTGAGGCCATGAATGTTCTTGAATTACCAGGACTGCAAGTGAAGCAGCCCAGGCTAATGGGGAGAAGGAGGGAGTAGGTTAAATCCCTTAAGCGTTGCTCCTGCAAATCCATACCTTGTGTGCACATTTTTGTTCATCCGTGTGCTCCCTGTTGCTTTACTCCTCTGCTTGCAATTCTTTATACTAGACATAATAACCTATTCCTTGCTTAATTTTGTGGCGATGATTAGGTGTTCAAAATTGCACTTGGATTTCTGCATGGAGCTGGTGCACTTGTAGCGATAGGAGGTTATGGAAATATTTCTGAAAGAACACGGCAAAACTATTGTTACATTTTTTTCCCAGTGTTTAACAGTTTTGTTTCCGCCCGCCCCCTCCCCCCTTCTTTTGCCCTTGAACTGGGTGGTTGCGGTGGAATGGCAGAAAGATATAATTTAATCTAAAAGAGCAAGCTATGTTGAAAGTAACTTCAAAGCTATGATTAAACATACTTAAATAATTAGTTTCAAAGCATTCTAATTCCTAGCAGTGTTTGAAGAATTCAGCAGATAATGAAGTAAAATAAATTACACACCACTTTGTTCATTGAATAACCAATTTTCTTCTTCTAACTACCATTTATCAACAGGGCCTTTCACTGGAGAACTTTGCATCTCTCCTTTACATATACTCAGGCCTGAGCACGCTTCTCATTTCCCCTCCCCTCCGCCCCGGAGAGCTTGATTATAGCACCTTCATTGGATTATGATCACAATAATTTATAGTTCATTTTGGATTAGAGTTGGATCAAGCAAAAGGAGCTGCTTGGTGCACACTCCATAATGCGTTATTTAAAGAGCACTTGTTAGTGTGGCTGAAAGAGGAAAGATTTTGTTTCCAGAAGTCTATTTTATGATATTATTAAGCAATAACAAGTTGAGCCACTACATGTGCTTTATGCTTTGAGCTGTACTGTCATATTTTTGGTGTGGAGAAGTATGTGAAACTTTTTATTTGTCGGTGGGGTTCGGCACCAGGTCGGTAGGCTGGTGATTCGTATTGCTGAAACCAAAAATACAGTATTTCTGTATCAACAAGTAACCCCATGGACTTCAATGAAATGGCTCTTGATCACAGATTTTGACCAAAAGATGCAAAGTAGCATGCGGTTTCCCTCCCAGCAACATATTTCAGTAGCAAAGGGAAAGTTCAGGAGGAGTGAGGACCTTCCAGGTGCACGTGAGTGCAGCAGGACAGGGACTAGCTAGGCTCATGTAACCTGCTGTTCTTGCTTTTTATCTTTACCAAAGGTAATGAGAAAGTAAGTTTGCTTGAAATTACTTATGGGCAAAAAATAATTTCATAAAGCCAGGAGAAGTCAGCATGTATGAAATCCCTGCTGTCTTTGGGACATCAAGAGGGAATTGCACAGAAGTGCCAGGAACAAAAAATGGGAAGGAGGTCTGGTTGCTCCTGGTAAATCTAAGGGTACCCCTACCTTCAGTGGGATTTAATTACTTGTCTTAAGAGTTCATGCTGAATCAATTTGTATTTTAACCAAAAGGCCACCTTTCTCATTACTTGTCCTGTCTGAGAATCAGAATAATCTAGTTGCCTGTAACAGTGGTTATAACACCCCGTGATGATCTGTGCATCTTGAAAACCTGGGATTCCCAAAGGAAAATCCCAACTGATTTTTTCTTTCTTCTCTGGCTGGACTTTTTCATACTGTACAAATTGGACCACACATTCATTCATTTGTTTATTTATTCTTTTTTATGTGTATATATGCATTATATATGTGTATATATGAGACTTTTATATATATATATATATATATATAGGGCTGTCTAAATTTTGAGTTTACATGCTATCGGTTTACATCCTCATGAGCAATGTGGCTAACCATTCCTAGGCCTATTAACTTGAATAGGAAAATTTGAGAGTATTCTCGTGTAAGGTAGATACAATCCGGGAGTTAGTATTTGCTATATAAGGCAGTCTGTTGAGATGCTATAGTAATATTAAAAATGACAAAAACGTTGGAAAATTAATACTAATTTTGAAAAACAATATGACTTACTTATTGTTAAGGATTGTGACATATCAAAATGAGCTTGCATGTACTTTTAAAATGTTATTCTTAAACCCGTGGGACACTGAAGACAATTTTTTAAACAAGTTTCCTCGTTAGTGTGCCATTTATAATGTGCATTGTGCAGGAACATTTTAAAACCCTTGGGAATCATTCATCGCAGATTTGTTGCTTGTGACATAATATTTCATTTAGGTTATGCAGTGAATAAGGAGAGATTTTAGTTACAGATGTCAAAATTCAGATGCGAATAGCTTCCTAATTACATTTTTAGTGCTAGACATAAGTAGGAAAGATAACTAAAGGTAACAGCAACTATGACACAAACGAGTGACACCTAAGAAATGAAAAATTGAAGGAAATGCTCTGTCCATACTCTGCCCTTCAGTGTCATTCAGTGTTGATTATTCAATTCAATGCGGATTATTTACTGAAGAAATCCCAACACAGTGCTTGTTCCTTGCACATGTATCTGGGCATACGGAAATGTGTATTTAGAAGAAAAAAAAGGCTCATTATTAACACACCAATAGGTTGAAAATGTAAGATAGAGCGTTCTTTACCCACTCTTCACAGACGACATGAAGGATTACAGATTTATATTTTCTTATAAAGTTGTAATGGATGATCTTAGCAGATTGGTTGTTGATTTGCTATTAGATGTTGTATGTTTATAGACCGTGACATGGAATATGGAAGAAGAAAGGTGCTCTGTTAAAGGTCTTCTTCGTTTTGTAAAGCTTTGATTTTTCTTCTGTAGTATGCAGGAATGTTAGGACTGTACTTTGCTGTTCTCTGACTATATTGAGCACATTTTTGTTTTGTTTTGCTTTTTAACTTCTTTTATAGAAAATAGATTTCTTCTCTTCTTCTTTTACTGGATTGCCAGGCCTAAGTCTGCACATGGCAGCCTCTGCCCGTGAAAGCTGCTCCCTCTGAAAGCCCAGCTCCCAATGAAGCCTGCATAAGTAGACACCTGCATTTGCTTTTTTAATTTTTTGCAGTAATTCAGTTTGCCAAATGAATGTAATTTTATGAACTATTATTCCTTGCATACCACAGCTTCTTTGGAAACCATTTTTAGTAAAATCCCTGCAACTTTCTCTTAAGTGAAAATATAGAGCAGCATAGCCAGTAAGAGGTGCCTGGGAAAAAAACTATCAATAGAAGAAGTGTAGAGTGATGATTCCCTACAACAATTTCCCAGCCTGCGAAATTACAGCTTGTAAAATAAGATGACTTTGAAAATGAAAAACATATATGTTAAAAAATTAGTTTAATCATCTCACTTCCAGTACTTCCTTGTATAGATATGAGAGTGCATATGGAACATGCGCAGTCCTGAATCTTTATAGTAAACTGATTACTGTTATTATTTGTTATTTTTTGGTAAGTAAATCCAAATTTATATCAAGATGCATAAAATAGTATTTCCATCACTTTATTATGTTTCATACACATATTTTTCAAAACGTAGGTATAGACTGTTGCTGACTTACCATGTTCTTTGGCAAGCTTAAGCACATTCAGATTTGTTACTCCTGAAGTTTTAGGTTTATTGTCATCTCAGCCTTTTCTGCAGTAAAAAATATGCCTTTACTGAAAGGTGTAGGTCATAAAAATAGAGAATTATGCAAGAAAAAAAGAGTTTGTGCATATCTTTACTCCCATTTGTTGCTTTTAACGGATTCACAGGATTATTTTCTTCAAGAGTGAATGAACTCTTTTTCATTGGGTTATCAAACACAATTTATAATTTATATACTGCTTATTACAAGTTAGAAGGAACTGAAAAAGTTCAAAGGAAGAAGGAAAGGCAAACAGCCTGATGTCTTCCATGTGTATGACTGGGAAAGGAAAGCAAATAGTCTTAGCATGGTGAGGCCGTGGCAGAAAACTCAGCACTTCCCACCCTTTTGATGATCAGTGCCAAAAGTTCTGCATTTCCTAGATTTATTTTGACAACTACATTTTGAAAAGTATTCCCGTCACCTGCGTCACCTACGGCTTTTTGGTTCCCAGAGATGTTGTGCCAGAAAATTGGAGAGCGTATGGATTTGACCAGTTGCAGGCTAGGAGCTCTGGGTGTCCTGACAACTTGCCAGATAATTTTCCTCAGAGCTCAGGGAAGAAGACACTTGTTCCATAGAGAAGTGTTTTAGCTGTAATCAAGTCATGGAAAAAGGTATTTTTCCTTGGTAGTATGGTCCATATTGTGTGAAATGAACCCTGAAAATTTTTCTACTTAAGATGTGTATTTTCATGTAAGTGCTTTCAGTTAGTGCGCGTGCAGAGCTTTGGGCTCCTCTCTCTATTATTCCCTTTTTCCCTTCCAACCTCTTATTTCTGGCATTTTATCCAAAGGGATAGTATTTGGGGCCACATGTGAAGCATTGCTTTTCTGTAGGGGGTTGAGAAAATTGTGGGTGTCTCTACAGTAGCATTTTTACCTTGAGCTCCCTGGCAATGGGTCACCTGGAGAACTTCAGCCTATGTTTTTTTTCAAATCTAGCCACTGCTTTAGCTCAGTTGCTTCCTTTTACAGCTCTTTCACTCCTCCAGATCCACTTGTGGGTGCCGATGGCAAACGATGGCAGTGGGACCCAGATCTCCGTCTCTGTCTTAGGGTTGCTCTCCTGGGCCTGGGGCAGACAATATTGATCCAAGTGACAAGAATTTTGTCTCTGGAGCCACATCAACTGATGTCAAGCTGCCAACCAGAGGAGAAGATTGGTTAGAAGAGCTGGTCCAGTTTTACTACGAAACACTTGTCAAAAGCTGATGATCCAAAGAAAGGCGAAGAGATAATTTTGTGTGTTTTATTTGTACAGTTCTCTTCTACAGAAGAAAGACTTCTGCAGCAGAGACGTGTCGCAAAAGAAATCATTAGTTTAGCATGCATGGAAGGATATTGGCGTGGAGATGGGCTAGTTTTTGTGGGATTTTGTTTTCCTCTTTTATCTCGAAGGCGAGTCCCGCTTGCCGCTTTGCTGTTGAATTTTGCAGAGAGGAGATCGGTTTTCACAGATGACACATTAAAAACTAACAACAATGGAATTGTTCAAGGCAGACTTTTGAAAATTAATAACCTGTGAAGGTTGCAGGGCCTCTTGTTACAGGAAAACAGAGTTAACCTGCACGGTTGGGGTTCCCGAATCCATACTTTAGATCACGGAAGGACAAATAAAATTACTTTCAGAGGTCGTCTTATTCTAAAGGAAGATCGACTAAATTAATGCATATGTATACCCGTAAAAAATACATCCTATGGAATAGGAGACTACAGTGTCTCAAAAATTGGCTGTCTTGCCTAATAGCATATGATAGCTCTGCCCTAAGGTCATTGCTCAGTTTAACCTTGGATATTTGTATAATCACCGGCCCTCGAAGTAAAGGGACTTTCAAGTAACGCAGGGTCCAGTGACAACAGCAAATGTCTTTGTCTTTATCTAGAATATTATGTTACGGCTCCTGTAACTCTTTGAACAGGTAAGGTGAAAGATACGGAATATCTACAAAACAATGGACCATAAACGACAGAGGGACATTAATAATTAAATGTGTTACAAGTCAGGAAATAAAAAAAAAAATCCAGTACAGCTATTCTTAACGACATCTTCCATGGACCATATAAGTCGATGAATTTCAAGTTCAACCGTTTATGCTAAACAAGGTTAAAATGCCTAAAGCACTGACTATATTTTAATGTGCTATAAAGGAATTAAAAGCCTCCAGCAGTCCATAAACTATCATCCTTCAGCTCTGAATGCATTGCCCATTACCACGGAAAGATTTAGTCAATCACAGGGCAATAACTAACTATGTAGGGCTGCTGTAATTGCTAATGTAATTGTATAACTGAGGTTTACCCGGTTTTAATTCCACTGTTTCCTATTCCTTTAGTCAGAAATAAAGTTTCTTCGTGCTTTTAAATAGGTAGTATAATTTGTACCATTATATTTACTTCATTTATTTAATACACAGCTAAATTGTCTAATTACTGGTGACATGTGGTATCCAGTATTTAGCTGATTGAAAGCAAAATGCTGCATTCATTTATTTTGCGTATCTAAACAGTTGCAAATAATTAACAGTAAAATGTGTTTACTTTTATATGTTTCATTCTAGTATTGGATTCAATTAAGCCCTGGACAATCAGCATTTTGCTGATACATGATGTATAGTATTTTTTCAAGGTTACAAAGTTTCAATGCTCTCATTTCACCAGTACCTTTATCCGTCCTACTTATAGCAATTTAATTTGGGTAAATCCCATTGACAGCAGGGTAGCCCGAGTGTTTGATTACCTCCATGCCAAAACAGAAAGTCTTTTTGTTGAAATAACTGATTCAAGAGCTAGAAGCGTTGGCTGCAGATGAGTTATCATTATCAGACTGGGACAGATTGTCATACCAAAGAGCTACAAATTGATGTCACAGCTCTTAGATCCTCCACGGTAAAAGCAATGGTTGCGGTGGCTTATGTAGAGGTTGCACAAATTTGTATCTTCAAACAGGGGCTACCTACGTACCTGTCCGCGGCTAAAGAAATAGTCACAGGGCACTTGGCAGCTCTTCATGGAATTCCAGACATATTGCAAGAGCAGAGGGGAACGTAGAGGTGTTGGAAGGAGGAAATCCACTGTCCCTCTCCCCTGCGGTCCTGTTTGTTCTCTGCTCTTTTCCCTCATGCAGGAGCCCATGCTTAGCTTTAGAAAGCTTTCTTTTCGAATCCATTCCTTTCTCATTGCCTCTTTTTGTTATACGGTCAGGAACTGGCATCGCAGACAAGCAACAAAGTGATGATTTTGCTTGTTCATTTGCTGGGAGCAAAAGCAAGTGGAGAAGAGGCATTCGGAGAAAGTGAGAAAAGTCGCTTTTGTTTTTTGAGTTTTTGGGTTTTTTTTTTTTCAAATTTCACTCTTTGGCTGCTTGGCGGCTCGCTCGGAGCAGCAGCGGCAGAGGCACTGCAGCTGTCAGGTTTCGGAGGCAGCTGTGGCATTGATATTCTTGCCTTCATGTTTCAGCCGTTATCTTTGCAACTATAAATGACAGAAGCTCTTTTTAATATCATATAAAATAAAAGCTAGCATTCTGTAGACATTGATGGGAATCGTGTGGGAAGTATTCCTACCTACCGTGAAAATGTGGCTTTGTTAAGCTTAGGATAAAATAAGAAATGCATGAGATATTTTGAAGAGAGGAAAAAAAGTTTTTTATCTCCCTTTTTTTTGTATTACCACATGCATAATGAGTGTGATTTGATAAACATATGGTCAGGTTTGGAATGACAGGTCTTCTTCTGTTAATACAGCAGTCTTTACATGGACTGAGGCTTCACATCAGGAGTAAAGGAGAAACTCAGATACGGTAAAGAGAAAATTGTCTCGAAGCTGTGGCTCATCAGGCAGACCATAAAGCACATGCATTTGCTTACAGCTGTGCGAGAGCTGGAGATATGCCTTAAAACAGCTGAAAAAGAGCAAGTAGGAGCACTCGTTGTAGTAAAGGTCTGGAGGCAAGAGCTTTGACAGGGAATGCTCGAATTTGAATTTTGGCAGGGATACGAGACTGAGAATTAATAGCCACAGGTACATCCTAAAGGTGAGAAGAAGAAAGAAGAAAGAGGCAAACTGAACGGTCATTTCAGAATCATGGATAAATAACAGCACTTGGTGGAAGCAGTTGCAGTTTATTAGCCAAGTACAAAAATAAAAAATGAAGCAACTGTTTATTCCATGCAGAAAGCGTGTTTATATCTCTTGAATATGAAATATGGAGGGAACATGGAGGCATAACTTACAGATAAATGGAAGCTAAAACAAATTATTTCCTAATGTGAAAATCAAGCTGGAGTGCAGCGCATCCTTCTAAAAGCTAAGAGCAGAAGGAGAGTGGGAACAGAAAGGGAACATGATTAATCTCTAACAGTAAACTTTTTTCTTGTCATTCTGAATGTCTTGAATCAAAGGCAGCCATGCGTCAGATGTTGAGCTTGAACAAAATACATTATAAAAAATGTCTGGTTTGATGAAGTCAGTGAAAACTGCTGATTACTGATAT
Organism: Dromaius novaehollandiae; assembly: GCF_036370855.1. Lineage (NCBI taxonomy): Eukaryota > Metazoa > Chordata > Aves > Casuariiformes > Dromaiidae > Dromaius > Dromaius novaehollandiae. The sequence goes on along the minus strand of NC_088101.1, from coordinate 83,831,660 downwards.
CTAAGCACACACAAATTCTCTCCTCACCTGTCTCTAACATTGAATGACTAAAAAAATAACCTGGTTCTTTTAGCTCACTTTTAAAAATTACTCTGTCACTTGATTTTAAAGTAAAAAGAGAAAGGGGAGGGATTAATGTGGAATTGTCACCTGGCTTTAAAAGTTGGATATATCCCATAGACTAGTATACTGTATTGCTATAACTGTGTTCGGGTTTTGCATTTGAGGAGCAAACTTAGAGCTGGCATAACTCTTAATTCCTGCCAGAAAGCTGTAACATCAGTTGGTGGTCACCTGGTTAAATTATCATTGCCACGAGAAAATGAAGGGTAGGAAAGAGCCACTGCAGGGATGTGGATTCACCCAGACAGTGTCAGAGAAATGCCAGGACTTCAATGCTGTATTTCAGTGATTTAGGGTTTGATCAATTTGGCGTATGAATATCTTTGAATCTCTTTGACCAGATGGGTAGATTTTACCATGTCTTCCTACAAAAATCAGATGAGAGGTCAGCAAGCAATTGATGAAACCACGGTTGTGTCTCCCGCCGTCCTCGATGCAAGTGCTTAAGTGAGTGCTTCCCTCTATCAGGCAACGCTACCAGACGGGGCGTCACGACATGCTCATGCTACTGGGCAAACCCACCAGCAAGATACAGCAACGCGCTTGCCCCTCTTACCTCATTCAAGGCCTAACTTGGGGTGTTAGGATGACAACAGGAGGAGAAGCTCTTTCAGATGCACTTCTAGAAGTGCCCCTTAAATCAGATTTTAGATTGGCTTTTTTATATTCTGCAAGACACGCTGGATGTTTAGCTCGTGACTGTGTCTCATGCCACCACAAGTCAAGGGTTATAAACAAAAGCTGTGTCGTGTTTTTATGTGGTGAAGGTTTGTTTGGAAAGAAAACTTCGTGCTATCTATCTTAATGACCTCTGTCTTTCTGCAAGCCCAGAGAAATGTGAGGAAAAAAGAAGAAAAGCACACAACAACAAAACCCTTCCTGAGGGGTCTGGGGGGATGCCTAAGAAAAACGAAGCACAATTATAGGTACGAATCAAAAGAAGCTGAGCTTCCTGCAGCATGCAAGGGGCTGAAGACCATCTCTGGTGCTAGAGCAAATTAATTCTAGCATTGCTGTCAGCTCTTCTTTCTGCATTAGTGTGTATTTCAGAGAGTCTGTGCCAACAGCTATGGCGACCCAGTAGAATATTTTGCGTAATTTGCTTCAAAAATAGCACTCTTTATTATCTCCAAATTCATAGAGATATCCTTAGAAATATTGTTTTGCCCAAGAGGTTGACTGGATACTGTGAGAGTCTTTCTGAAGGGAGACTTGCTGAGAGACTCTTGCTGGAGATGCCAGAAATTTGTTCTCCATGAAGAAAATGCACCACAGCCCATTCTCTCGGTTTTCCACCTGTCTTAGTGTGGAGAGAGGGTGGACTTGGGATAAACCCCCTGGATTAGTTATGAATTGCTTCTGGAAGAAAAACTTACAACCTTGGCAATCCCATGAAGTGGCAAGCAAGTTTCAGATGCTGCAGTGAAGGACTTACATGTGTTATTTCTTCTATTTTCCTAAATTCTTTCTGGAAGAGTGTCGCTCTCAGCAGTTGATTGCGTGTAACAGAGTTGGCTTACTGAGTAACAGGCAGGGATCTGCGTTTTGTTTTCGATACAGCCTAAAGCACATGCCTCAATGCAAACTATAGCTAAAACGTCTCTGCTGCCAATTTTCTGCATCCGGGATCACATATTCACGTTTGTCTCTTCTTAGCAGTAGAGTTGTAGCAGTCTACTCTCCTTTGGCTTCTGTAGTAGACAGATGCCACCGTTTCACTAAATGGCAGCGGTGATGGGGAATGGAGTAAAAAATCTTACACAGGTACATATATGTATGTGTACATATGTGACATCGTGTCTCTTATGGGATAGGTAACTCCAGCCTTTGTCATTTGAAGGTCTTTCAAAGAGGGTCTCACATTATTGTGAGTAAATGCTTCTCTGTCAGGGAAAGAGGGGGCAATTCTGTCTATATGGAAAAGAGTAGTCAGGTCCTGTTTTCTCTCTCAAAAAAAAAAAGTATAATAAAATGCCCAAACCCGTTGCATTAAGCTAAAACTGAGAAAAGTATCGTACCGTTGCAAGCAGTGATCTGCTGATCCCTGTTGGCTACAGGCGTGTCAAGAGGGAAGTAGGTGTCATGGGTTGACTAGGGCGAGTGCGTGTCCAGGCAATTCCTTCCCCCAGTAATCAATAATTATGATTTAGGGATTCTGATTTCACGTCGGTATCAGCTTTTAATTTGCATTCACCAATCATGGGCTCACCTGCAGCGTAGATTGGCAGGGCCCCCCGTGCCCAGCCCAGCTGCTGTGATGTGTCCTGCAGCCCCTGTGGTGGTGTCTGCTGGCTCTAGTACCTTCTCATCTGAAGATGGCTTGCAAAGAGGGCACCAGCTGTGATTTCAAGGCAGCCTGAGCTCACACTGCTTTGATACAATGGAAACATCCACTCCTGAGCTACCTGCCTGACAGGTAAGAATATACAGCATACACTGCAATAAGTCATAAAGTCTGTTAGTAGCTGGTTCCTTGCACTTTATTCCAGTTCTCTTCTTCAGAATAATCCACCTAAAGCAGCAATTACTGACTTTGATCCTTGCTCTGTTTTTTGATCCCCTTCATGACTTTATTAAAGTCACTGTTTGACCTCCAGTTTCCTATCTGTGAAAACAGTGTTTTACTTATTAATTGAAGGTTTCTGTTGTTGCATCCAATAAGCTGAGTCCTTGTAGCTTTCTCCACACTTTGGAAATTACTGTAATCCAAAATTTGTATCCAAAATTGTAAGATTGGTGTCATATGCAGTGGCATAGTCATGGTTGACCAGAGAGACTTCAAATCTTTTTGAGAGATGTGGAGAAATGTTTCTTAAAGAACTGCCAAAAACTCCAGCAGTGAGACATTTTCTCCATCAGAAGTTAAAGAAAAAGAAAAGAACTTCAAAATCTGAAAGGGCAATATTAGCCTGGTGTCTGTGGTGTGATGTCTGTGCTTGCAGCACTTGGAAAAGTGCCATTCTGAGAAGAGAAATTATATTCTTCATGGGCTGTCTTTTGTTCAGGCGCTTAGTATGAAGTGATGCTGATGGGGTCCTGGTTTCCTTCAGCGGGTGCCCTCCACACCATGACTGTGAATTCGTTAGCCAGATTTCTCTCCTAGGTCACGATTTGCATTGCTGTCTTAATTGTATTCTGGTTGCTGAATCAGCTCTTTGAATGATAGAATTGGTTATAACATTCTCCCCTCTTTATTATAGAGCTGTACATGGAAAAAAGCATGTTTGTTGGAGTGGGAATTACAATTCAAAAGAATTAAACAAAAAAAAAGTATGTATATACACACATGCAAAGGGATGTGTGAATATAAAAATAAAGGCAGGATAAAAAATATCTCTATTTTATGCTTTAGCATCTAATTTATCTCTATTCTCTATTAGCACTCTCTATTTACATCCCTATTTAGTACTCTTATTCTGGCAGCTATTAAATTTTCCATATTTTAATCAGAGAATGAGGTTTTTTTAGTCTGTCTTTTAACTAGATGGTAGAGGGAAAACTAAAAGATCACACCCAATTATCCCCCAAATATTGAATTATTTGGGAATATAAGGAGGCAAGAACAGTCACTGTGAACTCCATCTTTCATATGCATATTTCGTGTCTTTTCATAAACAAAACTGGATTCCCTTTATTGTCTTCATTTATTTTTGCTCCACTAGACAGAAAAAATGAACTGTCAAACTTTCCTTTTTCCATCTGCTTTTCAGTATCACACAGCAGGCTTCTTTAAAGCCTCTAGGTATATTTATTTCATGTACCTTCCCAACCCTTGATCTTCAGAAAGCAAAGGGGTCGTTAGTGATAACTGGTGGATGAACAAAGCTGTGCAGTGGAAAGGCATGTTGGAGAGTAGCATGGCCACACATGGAAAAAAAAAACAAAAAAGAAATAGATATGCTGAACTGGAAAAGCAATGGGAATATGAGGTGCTCATGGTTAACGTCTAAGTGCTGAGCTGTTAGCTGTTGCTCCAGCCAAGTATAGTAGGGAAAAGTTTCACATGAGGTTATTCAAGTAACACATAATACAGGGATTTGGAGTCATGTCTACAGAGTTATTTAAATGCTCAACCATGTTGATAACTAAGTAGGAATTAGATATACTGAAATTTCTTGGTGGATCTGGTCTTTCATTTGTCCAGAGCACCAGGTTTCTGCTGGCAGACAGGAAGGCTAATTGACATCAGCATAATTCCCTTTACCCTTCTTATTTGTGGCTGTAATTTGATGAGCCATTTCTGTTGTCAGCATGATCTGTCATGTCGTGTGTGTTCGTGTCTGTTTTCTGTCTTTCGGATCGTAAGCAGTTGAGGATAAAGACGATGTTCCGCTCCTTCTGAACATGGACACTTAACATATAAAGAATATGGATCCACTGGGAGGCTGCTCTATATTATTAGAAGATATAAATTGTCCATTGTGGGTTTTAGTGCTCTGTGTCTGAGTTGCTTATTCTTGAGATTTTTATTCCTGGGTGGGTGCTACTAGCCTTCGAGGCATACGTGTACCCATGCGCCGTGGTACCATCATAAATGTGTGCATCGGATAGGGGCCCCATGTGCAATTGGTTGGACCTGGGACTGGAGTGTGGTGATGCACACCTAAACCGAGTCAGGAGAGAAGTGGAATGAGAGAAAGAAGATGCCAAGAGAAGTTGAATTTTTCAAACAGTGAATTTCAAAGCCCCAGGTGATGAAAGGGAGGGCTACTTTGAAAATCTGGAAGTATTTAAATGCCAGTGTATTTTCTTCTCGTTGCAGTTTGTTTTCCCGCTTCATTTCTACCTGCAGATAGGAATTCATCCTGGGGTGTCTTGGTTGCTTTCAGCATTTCAAGCTCTGTAATTCTGCTTCTCTTCAGTTCTGTGACCTGCAGTGTTTCTGTTCTTGGTGTGAGCATCCTTATTCAGCCTTACAAACATTTTATTTCTATTTCTTTTCAAGTTGCTTTCTCTTTACTCTTTTCTCATTCTCTCTGTGTTCCTCTTGATAAAATCTAGCCGAGAGGTTTGGCCGCTCCATCGACATAGCACTGGCCTGCTGGGTGAGAGGGGGATTGCCGAAGAGTGTAGGAAAAGGCAGCGGTGGGAAGGAGAAGGTGGATGAATAAAAGAAATGTAGATGGTGCAGTTAAATAAAATGTTAGGGGAAATGAGAAGGAGAATAAAAGGAAGGGGAAGCAAGTGAGAAGAATGTCGTATGCGTTGTTTGTGAACCTTAGCTCTGGCAGCTATTTGTTTCAAATGCCAAAAAAAATCAATACCCAGAATATGGCTCAGAACTAAGCTTGTTAGCAGGCGGAGAAGTAAGATATTGTAGGGCACTGCTGCTGCACAGTAAGAGTGTATAAAGCTATGAAAAAAAAATATTTTAGAGGGCTGAATAGTACATCATGAAGTAAAAGAAAAATATAATCTTTCTGTGTACTGCAAGGCTGCATTAGGAACTGCACAAGGGAAAACAGCCTTAAAAACAGTAGTACCTCAGGTAGTATAGGGAGAAAAAAGCTTCAAGACAGTACCAACACTATGTTATTAGCATGAAATACTTCTATTTGCTTTCTAAAAGAAGGGCATTTCTGTGCGTTTTGGGAGTACGCATGCAGGGGAAGTTAACTCACTGAAAATAAGCAAATATTGCCAGCTTAGGACTCTGTACTAGCTCGTGCACCAGTCCAGTGGACATCATTAAGATGTGCTACATTTTATAATTATCAGACAAGTCACCATATATCTACTCTATAATTAGGTTATATGTATTTTTTATGTATTTCTATATGCCTTAGGACTGTGTTATCTAGTATACCATTGCTTATCATGTCAAGATGAAGATCACTTCACCCTTTGCCATTTCAACAATAACTGCAGTGCTAAGGATTTACCTGCAGATTATGGTGTGCATTGAAATGAGCTTTCCAGATTTAGACTATTTTTACTTTAATTGGCTCTGAATAATAGTAAATGCATCATATTATTTGCACAACATGTTTCCTCAATAAAAAAAGTTATTTTGCTGTCATTGCTATAGACTGCAGTGCAAAAAATGTAAAATTTCCTAGAATATCTTAGTGAGGTATTCTCCATTCCCATTCTCCTTTAGAAACAAATAAATACATTTCATAGCGAAAGACATTCACAGACAGTGAATCAGGAAAAGATCGTTTTGACCTCTGCAGAAGGCAGAGCAAAAAATTTCTCTCCTTGAATTCCTATTCAAAGTAGAGCATATCTTGCAGGAATAAATCCTTTCTTCATTTTAAAGTGGCCCATGAGGAAGAATCCAGCATAACCATTAGTGAACTTTTCTAATGGTTAATTATTCTCATTATTTAAAAAGCATTTCTTGTCTGAATTTGAAAGTGTCAACATTCAGTAATTATTTTTTCTTACGTTTGTGCCTGCCATTTAACCTGCTTCCCTATTCTAGGGCCAGAAGTAGAGCAGGAGTCTAGGGAGCAGGTAGCTGAAGTGGTCGATAACTATGCCTGCAGATGGTTTTGGAGCCTTTCAGAGTGGATCTATAGACCAAAAAAGAATCAGGAGGACTTGCAGGCATTTGTCCTCCACGCACAGGTTTAAGAGCTGTAAATAATCCTTCTTTTCTTGATATTTGCTTTTTCTTTGTTGTTTTAGGAGAGGGAAAAGGCATCATCTTCTGCCAGAAGGTTCATATGTGACTGACAGATTTTGAACACTCTGTAATAACTAGCTAATGTTTGGCCAGCTTTCATCTTTCTTTTGGTTTAGATAGCTCGGAGGCTGATTCCCAACTCAGTATCTGTTGTGTTTGACAAGGTTACACTGTATTTACACTTTTTACAAACTCTTATAATTCTTGGTGCTGCTCATGGAGGTCTTCCCTGAGTTTCTCTGTGTTTGCATCTCTACCCAGTCTGGTTTGGGTGTCCTTGCAGTAGAGCAGCAAGTCAACAGAAGATACCTTGGCAATAATAGAGCAACCCAGGTAATGTTTACAGAGCGCCTCTGCTTCGGCAGCAGGGAAAAACAGGGTTGGTTATACTGAATGGAAAATGCTTGCTGATATAGCTGCACGGCATAGGAATTCAGTTTTCTGTTAGTTTTTAGAATCCAGAAAAGGAGAGAAGATTTATGTACCCTTTGAAGAGACCGCTTGGTAAACAGGACTGGCCAAAAGCCAGATCAAAATAGCAAATCATCCTGTGCAGATGTAAGGAATCACTTAGTTCAGCTTTTCTTAAGTGGAAGTTGACTCTCTTGACCTTTTCCAGGTGTGTCTGCAAAACCTAATTGTCCACTGAAGCTTGTCTCAGTTTGTTTTGGGTTTTGTTGTTTCTTGAAAAAGTGGCACGCTAACAGAACCCAGTTACTGTTGTTGTGTAGCAAACAAACCATGAAGTGCGTTAGTGCTCCTTGGATCAAAAATAAGGGATCTCAAGCCTAAGAAGACAACTGTCTAGGTTTCTTTCAGATTCTTAAGTTGTATACAAAGGTAAGTTGGCATGTTCCCATCATAAGGACTGGTTAGGGCCGACTCCATGTGTAGAGGTTTTATAAGGAACTAATTCTGATTCTATAGACCATCTCAAATCTCAGCTTTTCAGTGATCTTCTTGCAAATTAAAACAGAGAGTAAGAAAAAGTGATTTGAGGTCAGCTGGTCATTACTTTTACTAATGTATTTAGCTGTGGTTATTGTATGGCTTCTTTTCGTGAGGAGTATAGGAACTGCCACACTAGATTAGACTAATGGTCTTTCTATGCCTCTATACTCTTGAAGCTTGTATTACCTGTAACTACTTTTGTTTCTAAGTTTTATTTTAAACTACTTTTTCCCCCCATATTTTACTCTGTGGATGTTAGAAATAGCTTGTGAAAATGATGGTCGTCACAAGGTCCTGTTTCAGCACTTTACTTATTATTATCAGTTAGTGTTCTAAAACAAGAATCATTCCCTAAAATCTCATTGCTGTTTACCAAGTCCTATACTGCTGAAGGTGAAAAAATAACCAGATGATGCATCAATATCTGTGTGTGATCCCGTCTAAATTGATCAGACAGCTAGATGGAAGAAATTGTAATTTATCTAATGTATTTGTCAATCTTCAAAAGCATTTCAATTAGTTAGACCAGTAGCTTGGTAAAGGCAGTGTGCCCACACTTCGCGGAGATGAACATAAATTGACTATGTGTTGCTGCAAGTCATCTGAAAGCAAACCCACAAAATTCAGAACGCGTGAGGAAGTGCAGAAAAATGTAAGGCTCATTTAATTTTGTTAAGGAAAAGGTTCACAATTATTACTGCTAATATCTAATTGTAGATTTTTTTTTTCCAGTGGGAAAAGGACGCATTCAAAACCAAAAGGAGACAAATTTGTTCTCCTGACCATGCACGGAGTCTTCAGAGTTTAAAATCATTTGGTTGGGAGTCAGGGCCAGCACTACATGTTTCCACCATAATTTAGCCATTCATTAAGGCGCTTAATCTCACTGGGCCTTTTTCCCAATAGTAAAATAGAAATAATAAACCTTAGCGGTCTAATTATGGGTGTCTTGTTAAGCTTAATTAATTTGTAAGGAATATTAATATTCCCATATGAAAATTGCTATGTGGTGTGAAGTGTTTGTACGTAATTACATTTAAAGTCCCCCCCTCTGTTCTTAAGAGAGCGCTATTTAGGGTTGTAAGGCCGAGCACTCAGAAGGAAATATGAGTTTTGCATATGGCCACTCCCTTGTGACTGCTCATTACGATAAATATTTAATTATACTCTCTGATGCCGTTATCCCTGCAGGAGCCCTGCCTCATTCACCGCACGTCAGCTGCTAACGGCCACCTCTTTTTGCCAACTCATTTACCTCTCCGGCATCGCTCACTCGCGTTGTTCAACCATCCTACTTTCTCCTCATACATTGACCAATTCTGTGGAGCTTTTCAGAGAAGACCAAGAAGGGCACTTGTGACAGCAAGGGTGTGAAATGCCGGCCCTGTGCTCCAGGGATGTTAGGACGATGCTCGTTGCTTTCTTTTGGTTATTTCTGAGAGAGAATAAATCTGCCTAGTGCACGAGGTTTTTGACATCCACGTTTCACGTTCTTAGGAATGCCTCTTTTATACTCCACAAATTGATGAACGAGAGCACTGTATTGTAAAATAAGTAATGAGGAAATACATGGAAAATCACTGAAGCCAGGAAGATGTAATTAGAGAATTTATTAGTGGAGACTTTGCGTTTGATTTATCCAAGCTGTATGAGATCACTGACTGTTTTAAAATATTCTTTCTAAAGGCTAATTTTGTTTTAAAAGCCATGATTTTTTTGCTATTGAAGAGTGCAAGCATAGCTAATCTATTATCTCAATACGGGTAGCTAAACCGTATGCATTTGCATTGTTTCGACGTGCTATACAGTGCTGCTGCAGCGGTGCTACCCTGTGGTGTTCAGATGTTTAAATTCATTGTGGTTCATTGAATAAAGCCCATTTCAGTCAGCTGGGAAAAAGTGTAATGATATTAAACAGAAGTGCCATCATTAATACCTATTATTCCTGCACTTCAGCAGAAGATAACCGTGCTCATTTCTTTTCAGAAAATAGTTTTTTTTTTCCAAGACAGAAATTATAGCTTTATTTTCCTCTTTGCCTTTAATTATTCATTATTTTGAAAGTAGTGTGGAAAATAACAGTAGAATGAAATTGGTATTTCCCATAGATTCAAATTCTCTGAAAGCCATAACTTGTAGAGAGAAAGCAAATTGTTAAATTAAATTGAAAATATTGTTAGTTTTACACTGTAATGGAGAACAACTTATATAGATTGGGTTTATTTTTTTTAAATTTCTTATCCAACTGGCAGCTTGTTATTAACACAGGCTGAGCTTTAACTCTCTATTCAAGGTGCACAGAAGACTCTAGTGAAGAAATAATAAATGATGGAAAAGACCAAGACTGAAAGATGTGTCTAAACAGCAGGATGCAGGAGAGTTTCCAGCCCTCAGATCCATGTCACATTGTTCCTATGCCTTAGCTACATATCAGGACTAGATTTGAGCTTTTTCCCTCATCTGCTCTGGCTTCATGTGACCACTCAAATGAATTTGGGTCCTTTGTTGTAGACCAGAAGGTAAAATTGTTCTCCTAGCCTGAAGGCCAGGTTGTACTGCTTGAGCAGGAGAGTTGGACTAGATGATCTCCAGAGGTTTCTTCCAGCCTCAATCCTTCTAGGAAGCATTGGGGATGGGGAACTTGCAATAGACTGAAGGAATCTGCTGATGCTGTATCTGCTTCAGGTACAAGGATGCTGTCATATTCAGTTACAGTGGCTCGGTAGTAGTAATCTAAATTTATGTCAGCCCCTTGGTCTGGAGTAGTATCACTTTAATTCTCACATGAAAAACAACGATAGAATCCATACTTTGGAAAAATAAAAGAACAAAGGAGAGATCATTTAATGAGGTGGTAGATGTGATGTTCATTTATTTTTTTGTTTGTTTTGAAGCCAGAGATACTGATAATTTCAAAGGGATTGTAGCCAGAAGTATTACTTGTAATTTTGAAATATTAATGAAAGCTGTAGAAGTTCCTTTGAATGATGTGGAAGGTGAATTTTATGGAGCCAACCATCTTCAGTGTTTAGACCTGTCTAACTGCATTGCCTATTTCTCTGTGCAAATAACTCTAGGAATAAGCTTTCAAATAATTGCAAAAACATAAAATGCCAAAACCATAATTATCATCTTAGAACTGACCTTTAAAAGGTGTTTCTGTACACTTTGCATCCAGATTGTTTCCTAGCAGTCAAACTTCTATTTTTAAGTTCTAAATCCAGTATAAGAAGAAGGCATTGTGTTAATATGGAAATAAACAGACACTAAATCTCATTATAAAAATTTTAAAATACCTGAAGACCTGTAACAACTATATGCTAATAGTCTATGAGTAATTTAAAAGTATAATTCTCCCAGGTACTGAAAAATTGCAAAATAATGGCAATGTATTTCTCTGCCTCAACTGTGTCTCTATCACTCTAGTGCTATGAAGTCATCGTAGGTGCAAGGAATGTGGTTTAACTGATGAGAGAAGTTTGTCTGAACCACCAAGCCGTAGGCCGAGGGGTCCGCTAGGGATCATGCCTAATCGCAAACGTGCAGATGGTGAGGCTTAGGTGTGACAGGATGTAAAAACAACCTGCAGCTGGGGACAGGGAAGTTCACTGTGAAGCTATTGAATATTTTTAGCTGCTGGAAGACAGCTGTGTAAAAAGTGCAGCAAGAGATGCATTTTCTTGATTCAATGTATGTATTGCTGGAAAAAAAAAATCTTGTTTGAAAGCCAACAGCAGTATTTAATAAGAATCTGCAGCATCACGAAGCTTAAATGTATCTGTTAGTGTTAAACCAATTGGCCATTCCATGTAATCACTCTTTGAGTTTTCTTGGAGCTTGAGTGTACATCTTAGAGACTCAATGAGCAAGATTATAACTTAGCATGGTACCAGCCGTGTTTAATTCCCTCCTACTCCACCAACAAACTTGGAATGAAGAGCGAGAACAATATAAATTAGAAAATCAGTGGGGTCAATGATGAAGAAAAAAAAAAGGTATCTCATTTCCGCTGTAGACTTCAAATTACTTTATAAAAGATTGAACATTAATAACTCCATTTTAGATGGAAAACTGAAGGACAGAAAGGTGATGTGACTTGTGCAACCTCATTCGGAGGCACGTGGCAGAGCTGGGAATAGACTCCCTGCACCTGGAATTGCACTGCCATGAACACTGCATGGGGGAATTTGGATAACGAATCTGCTGCAGCAGTCAGGTACCACGGAGAAGAGCCCCTTTGGGGTCAGCTCAATGTTGCGGTGCAGTGTTTGGTGAAGGGAGAAGGTGGATGGAGGAGGAGGATGGTTGAGAAGACAACAGGGCAGTGCGGGACACCTTTCCTTTGCTAAATTGCCTTTTCTCCAGCAAAAGGAATTTGTATTGCTTGGAGGCTCTAGTTTTATGGGGTCTGACATTTTCAGCATTTTGGTGATGCTGGCTGAAAAATAAAGAGCAGTTACCAGTCACCAGGGGAAGGAGCCTGGAAACAAATATAGAAAAGAAAGAGAGAAGGAGGAATTAGGTCAAATCACGTATGTGAAACAGAATAAGAAAGAGTCATGATACCTTAAAACATGTTCTGTTTAGCTCTTTGAATGTGTTCTTAAGAGAGTAGAACATTAGAATTTGGAGAGTAGGAACCTTTTGGTACCTAAAAAACCTCAGTTAAAAAAAAAAGGTGCTTTGGTTAAAAAAAAAGGAAAAAGCTCATTTTATGATGATATTTTTTCCCTGTAGTATCTGGGAATGCTGTCATAGTGGTAAAACTCTCTTCATCTTCTCCATAATGCTTGAAGTTCTTCACTAATACGGGTAGAGCATATGCTTCTCATGAGGCCATTCTAGCACCGAAAGCTGGGAATATCGTGGACGTGCAGAGGAGCCGGTCACTAGGAATACCTTCCCTCCTTTCCTGCAGAAAGTAACTTGTTAGCAGACCACTTCTAGAGCCACACGTACAGTTTATCCGGGAATTTGATACAGGAATATTTTATGGCACTACAGCTTTCATCGATGCCATCCACTGGCATTGGTGAGAAGAATGGGAGAGAGCAGGACACTGCCCCATATGTATGTGAAAGTACATCTGTACAGGATGTTCAGAGTGAGATCCATCTCCCCTGGGCTGATGCTTACCTTAGGCTCACTGTCTAGGCAAAGAAGAAAGTAAGTTTTCTTAAGGAAATAAATGCTCTCATTACTTATCTTAGACATAGAGAGCAAAGAATTGTACCCTTAGGCTTTAGATTTCCTCTTGTTATCTACCGGGATCCTAGACAGCGAGCTGTAACATAGACATCCAGTGTCTGCGTTGGAGACATCTCTATTTGGCTAGAGAAGTCCCACTCTCTGTCAAGATAAGTAAAATTGAGAGGATGCTGAGCGGACCAGAGCTGTGTGATAACTGCCTCTTGTTGGGAGGAAGAATGCCAAGAGATACCAGAAGCTTTCCAATCTCCTAAATTTTGATTTTTTGTTGTTCTTAGAATGCAAAATACTGAACTAGAATAGTGTAACTCTTTAAACAGGTGAGTAGAGAAGACCCAAAAGGGATAGCTGCAGCATTTAATGAAGAAATTTGGAAACCAGGCTGCCCACTTGCTGTGTCCTTGGGGGTTAGGTCCCTTCCTGCAGTCCAGCTTTCCTGTCCAGTGGCTTTCAGGGCTTTCTTTTTGGGTGAACTCCCTGCAGCCTCTTATATGTTCTAGGAAAGTGGAAGCGTATGTCAAGATACAAGTTTCAGAAGCATCACTGATGTCTCTTTTACCAGTGCATTTGCGGTTCAGACCAGCACTGCTGTTATTAGTCCTGGTTGTTTACAGGTTTATACTGTTTCAGTAAAACATCTCTCTAAAATGAAACATCTTATAAAGTCTTGACAAAAAAACATTTTTCCTTTCCATTAAATTCAGTCGGTTTGTGGGCTAAAATTGGCAACTTTGTTAAACCAGGAAAAACATCATTTTTCATGGGTTTTGAAAAATAGTGGAGTACTTTCTGTCCTTGGCTAATGAGACCTCTTTTTTACTTTTTTTGTCTTCTTCTTCTTCTTTTTTTTTTAAAGAATGCATTGGTAATTGAAGATGCCAAATTGACAGTCCTGCTAAATAACATCCTCCATTCACAGATACATACAGTAGATGCAATAGGTCATGATGCAAATTTCTCTACTTTGAACTTTAAAATTATTCAAGACATACTATTTAAGTATAAAGGAATTCTTCAGACAATACTGATGCTATGAAATTTTTATTCCTTTCCTCTTTAGCTTGAAATGGTGAGTTAAAAATTGGTTCTGCTGACTAACTGCTCTTTGTAGATGTGTCTCTGCTGAGGGCTCATACTGTGATTCTCATATATTATCTAAAGATATTTGTTATTCTTCTTTCCCCCATTTTAAGTATTTTTATATGTAACTATTGACTTTAATGGGGCTTCTCCCAGTCTTCCCTGCATGTCTGGCATTTGTTTTATTTTTGCTTTTGCTTAGGCAGTACTGTGAATTGAGAATAAAGTAAGCAGTTTGTCTTTTGAAAGTATCCAGTATTACTGCTTTTTATTAGGAACGTTATGAAAACAATGAGCTAAGAAGGAAGCTGATATGAGGAGAAATGCAATTTTACTAATATGTAGACTATAGGCATTTGGGAAATGGTGGTTCTCACTCTGGGGGTCAGGTTGATTGTCCTTATAGATATGTATGGAAGATGACTCAGTTATGCTTCTTTTGATAAATACGTAGTCATGTATAAAACTGAAATTTTTCTTTTGAGAACTGCAGGATAAATTTTGAATTTTATATTTATTTCTCTCTAATTTGTGAAAGAAAAGCAACAGATAAAAATAGAAAAAGAATCTGGAGTAAGACCTCTTCCAGATCCTTCGTTTTCAAAGCAGAGCATGGGTTTATCCATATAAACCCTATATTTGTTAAAGAAGAGGTACATAAAACCTCAGTACATTGAAAATAAAAGGAAAATGTCTGAGTCATCTGTTACATACAGGTATTCCCCATCCTTTGAGGCAAGGATATAAATAAGCAGTTCCTATTTTGTTAGTTGATCCATGTTATAAACCATGTGGGCTCCGTGAAAACCTGGGAGTCCGAGAGTCCGTTCTTCGTGAGGTCTGTGGAGAAACACCAGAAAGGGACTTGTTGGCAACATGACAGCGTGGTATCACGCAGATGTGTCCCAGCTGCTATTTTAATTGAATGAGGACTTTAATGAGCAACGCAAGGTTAATGTACAGTCCCAGCTTTCCAGCCGATTAGATTGACAATGTTTCATTTTACTGTCAGAGTTATCAAAATGTGTTTTTTCTTCCCTGTGATGTGCCTTTATTATAAGTTTTGCAGTAGTAGGGGAATGCAATTGATATGGAGTCAAATTGTTACTGACAGAGAGATTTTAAAAGCTTTTAGAGTGGATGTAAAGGAGGAAGTTTTGTCTTCATAGAGTCTGCTTAGCCCATCTATCTGCATTAAGCGTCTAACAGTTATACTGAACAGAAATGACATTTTAAAGAAGACTAAGTACTGCTTAACTTTTTAATGTCATTCTTGAAAGATTTGAAGTTGAATATTTTTCTTTCCTTGTTGCTTGTATCGCTCCATATCAGCACTTCATGAAAAATAAAACACTAGCTGTGCTCTTAATAGTGGACTTGCTGTTCTTCACGTTGCACCATGGGGATGGTGGTCTATGTCTTGGTGCATGGAGTGAGAGCACCATATTGTTGAGTGGATGCTTGCCTATATATTAATCTGCAACAAGAGGCATACAGGCCAAAAAGAAACCTCTTGCATCTCTGTTGCCAGACCCCCACTATTCCAGACGTATCTTTTAATCCCACTTGTGAATTTGCAAAGATTCTCATGAAAATTTAGGGTTCTTTTTGCCCCCACTCTGTCTCAAAACCCCACTCTTGTTATTTTCAGAAACTTGGCAGTTTCTTGTTTGCATTTAGCTCTAGCCAATCCATACCTGATTAATTTTCTGCCAACACTATGCTTCGTCTCATATAAATCTTGGTCCGTATGATTTTCATTCCATACCTTTCAGCAGAGCAACCTTCCAGTGGCCCCTTGCAGCCTTCCTCATGCTAAAACTAAACAATTCCGGCTCTTTTAGCCTTTTACAGTAATAGCATCCTAGGGCATCCTCCTAACACTTTTTTTTTGCACTGCTCATTTAAATACATCTTTCTTGAGCATAAATGACTCAAACTGCACAGTGTTCCAGATGAAAACTCACCATTGCCTTACGCAGTATCATTAATATTTCCCATCTCTATTTTGCCCAAAACTCCTAATATTGCATTTGCCTTATTCACAGACACATTATACTGGTAGATTACACTTATTTAGAGTAATAGGTCTTCCCTCCATTACTATTTGCAGCTGATGATTCCCTGACTTAGAACAAATTCTTCCTATTAGTCCCTAGTGTATGAACTTGAGCTTCATGCTCTTAATTTCTAACCCACGTCTACTACTTAACCCCCACAGTTATCTAGTTCTTCATGTGTGATATTTTCATCCTATTCTTTATTGAATATTTCTTCCAATTTTTTGGCATAAACACATTTCACGACTTCCAGCATGTATAACTGAGGGTACTGTCTGCTTTATCCTATCTCTATTAAGTTGAGGTATATTATGCTAAAAAAAAATTCTCCACAATTATTTACTAGACTGCAGAAATAAAAAGTGCCCAGGTCAAGCATCTTTAAACAAAAGTAATAGTTATAGCAGCAGCCTGAACCAGCTGACAGCATCTACTCTATATGTCCGTCTTCTGCTAGTACATATGGCAATGAGCTCATTTCTCTCCTTCCCTGATTTTAGATTTCTCTCCTGGCCAAGCTCTGTGCAGCCACTTCCTCCCTGGTCACATTCGAGCACCCTGCAGGTAAGAGTCCAGCGACTGCCTTCCTCTGAAGACTGCCTTTAGCATTTTGCATTCAGACTTTCCATTTTGTGCCTTCTTCCTGATGCTGTTACCTTTGGATGAGCCAAGAGAAGTGCTCCTGCACAGGCTAAGCTGCACAGAGTTTCTGCTCTCTGACTGCAATATGCATTTCGACTTTTCCAATTCCTGTCCTAAGTACTTGGCCCATCAGATGACCTGGACAAAGTCCTGAGCAACCTGGTCTGATCTCAGAGCTGGCCCTGCCTTGAGCAGGAGGTTGGACTGGAGACCTGCTGAGGTCTCTTCCAACCTGAACATTTCCATGCTATGATCCACGTTCTGTTTATTTTTTTGAAACATCCATGCTTGCTCTCTCTCTCTCTCTTTTTTTTTTAAAGATTTTTGAATCATATCTGAACATGCAGACAACCTTTCTGAATACCTTTCTCTAATGAAATAACCCTGTGAAAAACCTATTAGACTGCTTGAGCCTGCTGTAGTGATGGAACATTTCTTGAAGTGTTTCTGTGTATTTAATATTACCTATGAAGGCTTCATCTAAATTGACATTACTGCATCTCAGTTACACTTATAAGAAGTACAGCAAAGGTCTACGATCACTTAGTGTGTGAGAGAGATTACAGCTAAGAATAGTCCAAGAAAGTTTTACTTTGGAGAAAGATTTATTTGAGGGAACAAGTGCTTAGCTATTCATATGAGCTAGGTCACATAAGTATAAAAGTTATTTTCAACATTGCATCAAATTCAAGGTTAAAATCTCGTTCAACTCCTTTTATTAAAGGTAATATTTATAGTATTGGTTACATTGGACTGTGCTGCTTGAGACATTTTAATATTAACAATGCAAATGGTACAACAGTGGTACCTCTGAGAAATATATAAGATGTATGTGTGCTGCTAATACTATTCTTATTACCATTATCTACTTTAATCTCATTTCCATTAAAGTGATGGATATTAAGCAATATGAAATAGAAATAGCCATTTTCTCTATTTTCTGCTTTGCTAACTGGCAATATGTAACTGATGAAAACTCTTACTTTATCAAGCACATTTTATATTCCAAAATTGGACTGTAACAAATGAACAGCAGAAGTAATACTAACAATGAGTTTGGTCATTAAGATGGAGACATCTATGATGTGTGCTAAGGGCATTCAGTAACTTGTTTGAGAAGCATGGCAACTCCTGTCGCCACATGTGATTTAGATACTTTTTGCAGTTTGTGGTCGTGTAACAAATATGTAGGAAATTGTGCTTTCTGTAACCTAGAAATGAATACTGATGAGCTCTTGTCGATCTTAACACCAGAGATGAAATGATGTAAGCTTTCTTTCAATTTCTGAGTTGCCTTTTCATCTTCTTTTTCAAGAATCGTAAAATTGTAGCCTGCAAGACACCCAAAGCAATCCCTTCTTCTCAGCTAATGGCAGGATAAAAGAGAAGCTGTCTCCAAAAGATGTTTTTTCAGCCTGTTAAGGTCCTCCAGAGATTGGCATTGCTCATGCTGTACTTGACTAATGAGTAATAATCCTTTTTTTATTTTTGGTTCTTTAGAGTAAACAAACGATCCTCCCTCAGAGGATGGTTCCTGTGTCTTTTCAACACTGGCAGTTTTCTAAAAATTTGATGCCCTAATTGGACTCCATGCTTTACCTGAGGATCTATTCCCCAGCCACTCTCCTGTGTCATGGTCTGTCTTTATTGTTGACTCTTCTAAGTCTGGAAAATATTCGAATTGACTTCTATGGTCATTTTAAATGGCATATATCTCCCCTTGGTGCTCCCTTTAAGAATGTGATACCCTGCTGTACAGATGCAGAGCCCTCCTTTAAAAGCAAGAAAACAATGACGCCTTTAAAATTCATAACTGCTTGTTCCCAATAGCCACTAAAAAAGAATGATGCCATTTATGTAATTGCCGTGTTGCACAGCAAACTTGCAGGGAAGAGAAAGGAAATGAGTACGAGGCATTAGTATGCAAAGCTGTAACTCAATACAGTAGAAAGAATATGGGCTTGTGATTACATTCAATACAGTTAATTGACTCCTGCTTCTTTATTACTTATAAGTTATCTGTGAATAAAATGTGAGAAAGTCCCACATACACACATTTATTTTATTAATCAGTAACTTTCTTTTGCATACCAATTAAACCCTGAAAAAAACAGGTCCAGGAATGACAAAATGTATCTGGCTACTCGATTTCCTATTGCCATCACAGGCAGAGCAACGTGTTGGATGGTCAGGAGCCCCAAGATCACCCCATATATGTTTTTAAGCTTAGAGATACAGCTCTTCTTTTCACTTTTGCCAACCTGCAAAATTTTTAATACGTTTTTTGACTGAGGACCATTTCAGTCCTCGGTTTGTGGCGTTCTGTTTGTTGGCACATGATGCAAAAGGCTGATAGGAGTTACAGCCCAGCATGCCTAACATTGATTAATATGTAATTGAGTGCTTCTGTTATATCCCTAATTTTCAGAGCGTTTTTATGCTCGTCCCCAACTAAAATTCTGAATCCCCTGTTCCAGGTAGTTGTCTGCTTATGGCAGCTATAAAGGCAGAATATTAAAGAAGTTTGTATTATTCTCTTCCCTGATTACAGAGATGAAATTGTATAAATGTAATATGCTGGGACTATTCAACCCGGAGCCCAGCAGCCGCCCTGCTGTTTAAACGCTGCGTGGCTGCCAAACAGAAAAACACTTCGTTTCATAGCACATTATTTTGCATACTTTGACAAAATACTGAAAAGCAGAAAAAAAGAGAGAGAAAAACACACCCCCAAAACACTTTACAAATTATATGGCTCTGCTGAACTCGAACTTTTAGCGAGACATCTTCGCTCTCCTTTGCAAGATTTTCCTCATTTTTAAAATGGTGTCAAGAGATACATGGACCTGATAGATGCAGGTCAGTGTCATCAGTCTGGAAAGTGCTTCGGGATCAACAGTGACATGGAAATTCAAAATATTTTATGTATTTATTTGTCCCACCGTTCAGTCATATTCCAGGCTTTGGTAAATACTTAAGTGGACAGTTGGACTAAACTGAGGGATATGGACAGAAAATTATTTCCCTTGTTGAACACTTCCTCAGCCTCTCCCCATCCATCCTCGGTTCCCATGCAGCTTTTCTGCTAGCTGCTGATTTGAAACAAGAACCTTTACAATATTTACTCTACGCTTCTTTTGTTAGTTGTTTTGAATGCTCAGGGTCATTCCTTGGCTCAGAATTGAAAGCTTTTTTCCTGTTTTTTCACCTGAACCTCTTCTGAAGCGAAAGCTTTAGTTGTTGATCAGAAGTGAAGAATTTCCTTCCACTGTTTACAGACCATCTAAAGGGCCAAGACTAGGAGGCTCCAGTTCTCAGAAAAATGATTTTTCCATCTCCCCGGTTAGTCAAGAGGCTAGTCTAGGAGAGCTGTCAAATTCCATGAAGTGCTTTCAATGATACTTCTTGCAAATAGTTGTACAGGCTTGTGGCCAAGTTGTTTACCCGTGCTTGGGAGCTGCTGCAGTGAGATGGGTGGTGCAGGTGCGTTTCGAAATCCGGCATGCCATTCGGTGGGAGAAGAGCCCTTGGCCTATGCCATGGTCCTCCACAAGGGCATGGTAGGAGCAGCTTGGCCATTCTTACAATTGTTCTCCTTTCCGTTCTCCTTCAATCCAGTGGGACTTGAGGCAAACAGGAGTGGGGAAGACGTGTGTCTCGTGTGGCCTGAAATCCTCCATTTGCGGTATCCTTTCAGGAGCCCTCTGCAATCCCGACGGTGTCATCTGGCACCAGTATTTCTAAGACTTTGGGTTGTGGCCTGCTTAGGGTTGCGGTAGCATCCAGGGCAGCTCTTTGGGAGGAGACAGAGAACAGTCTGTAATCTTTGGATATAATGGCTTATAGGAGACTTCTAGCTCCAGCTGCTGGCAGCAGCTCTGATGGGCCAGGCCAGAAGAAGGAAGAGGAACTACTTGTCCTTAGTAATTACTCTCGTTCTTCACACATGCTGCGCCAGGAAGTGTTGCAATTTCTGAAATGACTGATATGGATCCACATTGCCTGCAACCAGATAGGAACCTCTTCTTTTTTTCATAGTAGTTGTGGGGGATTTAAGTAGAGAGAATGAAATGCTACCTTAACTTGGGAGATGATATCTGTCCTCTCCATTACTGCTTGCAAATATCTTGCTCAAGGAGCAAGGAATTAAAAAATTGTAAAATAAAGTAAATAAATATATAAATAAATAAATAAATAGCGATATCCTTCTGTGGTGAACCTAAGTGAGAGCCCTGCTGTTGATTTCGGCAGGGCCTGGGTTAGATCTACGATGGTGTAGGAAGCTCTGCAAACAGTAATAGCATTGCAAAACAATTGTGAAAGCAAGTCTAGAATCCTGCTAATAATTCCAGGGCTCTGGTTGTTGGGTCAACATATTGCATGGAATTCGGAGAGTCGTGGAAAAAACGATTGTAGGGTTTAAGCAAAAATTTGCGAGAAATGTTAAAGAGAAGGGAAAGTATATCATGCTCTTAAGTAACAATGAAATGAGCTGGATATTATTAAAGGAGTTTGTTTTGCTTTAAATGGATCTGAAGTATACAATTACAGGCACAATAACATTCTTTTTTCCTGTAGTCTGTCTTGCATCTCACAACTACACAGGAGGCCTCGTGTAAAGAATTCAGGATTTTGCCTTCAGAGATAACAACTTTGATCTTTTCCATTCCAAGATCCTGATGCTTTCTTATGAACAAGACTCCAGCACGATTTTGCAGAGAAAGGCCCACTTTTAAATATTGGCAGATATCCTTATCTACATTTTTTCTTACAAATACTGAGGGAAAAAAGTCAATCTGGAGTAGTTTAATTTTGTTTGGATTTCCGAAGGAACAGCCAGACAGCAGTGTTGAATTTAATTAGCAATGGCGATGTTTTGCATGCCAGCGCGTTGCCTTAAAACTAAGAGCTTGACCATGCATAAATGAAGGACATAACCTTAAAAAAAAAGATAGTTACTCATGCAGTGTATGTCTTAGCGTGGCGTGTGGGAGGACCAGTCTTTAAGAGTGACAAGCTTTGTCTGCTTTCCCAGCGAGGTATTTGCCAAACCCTCTCCAGCTGCCTGCAGGGGAGTCCGACGGGCAGCTCATGAGCCTCGAGCTCCCACTTCTCCGCAATGGGCTCACCGCCGGTGCTCGTACCTAAGGAACGAGTATTTGGTGAAGGAAGGGAACCCCGTTCAATGGGCCGAATGAGTGCAGTGCTTTCGTTTATTCAGATCAGCTGAAACCATGATGAGGCTGCTGGGGCGAATGGGTAGATATCACCTCCAGGTCACTGAAAAGGAGCAGAGGGCATTGAAAAAGAAACATTAAAAAAGGAAAATCACAACCTGCTAAAGACTGGGCAGATATTTTCTTCTTCTTTCAGTGGCTTAGAGCCACTCTTAGTTGGCTTATTCGCTTAAACAAGGTATTGGCTGACTCTTTTCTCAGTGCATAGCAGCTAATCCAGCAGCTATTATTTAAGTGTATTGAGATCCTGTGGGCTACACAAACATGTGATCGTGAGGATGGTGATAAGTCATGGGACAAAATGTGCAGGTAGAACTACGTATTTAACCTTAAAATCTGTTTTTACTGTCGTTCAGATGTGAATTTTTAATTTTCCTTTGAATACAGCCCAGCTCTAGGATGAGTTTATCAGTGAGAGGAAAGAGGGTACCAGATGATCTGGTTCTGGGTCGGAGGAGATATTTCCTAGGTTTTATAAGATATTATACTTACCATTCAGTGTTTTCTTTCCCAAATATTTTTTTCTGTATTCTACATCATTAAAACTTGGTTTCATTGAAGTATGGGAGGGGAGGAAGAGATCCAGGGGGGCCAAATTTGGGAACCTGCCAAGGACGCTGCAGTAGTCAGTGGGAAGTTAGCGGGAACACAAGACTCTGACTTTCCTACCTGGCTCTGCAGAGGATTTACAAAAAGCCTGTTGGGCTTGAGGGCGTAGTTTGAAATGGGAAACAAAATCTGACATTTAGCAAAAAGATAACTTTGACATCTTTAATAGAAATGATTAGAGTTGTAATTTCCCTGAGACATGTTAATTAAAATAACACAACAAATGATGCCTCAGCGCAGGGTTGGACATGCACTGTGGCTTTAAGTTGTTTTTAATAAACATAGTAGACAGTAATATCAAATTAGGAGAAAAGATAAGCAGGAATAAAATTCAAATTTAAATGCAAAGGTTAGCCTACAACAGATGACTCATGCTTTATCTATATTGAAGTAATTATACAGTGAGAACTCACAACACTGGTTTTGGACTTATAAAGAGCAAATCACCATAGTGAGATTTATCTTCTAGCTAATTTTATGGGCAATACAAAAGTTTGTAAAAACTGCTACTTGAAGGATGGGGAGGAAAGGTCATTGCTTCTTCAGTTCTCTCTTTTTTTCCCCATGTTGAAGGACTTATCAATCATTGATGTTTACCAAATCACTTTACTTTTTCCTGAAATCTCCTATTGAGGCTATTGATTGCTTTTTCTGTGCATCCCTAAATTTTTCAGGATTACATTCATGTCTTCTTATGTGATCTGCTAGAAATGGTTGCTGGTACGTTTGTAGCGTATGAGTCTGCAGGCACGGTGATAAACACCACATTCCCAAAGGAGATTTGCTAGATTACTGTTCTCTTTATTGTGCCTAAAGTCACCTGTGAACATCTTGAATTCTTGCTGGGAGTGGCGGCTGTGTTTTCTGCAGTGTTTGATCATAAAACAGAACAAAGGCATTTTCGTTATGAGGATTATACAGATCTCAACTGAAGCGTTTTTAAAGCCTGATGCCAATAGACGTCAACCTGCGGCATGTTAGAAAAGTCAGATTAGTGGGAGGCGACAAGGTGGTTTGCAGATGGCTAAAATGCTGTGCTGAAGCATTAAAATAGATGATTTGTGGTGTTTCTTTTCCCCTTAATCCCAATTTCTCATTTTAAATGTATTTATTTTTCCCCTCAAAATCAAGATAAAAATTAATGGTGTCTAATCTGTTTTCTCTCCACATTCAGGAAACTCAAACTCCTAAATTAAAAGCTTTGCAGGTCGAATCCTGCCTCCTTTGATGAAGAGAAGTAAAGATTCATTAACTCTGTAGTCCAGAGTATGGGTCAACCGTTCTAGGGAAACGGGGAAGGAGCGTAGCTGGGAAGACGCAATGTGGGAGCAATTGATTCCTTTGGACAATATTAAGCATTTATTCAGTGCTTTCCATCTTCAGATTCCTATAAAACAGTTTTTAGTCTTTTAATCCACTCATGAGACTTGTTTCTTCCTTCTAGCCACTCATGAAATTGTATCAGTTTTCTTGATAAATTGCCTTTCATGTTAAATTTCTCTGTTCGCTTTTCTCTTTCATATGAAGCTTTGCAGCACTTCCTTTTCGCAGTGGCGTCCCGTGGACTGCAATAGGCGTTGCTCCTCAACGGCTTCCCGTTTCACCTCGCCTGAGAGTCCATTTAGCATTTTGCGGTGGAAATAGGTGGGCAGGCTCCCTCCGCCTAAGTGTTGGCAATCCAGCTTGAATTCCTTTTGCAACAAGTGAAATGAAGCACCCGAAGAGAAAACGGAGTCTGCTAGGGGAAGGGTTGGAAGGATGTATTTCCAGGAGGAGTCTGAAGGCATGCACGTGTCTTAGAAGTCAGTTGATTTCTTCACCTTTCAGTGATACGAATTCTAGTTGTTCCTTAAGACCCTTTTAAAGAATTATTATGGTTTAACCTTTTTACTTCTAAGAGACGAATTCCAGTAATAAACACATTTATTGAAGTTTAATAACTTCTATTTTTAAAACAAATAGGTAAAAAGAGAAGTAAGATTTTTGTTTTCTACACAACGTGTTTTTGTCAGCAAATCATTTAAGAACATAAACTCCAGGCAATACATACTTCTGTAAGACCTAAAGAACACTAGCCCTCAGGCAACATCTGTTTTCGAGACCGCTGCACAAAGTGATGCTGGAGCCCCAAAGCAATTAGGTGCCTGTAATTACTTCAAGGCAATTTTGTAGTATACGAATAACCTTTCAGTTCTAAGGGAAAATGATAAATAGATTTTAAAAACCCAGCAAGCTGAAGGTAGTATCAGGAGGTTTTGGTAGGTGGTAGTTTACAGTGTTTTTGACCATGATAACTATTTATGACAGAGCCACCGATTGCTAAAATTATCAGAAACATCTCTAGATGTTTCAGAATCCCGTTCCACCTTCCCTATGACTTTGCCCAAACCCTCTTTCAACTTATCTCTTTGAAAACTAAAATTGTTAAATAATACAACCTCATCTATGTATTCACTCTTCTTTTCTTTGGAGAGCCGCTAATACAATTTTAGGCGAGGAGCTGTGACAGATGGGCTCGCAGGCATCGAGCCGCGTGGAAGCTTAGGTAGTTGCTATGACATCACGAGCCCTGAAATGTTAGTGGGAGGATGATTTTGGGAGAAAATACTTTGCATGCATAAGCTATCACCTGTACTATGCCACGAATAGTCTTTTGGGAGAGCTGACAGTGAAAGTTGGAAAGCTACACGTTCATTTGATAAAAATACCCCAGCAAACATGAAAATGTTGTGAACGGCAGGAAGGCTGTTCTAAAATTATTCCCTCTGCAAATGCGCTCAGCTGCTATCTTAAGGAAGGCAAGGTGGAAGTGTACAGGTAAACAAAACTTCTCCAAACAAACTAGTCCTGGCCTTGACGCGGTGCGTGGGAACATCTCCCCTGTGCTAAAAACCGGTTTGGAAAGGTGGCTGCCAGGGGAGGGGTGCTGCTCCGTCCCCTCGCCCTCCTCTTCCCGGAGATTTCCCAGAGGTTTGGCAGCCTGGAAGGGGGGGATCTTCTCAGTTTTTATGCTGTTGTTTTAAATGTTGCTCTTTTGTAAGTTTTTTTCCCCATTTTTCAAATCAGGAATTCAGTCCCTTCCTTGCATTTGTTTAGTCTGTGAACATTTTTGGTTTGAAATGGGTTGAGATGAACCTGGTGGGTACGAAGCACATAGTTTCCCGTAGAACAAAGACTTCAAATAGAGAATTTGAAATAGTTCACTACCAGAGAGCTTCCTTTAGGAGCTGGGATTAAGAAAAACACTCTTATCATTTTTTTTTTTATGCTGAAACATCAAAGGATATGTTTTGAAAAATAGCTCGGTCATAATTCACACACCCTCTAGCCTGCCAACAGCCAAAGCTGACACACGAGAGAAGCCCGTTACTCCCAGTCACTGATGCCTAAGCTGCCAGCCTCAGCGAAATGCTTGAGAACCACATAGAATAAGCCAATTATTTCAGTAAAGTCAATGTACCTTTTCTGGTACACTGTTTTTTCCTGGAAAAAAAAAAATACACAGATATGATTTTTCTTCTTTCACGAGAAAGGAGAGGGATGGGGGAAATTCATTCTGGTGGCTGTGATTTTCTGTCTGCAGATGCAGATCCTTTTTTCGCAGACTGGCGAATGGGTTTTCCCTTGTCGCGCGGTGCATGGCATAGATGTACCGCAGGTGGCCGCAAGACCATGAGAACCTGTAGGAACAGGTCTCTCCGATGCCAGGAATGATTGTACTCAATTTTCTCAGTGAGAAGATTTTTCCAACCATTTTCTTTTACTTTTGGCATTGGTAATACCTCATTTAATTTTTTTTCCCCCGAAAAGATAATTCTTTGTAATTCTTTATAGCTGTGTTGTGTTTAGGACTAAGTTACAACGAATGCACTAGCGAACGTGTCTCTTTAGTGTAAAATACACCCATACATTCAAATTTGAAACATCAGTTATTTTTAAAAAGTCTGACTGTAAAAGTCCCTCGAACCCTCTAGTCTTTCCTAGTCCTTTTGGCAGTAAGAACAGTTTTAGGGCTGCTTAGGGCTCTAAGATGAGCACTGCTGTTAAGGCTGGAGAAGACAGCGCTGTTCACCACGGCCTCCTGGTCCAGGTAGCATTGCCAGGAGGGTGTTATAAAGATTGCTTAGAGATTTTAAAAAAGAGAAATAATTTTAAATTCCTGAGCTAATATCTAGCCATGAGTTTTAGGTTGCCTATCCCGCTGGAAAATTAATTCTCCCCATTTAAGTTTAATGAGATTGACTCTTTCATCATTGCTTTAAGATACTTGTCTTGATTCGATTACAGTCTCAGCTGCTAATTGAAAGTCGAACCTTGTTCAGTGTTGCCTGGGAATTGGGAAGTTACCAGTGTGGATTTTGGGGAAAAGCTAACAGTTCAAGGTGTTTCGGTTGGTCAGCGTGGGCACAGGGCCAAATTACATTTTTATTTTGGTTTGTTTTGACCTAGAAAAAGGGTTATTCTGGTAAAGGAGCATTGCTTGTGCCTGGCAAAAAGCCAGCCCGCAATCACTGTAGCCCATTTGCCATAGCTAGATGAGGATGACTGGGAAGTTACAAGCGTTATTAATCATGAAGGAAAGCCTGTGTGTTAAGGCTTCTAATCAAACGATTGAAACGAGCGGAGGGAGGTGATTTTGCAGAGCAGATGTGTGTTTCCGTAGGAAATGCTGCATTATAACTAACTTCTCCAGAGGAACGACTGCTTATTTGAAGGAATGTACATGGAGCATCTTGTGTTGGGTAAGAGAAGATTCCTCTTCGAGCAAGAGAATAGCTGAAAAAATAAAGTTAATGTGTTTTTTGTGTTAACTGAGTCCAAAGTATCCAGCTGGCATTTGCAAAGATTTGAGGCAGTTAATCTCACCTGCAGGTGAATTTAATATTAAAATTTCCAAACAATCTCTGCAGTCATGGACAAGGTCAGTTTTTGATGCTTTTGGGATCAAGCGCAGATCAGCTGGAGGGGGAAGAGAGACTAATTAAAATGAAGACTCCGGGCCTGATCATCTTCTGGGGCTTGCAGCTGCACAACCTGAAAAATGCCTTTTTTTTCGCTTCCCAGCCACAGTCTGGTTATTTGCGTGGCTGGATGATGAAGCCATCCATGACCTTCAGCAATGTGGGAGATGTTACCATTTCTGAAGTGTGAACTCTCAAATATACCTATGTAAAAGAACAGCAAAAATTTAGTCTTTAGGAGAAGAAAAGGACATAAAAAAGTCTGAGACATGTTTATGTCTCGAGCATAACTTTAAATAGTTTTATTGTAATAAGCCGAACATCATCTCCTTGAAATATGTTGATTTATTTAGACACGTAGTCTTTTAACTGTTCAAAATGTTGGGCAATATATTAGAAATACAAAAATAGAAATTACATGCAGTGATGCAAACAGGTATATATAATTGGCCAAATGCAGATCATGTGGATAGTGTCTGGCAATTAAAATAAAATTTTAATATTAAAATATTAAAATATATTACTAAAATCTCAGAAAAAGTGCAGGGTTCTGACTTTTTGGTAGGACGGTTGAGTCTGCTAGGGCTGAGGTGCGGTTTATGCTGCTGTGCAAGCTATCTGATGGGCAGGGTATGGTTGCCAGGATAGGCGACATCGGAGGCTTTTTCTAGCCCTAAAATGGAGTCACGCCAATTAGTGCTTATTTTGTCAGGCTACAGAATTGTTTGGATGTAGGGACTTCTGCCTTTTTCTCTTGGGAATGGTGTTTGGTTTATGCATTTTGGTGTAATGTGGCTAAATACGACAAATAGTGCAGCTACATCCAGCTCTTATGAAAACTGCCCAGTCTCTTGCAAATGCTTAGATACCTTTCTGATGATGATGAGGATGACAAACGGGGGGTCTTAAATTTCCTGGGTTTTGGTGCGTTGTGCCAGTGGCTTGAGTGCACCTAAGGAGAGGCTTCGCTAGGCCCCTTTCAGCCTAAAATACCTTCAACTTAGCAATTTTAATTCCAAATACTCAATATTTGTTTCCTGTAGCCCTGTATCAACAGCGCAACGCATGCCTACCGATACATAAATACGCATTTTATCTTTTTAGACAGTGATTTATGCATTCACATCCCTGTATGTTGTATATAGTGTGTTTAGAATATAAACACTGAATTAATTTTAAATCCATTAAGGTAGAGATGTCTCTATAACGGTTAAAAATACTGTAGGAAGGAAAACAATGTATGCTGCTGCTGAAGAAGTGTTGGCTTTATCCAGGTTGGTTATTTTGAGCAGCTGAGCTGCTCCGCGAGAACTATTTATATCGGTTGCTGGGCAGCTCCAAAGGCAACTTTGAGCCTGGCCAAGGAGGTTTACTTGTAAATGGATGCGAAAGTATGGTTTATTTATAAAGCAGCTTATATGCATATATTTGTATGCAAGTTTTATATCCAGATATGTGACTAAGTCTTCTTTCTCAGGTTAAAGTTCTCTTGTGCCCTAGATACCATTTTAGGGACATTTCTACGTGTCTTGTAAAGATGCTGGAAAAGGATTCACATGTAAGCAGCGGCCCCATGGTCAGCAGCTCCTGAAGACAACTGCAAGGAGGAATAATGCACGGCCAAACCAAAATATCGGCCTTAGACCTACAAACATGCAGAGACCCTGCGTTGTAACCTCTCGTGTGCTTTTATCCCCCTCCAATGAAAAATATAATTTAGTACACCAGCAATAAAACCCAACTTCCAAGGACTTTTGCATTATTGATATTAGAAAAGGAAAGGTGTGTACAGCTTGCTTCCACCTTTTAGTGTGTTTGGCTTCAAAACTACATACTGTAAATATTGTGCTTTCCATGAAGTTTGCAATGCAAAAGCTTTGAGATTACACCCCAAAATATTGATTTTTCTCTGTGGATAGGATTCTTCTTGGCTAGCTTCAGCTGTTAAAAGTTAGACAACTAATGTATGATAATCATCCTTAGGCACTAACTGGAGAGAGAAACAGGTGCTTCTGGGGGGAAAAAAAATCATAGACTGTTTAAGACACCTATTTGTGATGAGATGAATTGCCCCTTGGAACTGCCAAGTGTAATAATCTTTTATTCTTCCTTTTTGTAGAATAATAACACTTAGCATAATATAAAGTTTGATTTTGAAACTGTATACATAACTATTACCAAACTGCTAACTACTACCAAGTATTACTAAACACCATAGAAAATTGTGCAGATGAAGATAATTGCATTCATCACAAATAAGAAATTTAATATTACTTATCTGCCTTTATGCCTGTTATCCAGAGTGGTCAAAATACACAGCAAAGGATGGGAAGTATCACTATTGCATTTTGAAAATAGGGAAACTAAGCACCGTCATGTTAGTCGAAGTCACGGAAGAGTACAGTGATATTGCAGGTTGTTTTACCGTGTCTAATGCCCCGTGTGTCGGAGCATGCTGCTTCCGAAAAGTTCTGCAACCCAGACTGGATCTCCATCACCACCCATAACTTTTTGCGTGAACCAGGTATAAAAGCTAAATGACTGTTTAAAAAAGGTCATGAACTGCAAATGGCTTTCTCCATCACGGGGTTGCATTGATATTGCCCCTTTTCAGAGTTATTGCTTCATGCTGATTCTCAGAGGAGGAAAGAAAGGAAGCAGCAGCTTGCAGCACCCTCTCCACCGGCCACCAACGCTCTGTAGGCTGCCGATGCCGGGAGAAAGCTCCTGGGTGTTCCTAGGTGAGATTGATATTGGTACTTCATCCCAACTAAAGATGCTGCATCTTTTCTTAAGAAAATACTTTTTGCACTTAATTCTGTCTCGTGACAGCTCTTTTCCTTTCTTCTGTTAGTCTGCAGCCGAAAGGCACCTGCTACAGTAAGCATGACTTTCTAGTTGCGAAATATCTTATGAAGGAATCTTAATATTGAAAAGAGAAGGCACTTGTAAAACAGACAGAAAACAAGAGATAGGTTCGTAATCATCTTAATAGTTCTGGTTTGTTGTTGTCTTCATAGCATTTGTTCATGTTTTGATACTTAGCACAGAAATTATCACACTTTTACCCCATTTTTACAGCTTTTTTTTCCAAAGTCTTCCAACCTACAAGTCTTACAATGTGAGACTCTTCATTTTAATCACTAAAATCTCTTAATGATTCTTACAAAATTAAGCCTTAAATCTTCTGATGACGTGCCTATATTTATTCGTATATATCGTCTAACCGAGCTTTGCTATAAAATTGTGATATTCTGTGTCCCGTATCTTACATATATGAATTTTTCTTGTTCTCCAGTCACAACGGTTGTCCAGTGCCTTGTGAATTGTTGGGAAATAAGCTTCATTCATGAAATTCAAACTGGTAAAACACATGCAGGAGCTCTAAAAGATCAATAGCTGTTTAAAAAAAATTTAAAGTTCACCAGTTGTGCTAGCAAAAATAACTTTCTACAAGTTAATGAGGCTCTTAAGTTAGGTTTGACAGCTTAGCCGTCGTAATCATAGTGGAAACAGGATTGGGCTCCATCGGAAAATCATTATCTGAAACATTTGCGGCTGCGACTCTTTCTACGTAAGGAGCTGGAAGTGAGGTGGCAATCCGAAAATTGGCAGCCCAGATCAAACTGGTTGAGGGAGTGTGCGGAAAGGTGCCTAGCCCATAGATTTACATTATGCCAAAAATTAAAATCCTTTAATGCTTTAATGAAAAGTGGCTTTTTTCTTAAGCATCAGCATTTAATAACCGCAGCAAATCAACATTTAAAAGGAGGGGCCTTACGCTTCAGTAGATGTTTATTCATAAATCTACCTAAATGTATGTGTGCATGTGTAGAAATTTATACTTTATGTAAATATATACACATATATGAAGTATATCTAGAGAGAATTGAATAGAAAAACAGAGTGGATGGCAGGAGAGCTGGATATTTGCTGTTTAAGGTACTCTTCAGCATTATCAGAAAGCAGCGTACATGTTGCATCTGTTGTCTCTGGAAAATGCCAGAAAATATTTCTGATTTATTATGTGGGAGGACGGAAGTGAAAAAAGATATGGTGCTGAAAAATTGTACACGGGAGGAGAAAGAATTGTCCAAATAATAATTTGTGAAGTTTTACACTCGCTATATTAAAACTGCCCCCACTGTTTTGAATTTCAGGTTTATAAATCATCCTTCTCTTCCCTATGTATGTGCTATACAGAAGTGGACAAGTGGCTTTTTGTTATGTTCTGGGTTTTTTCTTCTTTTGTTAACAGAAAGGATGCAACTGTTAAGCTTGTATAGCTTCCTCCTTAGATAAATCATTGCAAAACTGTGTTTTACAGATGATATATTTCCCTGTGACCTAAAATAATAATAATAGTCTGTATTTTAAGTGAATTTAGTAATTAAATGGCAGCCATCTTGGTTCTATTCTCTACTTCAGAGTTGTTGCAATTACATTTAGTTTTCTACCTTTGCAAATTATGCTTACGGAATATATACTAAACAAAGTAAATCAGAAATCTTTGATTTGCAATAGTCAAATAGTTCTACTTTTATGATTCCAAACTAGCCTCATGCTTTTGCTATGGTTATGTTAAACAGATAACATTAGCATTAGCAAGCATTATAAAAAATAAGCCTGGAATGACCTCAAGAAGGGATTTAATTCACTCTTTTACCCTACCGAAGTTCAGATACAAAAAAATACTGGTTGCAAAAGTAGATATGATGAAACTGAGGAAAAAAACCAAATGAAGTAGGACTCCTGAAGTAATCGTCTGAACGTGAAGGGTGAGTTGCCACCTTCAAGTTGAATGGCAGTGGTGACCTCAGCATAACTTGTCCTGTAATTAAACTTAAATATTTAAATCTTTGATCATAACCATTGATCGGTGACTTATATTGTCTAATAAATCTGTGTTGTATAATGAATGAGGCTGCTTCTCCAGGAGCCTCACTGCGTTAACTGTAGAAGCTGCCAGACTACATCCGAAAGCAGGAGTAGACTACAGGAAAACAAGGGGAAAAGAAGAGAGAGATTGTGGCTGAGGCTTCCAGGCTCAGCCTTGAGTTTTGATGCCAAGTAATTTAGTGAAAGATTTTTATGTGTGGCACTTGTCCATGCTTGCAGGCTTTTCTCAGGACCCAGGCTGAGCTGCTTCAGTCCTGATAACCACTTTGAAAATGATAATATATGTGAGTGCCAGGTATCTCTGATACTGGTGTCTGGTCTGCAGGAATCATGACTTCCAGATCTGCCTTCCCTTCGATTCACTGCATGGTCTCGCCCTCTGATTAGAAACTTCCCAGTATAACATATTTTTTTTCCATGGGGAATTATAGGAATTATACCTGTTGAGATTGAAAGTCTTGAGTTTGGCATAAAGACTGAAAATATCTGATAATTGAGTGATAGCTTGAGTTTTGCTAAAAAAGCATCATGGAATTTCCATATCACAAGAGATATGGTATTTTGTCTGCTTCAGAAATACTCTCCTCTGCCTCTCCAAGGAGTTTTCTGAAATGGGAATTTCTATATGACTCTTGCAGCATCACTGTGTTGGAGGAGACACTGCTCCGTTATATTAAAAATATGGCTCTGTTTCCAGTTTGTGGAGTTTTGGCACCTTGGCCCGCTAATAAGTATTTTGAAAGACAATGTCTAATCGGATAAAGTTAGTAGAAGAGTATGGATCTTGTAGTATCCTCAGTCTCAAGGTAGGCATAACCTTCCCTGTGCCAAAAGCTTATGGTCAGGAAAGGAAGCAGGAGAAGTAAAGCATTTGTTTAGTCTATGTCTGTCTTGCTCTGTGGCAGACTGATACAAAATTCTGAAGACATGGCTCAGCGTGGTTGGAAACTCAAAAGATTTTATCAGCGTGCTCCTGGCAAGCTCTTACAGTCACAGCGAAGAGTGCAAATAATGACCCTCTGAAACTCCTAATTTGGCCAAGTCCAAACAGGCTAGCTTGAGGACATCTCCATGGTAGCTGCTAACTCTTGGACAAATTTCAAAGTACCGCTGCAAATTAGAGAAGTATTACAGTTATTAGGAAAATAGCTGGGGAAATGAATAGCATGGGAATTGTTAAACAACCTTAATAAAGAGATTGATACTGTTTCCTCATATCCCCTGACAATTCTCAGGAGGACCTGGGAAAGAAATTTAGGTCGTGATACAAAACTAAGGTTGAAATATTAAGTAGTGAGAACATATATTCCGAAACAAGAAAAACGTAAGCATTCTAAGAAAATTTGATTTGTAACACTATAGAGAAATGAGAACTAAAGGGAGAGAAACAACAACAGAGGTGAAAAAAGAAAATGAGAGAAAAGAACAAATTATGAAGATAGAGAGTCTGACTCTCTCTACTGAATTTAGAAGTGATGTTTGGACATTCAAGTATTTTCCTTCCACTTTCTGTCACCTTCATGTTATTTATTTCATTTCTTTTTCTCTTTGTTATCATCTTCCTCTCCTTTCCCCCCTTTTTTATGTTTTTTTCCCTCTCTTTTCTTCTTAGGTCTAAAACAGCAGCAGAAGAATATCTACATGCACCTCCTAAGATGTACTTTTTAATAATAATGAATTGTATATATACCTTTTCCCTTCAAAGGATGCAAAAAATTTTACTTGCACTAATTTTTTAGTTATTGCCACAATGCAGCCATCCTTGAACAGGTTATAGCAATTTCCAAAAAAGATAGAACATCATTGAAAAAATTTTAATATGGAAGTATTGATGAATATGCATGCTAGTAGTGCAAAAGTGTGGATAGACAAAAGATAAACAAATTAGAAAGCGGTGAAAACAGAGATTTTAAATAGAATTACCAGAAGCAGTTTGGAGACCCATTGCAGGTGTTGCAACATGCTAATGAAAGGATCATGCTCTAAAGAATGTATACTCTAAATAGACAATGAGCAAAGGATGTTTTATGAGTCAAAATTGAATTATGAAAAACTAAGCTACAGGAAAGAAGACTTCGTGGTGATAGTCCCATTAAATCACTTCTTACTACACAAGCAGCCCCGTCATGTAGAATAATAGTGAACTCGAATTGCACTGTTTTTGTTCCCAAAATCCAGTGGCACGTCCCAAGTCATGCAAGCTGTCTGGTCTTCAGTTGAATGTCTTAATTACAAGACCATGATTTCTGTCTTTTTCCTTGCAAGCCTTGCCCCATGATCTCTATTGACCTCTGGTTGTTCAGATTTTGCTTTTACGTCCTGGGATAAAAGCACATGTCACAGCTCAACGCCGTCTCATAGTGAGCTGTGTTTTTGTGCTGAGTCTTTGGTTTGCTATGGTCGTGCAGAGAAGCTGGCCCACTGCAAACTTGCACCAACAGCACTGCTTCCCGCAATGTCTTTGGTTGTCCTTGGAGGCTTTCTGCAGAAGCGCTCACGTCTAGGCTACTCTGTGCATGCACAAAGTCCTACTGAAATCTCTGCTTTAGGCAAGAGTTGAAGGCACAGTGGTGAATGTGTTCCTTTCCATGCTCACGGGCATTTAAATACCATGGAGGTACCGTGCGGTGCTGAGTGGGGAAGTGTGGATGGACTAGGGTTGGCGGCTTGTCTTTAATATTGTTTCAGTATGAGCAGAAGCATAACTGAAGTGAGCAAAGAGCTGAACTCAGGAAAAATTCCTGATGGTGAAGCAATCTGAAAAATCACACAAAGGTTCAAGTCTTGAAATAGTGTTTTCTTCTGTGTTATGTCATTGTAATCCTGCATTTTTAAATTTGCAATTATTTCTTCATTTTTTAAACTGCTCATTGTCAAGAAAGTTAGAGTGCTCTCTCTTTCTCCATAAATAAATTTTGCCAAAATAAATCATATTATTCCCTAGACCTGAGACTGTAGAACTGAGTCTATAGTAGGAAGGTTGCTGTCTTCTGGTAAGTATTGCAGGTAGTGATGAATATGCTCATAGAGCAGATGAGTATCAGTCAAGTTGCTTTATTCTCAGCAGAAGGGAAGATAAGGTGGCTCTAGTGTGCAGAACAGAGGAGGAATCAGCAGAAATTGTCAGGGCAGGGATGGAGTCTGTATAAATAGAAATAGGGATAAGAAAATAGAAGGAACTTAGAGTAGTATTGGCATGGGATTGCAAAGGACATTTGTAGGGCACAAGAACGATAATAGGTTGGGAAGACAAGATAAGCTGAATTCAGTCAAAGCTTAGCAGACAGGAGGGGAGATATATGGTATATTTTCATGGACTATTTCACTCTTACGTGAAGTTCTGCAAGAGAACTAATGAATGAGCTAGCATATATATTGTTAGAGACCTCGGTGTGGTAGAGGAGCATTCTGTCCGTCTCATGTCTCTCAGTAGGCAGTCAGAATAGTGCTAGAAAATGGATTTAACGAGGTAAAATAGAACTTGTCTTCAGCAGCCCCATATGCTGTGAAGGCTGTGTGGGATGGGGGCTATTTCCTCAAGCAAGGAAGGAAACAAGGCCCATGTAAAAGTATTTTCAAGGCTCACTCTTTGGCTTTGCCTTTACTGTCCAGGGAACATCCCTTAGTTTTTCAGGATCAGAGTGTGTGTGTCATATAATTTAAAATATCCTAGGGGATATTGCAGTAGTCCAGGAGCAGGTAAAGTACGCTCCTGCTTTCTCTTGAGCCTAGCCTACTTTTGCTTCACTCCAGTAATTCCCTGACTTTGACAAGTTCGGGAGTGAACATTTTTTTAAAAAAATTTCTTCTGCTACACAAGATCTGCTTGAGAGATTCCTATAGTTTCTACTATTTGTCTTCTACTAGGACATGATGCTTTTTAATCCTATACATGAGAATAATGTTTAGCTCTTCAAATGCAATAATGGACCTTCTTAAACAGGTACCACCTTTTTTCTTATAAAAAGTACCTCTTTTGAGTAGGTTGTGCGTAGAAGTTTAGTGGTAGCAGGGTTGTAAAGAAAGAATTTTTACATATTTACGGAGTGGGTTCTTTACTCAGTGGATATGGAAGAGGTGAAATGTGAGGTGCTACCAGGTAAATACAAGCCTATGCACTTAGTACACCACGACCTCTGACCATGCTGTGTGAGATATCTGTATGGATCAGCTGTGCTGCCTTTGCCTGGCCAAAAGCAAGCTCGGAAATGCTCTCTTTGGTAATTGAATCAACTGTCAGTTGTGTGATGTGTCCATTGCATAAAACATCAAGTCTCCTGTCTGCCCAGAAAAAGTTCTTGTGGATAAGGCACTCAAGAGACCGATATGCTGGTGACTGTGCCTTAGCTGAGCTGTGTAGTCTTAGGAAGATCACGGAGAGTGGAATTCGTCTCCAAACTCTAACCACCCAAAATGTAAGGGTCACATCTAATCTCATTGTTTAGGATCCCCTGTATTTTACATATATATATATATATATATATATATATATATTAGCAGGATTGTCTCCAGAGAGGGATTTGTCCCACTCTAGGACAGTTGGCTGTGGTAGATGGACTGTACCTCCTTCTGAAAAAGCCTTCCTCTCTTCCTCGTTTGCAAAAACAGCATAGATAACTAGCTCCGACTGGCTGCCTCAATCTTACATGGCTATGGTTAGATGAAATGAATCCAGCCCTTAATCTGTCTGTGCTGTAATCATCACATGCAAATTAAGGATATTAATGTTTCATTTTCAGCTGTTTCCCATAGAAGCAATAATTAGGTATGACAGAGAGCTGATTTTGTTGGGACATACAAGTACACAGCACTTCAGGAGTCATGAAGAAGAGAAACAGGATATGTGATTAGTGGAAGAGAAGAATAATATCAATATACATAATCGTATTTTACATTTTACTCCTCACAAATCAGAATGACTGAAAGTATTCAATATAGCCTCCGTCATTTCCTAAAAGAAAATAATAATCAGCTATCCAGTGTGTTTATTTTAAATCATTCTTTTGCAAGGAAATGGAAAGGTTTCTGGTTTTGTTTGTGTTTTGTTTCTCCTCCTCCACCCTTCCTTTTATAGTCTTTTTTTCTAGCAACTCCCAAGTGTTGCATTTGTTGACATTACTGTGGCCTGTGCTGGTACAGATGAAGGTCAGTTTGAAAGAGCCTATGTTTTGAATTAAGTTCTTTATTATGACACTTCATGCCTGTTAATTAGATGAGTCATATACTTGACTCACCATAGAGTTTATCTTTGCAAATAATCATGAAAGAATTACTCAAAGACATCAAGCCAGACCTCTGAAGGGAAGCAGTTTTCTAAGTGTGTAATGTTAAACAGTGAAGAATTAGGAAAAGAAAAGATGGAAAGAGAAAATAATTGGCTATAGAAATATATAAAATAAAATGGAATACATAAGGAAAAGAAAAAATATGAATATATGCAAGCTTTCCCATATCGAGTTACATAGTTGTCATGATGATGGATCTGATATGTAGTATATATACACAGATGATGTCCTTAGTCTTATGTCACTTTTAAACATTAAACATTACTTTTAAGCAATTGCAGCTTTTAAACCAATAAAGCAGCTTTAAGTGGAATCATTATAAATATAGGACAATTTGCAAAATATGAAGTCACCAGTATTAATAAATCATATGATATTGTGCAGATAGGCTGAATTAAGAGACTTTTACTTAGAATGTGTCATTGAATATCCTAATATTATTAGTAGTAATATTAGTAACAGTAATAGTAGTATTAGTAATATTAGTAACAGAATTAAAGAATAATGATTATACTTGATAAATATGTTAATGGGGGAAAAAAAGGGAAAAAAGTATCAATAACAGAAGATTCCTCTGGAAAAGCGTGTCTGCTGCTTTCTCATAGCCATATGCAATTTCATCTACTCACAGGGAAAAGTTTTTTAAAGAAATGAAGTCTAGACTATAAGTTGATTAATCCTTGTGGAAAGAACCTGGATTCATCTGGGAGGAATGACAAGGATTGGATTTTATTACTGCTTTTTAGGGTCATTTTTATAATTAAGGAAGGGATAAGTCTGCCTCAGTGTTTGTAAATGTTTGGAGAAGCAAAGGGAATTTCATTCATTCAACCTCCATCCACTGTTATCACCAAAATTATAGGAGGTAACAGAATTTTTTGATACAGACTTAGATTCATCCCTCTTGAGACATTTTATTACAGCATGAAATATGTTCATCCTTTGCTGTGTTGTTACTTAGACCTAGATGAGTGTTTCAGAATTGGCATGCCTATCTTAGGAGATGCAGCAAATTCAAGGCCAGTGCCATTGACGGACAGAACAGTAAGACATCTCCTGAGCTATGTGGAATATGAGGTTTCATTTAATGAAATTCAGATGACATCTGCTCAGCATCAACAGATCTTGCCAATTCTAAAAACATGTTTGTAAGGAACATGGTGTGAGAGCAGCAATTCATGAAAGCTTCGGTTTTGTCCTTGACCTTTACATTTCAGCAGTGCCACAGTCTCCTGGAGCCCATTGTTAAATGCCAGCCTGAAGTTTTGAAGGCATAAAAGATCACCAATTATAAAAAGAATTGGCTTTCAAATGAAGATCAATACAAATCCGCATAGAAGTGAGGGAAACAGCTGCATGCATGAGCATTAAAATGTGGAAATGGAAGGAAAAGTTGTGTGTTGGCAGCACTGACAATGGATAGATGAAGGAGGCCACCTGCTACTGAGGAAAAGTCTGCATAGATAGGATGGTAGCCTGTTGGGAGATAGACATCTCCTAGAAAGGCAGATATTCACCAGAATATTTGGGGTTTCTAGCAGGAAAGGCTATAAAGAGGAAGAGGCTATTGGGGTGTGATGATGATGTAGGACGTGATGATGTAGGACCAGGTTAGTGGCCATTGTAGCACGCTCAACCACTAAGTAGGTACCAGTGGATAGAGGCTTCCAAAAATCCACCGCCAGCAGTCTTAGTAGTCTGGTAGAGCAGTGTGATTCATCTCTCCTTTCAACTTTCGCAACGTAGAAGCCTACATCTGAGCTGGCCATAAACATCCCGTGGTTAATGGGCAAAGATAGGACTTTTTATTGGGTGCTTCAGCTGATTTGTTTTAGACATCTATCTGAAGATGAAATAGTGCCCTAAATGTGCTCTGGTCATATTAACTGTTTAGGGACTCTAGACAAGTATCTGAGTAGACACCTATATTGCAAATATGTCCACACCTGCAGATTATTTTTAGATTAAAACACCCTTGTGTTTTTAGTTACTAATTGCCATACTCCTCCACTTAAGCTGTTCTGTTTTACTTACAGTGCTCCTAATTTATTGCTCTTCAAGCACATGTTCAGTATGAGCAAAATTGTTATATTAACAGAGGTACAATTTAAGTTTGAATTTATTTGAGGCAAAAAAACAGCTAAAGTGACAGTAGCCCTCACATCTGTTAAGATTTTTGCTACCCCATGTGTGCTCCAGTCATGTTGTAGGGAACAGGTTTTACAGCTGTATAATCTCCTTTTTCCCTCTAAATGGGGTCACATGCAGCCCTGATCCAATTACAGTTGAAAGCAAGCTGCTCGAAACTTTTGGGGTGCAGAAAATACTCCCTAACTAAAGTAGCATGGGTAATAGTGAAAGTCACTTCAGGGTGATAAGGGCATAGGAAGTTAGGGAGCAAGTGGGAAGAAGGCTTGAGGTATTCTTTTTGCAAAGATGCTGACTCTCTGATCTGGTGAAAACCTGCATTTTAAAATGTCGAAACCAGTTTTTTGTCAGTTCTCAAGGATCTCTTTCAGATATATATATATATTTTTGGGGGGGAGATTTTTGAGAC
Source organism: Dromaius novaehollandiae (assembly GCF_036370855.1). Lineage (NCBI taxonomy): Eukaryota > Metazoa > Chordata > Aves > Casuariiformes > Dromaiidae > Dromaius > Dromaius novaehollandiae. The sequence continues at coordinate 83,791,417 of NC_088101.1, read as the reverse complement.
TTTTGGGATCCTTTCCCTCGCCCCAGTAGCTGCAATCAAAATTGGCTTGCAAATATGTGACAGGGTGTAGGAGCTCTTATTAATTGCCTACTTTCAATATATTGCTCGTGTTGATGTAGAAAGAAAAAAATACTTAAAGGCATCTCTTGTGTCCTGGTGACAGATGTATATGCAAATACAATGAAAGCATGGTTTCTGTTTGTGCGTCTCTTAAGTAAGCTTGTCAGTATAATCTTTCAACAAATAGAAAGAATCCTGGCATGATTAGCTGCTATTTAAAATTGGTAGGCTAAGTCATATGTATAAAAATTATCTTCACAAAGCTTTTCTAATGCTTTACAACTCTTACAAGGAAGTTATATGATCCAGCAGAGATTATCTGCAAGTCCAAAGTGTGCGATGTTTCATCTGTATTTCAACTATTTGATCTTACTTGTTTCTTCAGAGGCCGTCCATGTGGGAAATGTTCAAGAAAAATAGAAGATAGTATGAAAAACGGGGAAATTTATGGCAATTTAAGATATTACCTGATTTTTCTATTCTGACCTGCAAATTACTGCTTGTAATAAAATATGGCAACAGAACAAAATACATGAGGGCACTTTTAATTATCTTTAAAACCCACAGAAAGAAAGATTTCTATTAGATGTCTGCCCTTTTTTTTTTTCTTCTTAAGCACTTTGGAAAATTGCTGCTAAGAGGAGATAAATGCAGCTTCACATTTAAATTAAGATTATCTTTAGGCTAGTAATCTCATTTACTGTTCAGCAATTTTAATTCAAGTCAAGACAGTACGATTTGTGTCATCATCCTGCTGCTATCTCTCATTGCTTTGTGGCTGTATTTACTATTGTTAAGATAAGACAACTCATATAAGGTGTAAGTCAAGATAATAAATTATTAAGGGCAGAAAACATCAGTAAGTGTTGCCTTTTGAGCTGGACTTACCTTCAGACACCGACTCTGCATAAAAAGAAAGTCTCATTAAGACACTTGGCAAACTTAATAAATTTCCATTTGAGCATGGAGACAAATTTATTTCAAATGTCATTCTGAGAAGTGTTTTTTTCCCCCCTTAATTGCATGGTTAAAATTATGTCAGTTTTGAATATTTATATTATAGGGATTAAGACTGTAAGAACTGGTTTCTCTATGAGAAGTTTTATTCACCGCGGCGAGAAGGGCTCTTGCTGTTGCTTAGCTGGGCTATTTTTAGGAAGACGCATGTCTGAGGGCTGCAGCTTGCGTGGATGTAAAATCGTTTGCCCTTTCAGGTGTGCAGAATGGGCAGTAGCTCTGAGCATGCTTTGCCTTCCGAGCCAACGTCGGCGTCGGGGCTTTTTTATTAGTAATATTCTGTATTTTCTGCAGCTGCGTTAGTGAGTCCCAGAGGAAAGCTGAGTCCCGTTGCTGTGTGGGTGAACGGAGCGGCTCACCCTGGCACGCGGGTGAAAAGCGCATGCGAGAGCTGGGACGTGCGAAAGGTGACTTGGGAGAGAGGAGGCGATGGTGGGACACTCAAAGCACATGCGCAAGGTGGAAAACAGGGATTTTTCTTACAAGGAAAGGAAGGGCTGTGAGGAGATGGAGAGAAAGCACGGCAAGGAAACGTTAAATAAAAGCAGGAGGCTACATTTCAATTGCACATAGATTCCACAGATAGCTGAGCATCACCCATATGTGTGGAAGAACATGTACCTTTAGGTAAATATATTTGTATGTGCATGTGTGTATAAATAAATAAATAGGGATATGGGGCATGACTGTATGTATTGGTGCATAATGGACAACGGGAACTGCTGCAAGAGTATGTCATGCCAGAAGCACTTTTAGTTCATTACCATTCAGCAAGGTGCTTAATATATACTCATCTTTAAACTTATGAGCAATGGGATTCGTGTGAGTGGACTATTCACGTGCTGAACAACCTTGCTGCTTCAGGAAACGAAAGCATATGGTGCTATTAAGACCTTGAAATGTATGTATGTGCTCAGAGCCCAGTGATTGTGTGTGGTTCACACGGTCACGTGGGCCTCTTTCTCCATCCCCTTCTCTCCCCCTCTTAGTCCCTTCTTCTCTTTCCCTCTCTTTATATGTGTGTATATGTATAAATATATATATATGTATAATATGCATATATATTTTTCCCCCTGAATTAAGTAAAAGACTATGGCAAGACTTTCCTGCTCTTCTATTGATTCTCCTTTATGTATATTTATAAGTCAGCCCTGCTTAGGATAACTTTTACCCTGGCTAATAAATATACTCCTGAAGAGTTGATCCTTTTCCAATTTGCATTTTCTTCTTTTATTTGGAATAGGCAGTGCTGGGCTTAATCGCTGTTGTCTGGGGAGCAAGGGGAATTGTCAAGAGAGAGTGCCACAGAGCTGCTCTAGAGTATTCACTTATGCCTCCTTTCTCTGTAAACTGCTGATTATGCTTTTTATTATTCAAAAGATAGTTATTCTGGCTTCTTGAGCCTAATAATCCAGTCCTGTGGTGGGGGGTACAAACGTTGGAATGTGGCAGGGTTTAGCAGATTGAGCGGAAATTCAAAAATAGCCTCATTCTCAACTGTTTAGGTCTAGGCTCCAGGAAAAAAATTGAACCAAGATCACCTATCGGTTGTTTTATTTTAGTATAATTTGGTTGTTTAGGCTTGTTACCCTGGCGGTAAATCAAGCCCCATGAATTTCTGACTTGTTCCCTGCAAGTCTGAATGACTCGAGCAATAAGCCTTTGACAGTGGAAAGCACCAGCAGAACTTAAGACTGCTTAAGGCTGACTCAAAATGGGCCCAAAGAGCTTCGGAGCAGCAGAAGTCATCCAAGAAAACAGATCCCAAGTAAATTGAGGAGTTCAGAATCTCTTCTCACCCTAAAAACTTTAATCCGATAAAAGCAGAAATTACCCGAGCTTTTCACAGCTATGAGCAGGATCAAGTTCAGGATACTCCTGCAAAATTGAGAAGAGCAGAGGAAAAAAAACACTGGAGCTATTTCCATATTTAAAATGCTTCACCACCTCCTGTAATATCTGCAGTGACCAAGTGCAAAAGGAAAATGAAAAGTACTGTGGTTAGTGTAGATCCAAGGAAATAGGAGTCAATTCTCCTTACGGGAACCCAAGGAACCCATTTTGGGTGATTTTGATGGGATTTGGATCAAGCCCTGTACTTAAGTTCAAATTTTCAGGTAAGTGGCAGCAGCATTGGACCGCTAAGATTTTATCCCCCAATGGAAAATTCATTAGCTAAGTTGAACTTAAGATTTTTTTCCATCCTGGCTTAAGTGGGCTAGAATATAGGTTGTCTACACTTAAGTCTAGCCTGGAGAAAAAGAAAAGAAGCATTTCCATGAGTAGCAGGACTATTGAAGTTGTCTCTTAGGGGTCTGGGCCTCACAACAGCACCCACGAGGGCGCAAACCTCAGGTCCTCGAGAATCCAGGCTACGAACTTCATCGGATTCATTGGCAACAAAATCCGACCTACTCCACTCAGTTCCCTTAAGTTCAAAAGCCCTGTGTTTAAGATTGTAATTAGTAAATAAATATTTAGCTATAGTGATAAACAGGTTGATTAAAAGCATTCAGATTTACTGGGAGAGACTGCTGTGTTTGGATAGACATGTTTATCAGCCAGATTTGGATCCCATGATGCTAAATGCTCTATACTCAAAGAAAATTGCATTTCTTGCCCTAAAGCAATAGCTTCACTTATGTATTTTCCTAAACAGAATATTGGATGCAATTTGCCGCTGTTGCATTTTTGGACTTTTTAATCAAACCTTGCTATTTATTTCACAGTTATTTATTCAGTTGAATTACTTGAATCATAGAAACTTGTTGGACGATTGCTAAGATCGCGACCTGAGGTTTCTCGCATCGTTTTAGCGATTGGCTGAGTAGGCAACGAGAAACTTTTTTGCTAGTAGCCACATGCAAACGTATGGTAGCTGTGTCAGGCATGAAGCCTATAAAAACACTAGCACCCATCATAGAACCAGATGTTGCCATTTCAACTTTTCTCCAAACGTGATATACTCTACTTTTGGGCAGGTCCAAGCTGTGTTAGTTGGTCCCAAGTCATAGTCGTCTTACTCGTATGTACTTTGTATCTCTGAAGCTATCCGCAAAGGCTGGGTTAACACCTGGACTTCAGTTTTAAAACAGTGGTACATCATTCTTTCATGAGCACATTAAGCTGTTTTTGACAAACGTCATCCATAGTCAAAGGCATAACAAATATATTCCTTAATTATATGCCATACTTATGGCGAAATTAGAATAGATCATGTAACCTACACTTTTTTTGGTAGACTGCATAAAATACAAATGAGTGACAAGTGACTATTTCAGAGCATTTTCGTAACTCAGTAAACACAACGCTTACATCACCTTTCGAAGCATGACCATCAAGTTCAATGCATATCATATACAGTTAGAAAAATATGCAGTTCTTTCCTCTCTTTGTTTTCTGTTATGCATGATCAAAAGAATGACAACCACATATGTTCGGGGCAATCTCTGGTATTTCACCCTGAAAAAGGAGCAGCCTACAATTGTGCTTTTCAGCAGCAAGGTAGGGATGAAATTTATCTGCTTTTCTCTAAATGCAGGAGGAAAATTGAGAAAAATCTAGCTTTAACACCATAGTTATCTAAAGAGTGTTCTTGAATGTAGATCTTAAGAAGCAATATAAGATCGCTTATTAAAGTTCAACTTTTATTTTTTCCTATAAAGTACAAGTATACCTCTTATATTATTCCCATGTTTCATCCTATATCTAATTGCACATGGTGTTATGTTTTTCTGTGTCAATTACATAATACAGTTACTTAAAATGAGTGTAGAATGTTATTTTACAAGTAATAAAATTAAAAATAATAAGTTATTATGGATATGCAAGAGGTATTAAGGTATGTACAAAGTAGTTGTAGCTAGTATTTATGCATTAGTATTTATAGATAGATGTTATTTGCAATGGAAAGACGCTTACAGGTTCTCCATTACGGTATAAAACTGGCTTCTGGTGAATGTTTAATTGTCCTCAAATATGGGCTTCTCGTGTTTGCTTTCCTACAATTTATACCTCCTTCATTATAAACTTGATAACAGAGTTTTATTCAGAGTGAAGTTTCTTGAACGCATTTTCCAGAAACCAGGGGGCCAAGTATTGCCAATATTAGAGGTGCTCAGCGCCCGGTTCTGCACGATGATTGCAATCAGAAGCCATGCGATCTTCCCTGAAACTGCTCCGGTATAATATGTACATTGTGCTGATGTCAGGGCAGGTTTTGCTTTTATACCTTGATAAATTTACCAGTCACCCTTCGTTTCTGCCCAGAAATAAATAAACAAAATTAAATCATTCACAGGATTAGTCGATAATTTGGGCTTACTTATTTTCCAAAGGGAATATGGTTCACATTATAGTTCTGCCGCTGAGTTCAGCACCCCTATGTTTTTATGCCTGCCATCAAAGGAATAATAAAAGCACCCTGCTAAGCTGAAGGGCAGAAAAACCAAATCACTTTGGCACTTCCGACAGGCGTGACTGCCGATCCCCGTCGGATCCCTCACGCTTGTACCCCTCCGCGTGGGTGGCGAAGCAGGAGTGCCGTGTCCAAGCTTGCCTCCAGCGTTGCCGTTGACACAGCCTGGGACCAAGCCAGGCTTCCAAAAAGGTTTAAACCCCGAGCAAGCCGGCACTGCTTTAAAAGGTTCAACTTGCAGGATGCACACGTGCATTATTTCCTTGAGCTCCTTCTTGAAGTTGATAACATCAGGTGCTCTGCCAAAACCAATAAGGTTTTGCAGTTTCTTTCTGTTAGATTGGACAGGAGGTTTATCAGTGTACGTTGCTGCTATACTCTCAGATTTCCACTATTCAGGTTTCTCCTCCAAATAACTGAAAGGGAAACTTTGCTATCTCACGTGCACCACGGTGGAAAATGTAGCACAAACTCCCTTTTCTATAATGACCAGCCCTTCTTCCATTGGCATTTCTGGAGGCTTGGCTCTGATACGACGAAGCATTTTAAAAAATTATGTACTTACTTACCTGAAACATACAGATGGTCTTAGTGTGTATGCGATAAAATGCTTTATTAGATCTAGGCCTAAAATGCATGCCTCAATAGAAACCTGGCTGCTCCTGTGTCCTGTAACAGTTGACAGCATTTCTTGGTTGTGCTAGGCCTCGTTTACTGTGGATTATAATAGAGCGGATCAAAAACCGCAATAAATACTTAAATCAGTGACATCGGATGAGGCAAAGGGCGTTAATAGTCATTGCAGAAAAATCCTACAAGATGAAGTGTTTGAGGAAGGATAGGCATTTCAGATGACTTTATTGAGGCACCAGAAATTAAAATACAGTACAGTATTGACATTAAAGTAATCATTTTGCTTGGTGATATATTCAGTAATTTTTCAGCAAGTTTTTCACACTTTAATACAATCGCTTTGGTCAAATGAAAAATCAGAAACAAACTCTCCGCCTCCAAAAAAAGCCAGCTCTGATGCTTAAATCATTTTTGACAAATATGGTCAAATTTTGGTCTCCACCTGGAGACTGCCAACACTTTTCTTTCTGGGGGCCCCTGTTGTGGTGGGGATTCCCTCGGGCTGCCGCCTTGCCCTCCGCCGTTTTCCTGCGTCGTATCCTGCAAAGAGGGGGCTTTCGGCCAGGGAGAGGGTGAAATGAAGCGGGTCTCAGTTAGAGAAGCTGAGCTGGTGCCTAATTTCTAACTATGCAGTTTTGTGTAATTACCACTGTTTTTCACTGAGCAAGACAAAAAAACCGAGCGCTCTGTTTGCGTTAAGGACCATGCGGTGACACTGTGGGAGGATGTGGTCAAGACTCAGACTCTCCAGAAGTATGTTGAGGAGTTCACAGCCTCCTGCCCTTCATCTTTTATTCCCGCAGTCATCTCTCAGGCAGCATTCAGCTCTGAAGCTCGGGATGTCCAGGTCTGGATCTCAGACATACGAGTGCATCCCAGCTCCCGCAGATGTAGAGGACGTGCTGTAAGAAAAAACGATGCTCAGATTCAAGATCCGTGATCATAGCTGGCCTGATATTTGTGAGGGAATGGGATTTTGCTGCTGTCTCTGCTCTGGTGAAAGAATTTTCACGTTTTCCTACGTAACCTTTCTGTTGTTTTTATCAAAGGCTGCAAATGCACTCACCACTCGCTACCCAGCGTGTTTTAAAAGTGCAAAATATGAAACCACTGATTTTCTTTTGAGGCACATCCTTCACTTCAGATAAATTTTTTCAATCTGGTGATAGTTTATGTTTGTAAGGAAAGGTTTCTACCTTATATCACCACTACTTTCATCAAAATGTTTGTCTTACCTTCGGGGAGCAACTTCCCCAGAGAGCTCTAGCTCTGTTGACTTGGATCTCTCCTGGGTTGATTCAGACAGGGGGATCTGAAGGACTGATACGTCACCTGCAGAAAGGAGCATGCAGTCCCGAGGACATGCTATTGAGGAGCTGATGGCTTCATTGACAGATTATTTCTCAAATCTCTGCAAGAAGTAAACTGCCTGGCAAACTGGATCAAGCAGGAGTCAGTAGCAGCGTGGAGCTCTTCAGATGTTTAGGACTAGAGAAAGGAGATGCAGGAGTTAGGGCGAGGAGGAGGAGAGGAGAGGATGTTTTACTTAACTAGCAGTTTCTGAAGGAAAATAAGTTTAGTGGGTGCATTTTTCTTGTATGTATTGAGAAAGGAGACAGCATTAGGAGAAGAATTTTACACCTACTGAGGCTTTTATCTTGTTGTAGACAGGAATAGAAGAGAAGAGTCGACGCCGTGCATGCAGGAAGCACATCCATTTCAAAATTTCCCTGGATTTAGCAGTATAACCTATTTTTCCCCTTTAACATTTCAAAACTATTTTTATTGGAATGAATTAAAGGGCTTGTACAAAAATATATTGAGCTGTAATACAAACCTTGGGCTTGATCCAAACATGATGATGTCAGTAGAAATCTTCCTGTTGACTTTGGACGAGAGTCTTATACTCATTCCCCCAGCTATTATTTATGCCTTCTGGAAAAGAAGCATATCTAACAGAAAAGTCTAACCTGTCTACAGGCTTGTTATCGAGTTATCTTTTTTTCTTTTTTTTTAGATACAACAGTATAGAAACCATAGACTCACTGTACTATTTTTTTCAAAGCTGACAGAAGGGAAATCATTTTCTATTATATCCATTTTTAGACACTTGAATCATTAATTGCCTGATTGTTAAAGTTACTAAGCATTCACACTTCAGAAGAGCAGTCTGTGTTAGTAAATGATGCAGGATGTTTTTCACCCCAAATGGAGCATGGAGAAGGAAAGCAAATATTCTGAAAATTAGTCAGCATAGCCTCTTCTGCCTGTGATCAAGCTATACCTGTGTTTTTCTCCTTTATGCCCTCCTTTTCTTCTTCCAGAGTCATGTGGATTTTCGAAAACAGCTTTCTGCCTGAGGTTTCTCGATTCTGTTTGGTCTTTGTCAGAGCAAGTGCAATGACTTTATTTCTCCAGGGCTAGCAACGCTGATAGGGGAACTCAGCCCCAGAAAGTGGCCAACAGAACGGTGGCAGTCGATGCCAGATTTGGGTCCTCAGCAAACAGAGCAGGAGCAGGCAAATAGCTGAGAAAGGCTCTCTGAGCCAAGGGACGCGAGGCAGGAGCGTGGGTAGAGCTTAGGGTGGGATGGAAAGGCTTGGGGTGGATGGGCTCCATCGCAAGTTGATAGGTTTGTGAGGGAAGACATGTTATGAATATCAAAGTGAGAATTTGGGGGCAAGCATGGGGTGATGGGTTCTTTAATGAATGTGGTTTGAGATGTTGGGATGTGTTGGGAACTCAAGGGATTTGGGAGTGGGGAGAAGTTAAGGTGTTGGGGCAAGGTAAGAACATAATTATATTCACACTGGTAGAAACCAGAGATCTAACTACACCTGTATCCTGCTTCTGATGGTAGTTGGTAACAGGTGCTTAAGAACATAGCAGGGCAAGTGCTGAGCGATTCTCCTCCTTTGGACAACGATTTAAGGAATTTTTGAGCTAGAAGTTACATCTGGGACATCTTGTGTAATAATTCTTGAATTCTTCCTACTGCTTTCTGAATCCTGTTATATATGGCTCCAAAATATGCATGACAAATGTTTGCTTGTGAGAAAGTACTTTGTTTCTTCTGCCTAATAATTCAGTGCCATTCTCCCCTAGGTCTTGTATAATGAGACCAGTGATTAATTATTCTGTATTCACCTTTTCCATGAAGTTTATAAATGCATTGGTATGCCTTTCATTTTTTCCCCTAAGTTAGAGGATTCTCACCAGTGTAATCTCGTTTTGAAGAAAAGAATTTTTATAACTTATTGCTCTTATCTATATTTTCTGTATTATTGCTTTTTTGGTTTGCCGGTGGCACCGAAGGCACCAGTGCACCCCATGTCTGTATGGTTTCATGGTGATGTTTTCTGTGTTCTCTACCACTTTCAAATTAGTTCCTTGCATTCTACTCATCTTACTAATCATGCAAGAACATTAAGGTCATGTTTTCAAAGAATCCACACCAACACAAGACTTCCTGAGTGAGTGAATTGCTAAAGTAGAAAGTATTGTTGTAAATATGTTGTTCGGGTTCTGCTAACACTTTTAACACTGAATTTCAGCTGACATTTTGTTTCACAGCAAGCCTTCACACTCAGTTATTAGTTTGATCACCCAGAATGTTTTGATATCATAAGCAGATTTGGCTACCTCACCATCTCTAGATCATTTATGAACATACTGATGAGCCAAGATCAAAAGCAGATCCCTGTGAGATTCTGCTGATAACTTTTTCTCATTGTCAAAATTGACCTTCTTCGATCTTTTAACAGGATACAGATCTGTGAGTTGATTTTTCCCGTTGTTCCAATGACAGCTTACTTCCTTTAAGAGCTTTTGTTGAAGGATCTTACTGAACTTCGAAAAACTCACAATACTGAACTTTCTCTAAGAAAAGTTGTGAAATACTGAATCTTCTTCATAATACTACCTTAGTGCATGTATCTACTACTTCTATGTTCTGTAGTTCTTTGCCTGTTACACTGGTCAGATTTGCTGGTTTTATTCCCAAGGTTGTCATTGAACCTTTAAGTTCTTTTTTTGGTTGTTTTAATTCGTGTCACATTTGCCACCTTCTGTTGTCTTACAGGGGAAGGTTTAAATAACCAGCCGCTCACTATAGTTAGTATTTCAGCATTTTATGTGTAAGTCCCTTTTAAAACTCTTGGGTGTAAACCGTGTGATGTTCAAGTTATTTCTCTTTGTTTTTACTAAAATCTGTGCCACTGACAGTTCAGTCTGAGACTTCTCAGATCATCTTCTGTAATGTAAAGATTAGCTCCGGTGTGTGGACCTCCATGATGTCCAGTCTTGGTAACTGTAGTAAACAAATGTGTTTAGTTTTTCTGTGATAGCCATTAGGACTTTGTTAGGTCTTCCTCGATCAGCTGCCATGAGCCTACAGACTCCTACCGAACAGGAGCTGGAATGAGAAAGAAAGCTCTGGGGTAGCTGGACTGGAGGACTTTGAGGTAGGCTGAAGGTCTTAAACCTTCCAGTTGGACGGGATGTGGGGTGCTGCAGTACACAGCTTTAGCACAGGAAACATTTGGCCCTTTGGGGCAGGAGGGTTGGAGTCTGGAAGGTCCAAGTCAAATCCTTATTATTATCAAAGGACATCTTGCCCCCTGTCCATCTCCATTAGGGTCTCCTAACTAGGACCTTGATTTAAGTACATTTAGAAAGTGTTTTCTTTTCTGCTTTTCCCTTATTTTGCTGTCAGGTGTATTACTACACTTCTGTAGCATTTCCAGAGTGTGCGCACTGATAGTGGTTTGAGTTTCAGGGAAAAATAAAACCGCCTCTTTGTGGTGCTTGATCCAGGGTAATTAGCCTTGACTCAGAGAAAGATGAATTAGCAGAGTCATCCTACATCACGGTGCTGTTGAAATGCCTTGAAAAACTTAATCATACCTTGATCATCCACCCTTGCTTGGTGCTGCATTTGTATGTAGTAGATTTGTTTTATAATCTCTAACTTATTACAACAATATAGAGAGGGGAACAGACTGCAAACCTTCACGCATGTAATTGAGTAAGAATATTTTGAGTTAGTACGTGGAAGAGAAGCAGGACCTAATTCCAAGTAAATTATATCCAGATTCAAAGGTGACTTTAAAGAAGCATCGTATTTACCTGTTTTCCTAGCAATGATTATGATGGTAAGAATAGGAAAACTTTTTATTCCTGGAGAACCTTTCTCTTAAATAGCTAACCTTTTGATATACTTAAGATTTGAAGTGTATTTGTACTATATTCGTCTCATATTCCAAAGTTTTTCATGGTGACTAAGACTTTACCCCTCTCCATAGTTTGGTTTCAGCATTTCTTCGGCTTTTTTTGTCTTCCTGTGAACTATTGGAGACTCATCTCGTCTAATGACGTGATGTAGACAGGATGTTCCTTCTGGCATGAATTTCTTCTGCTTAAGGATACATCCATCACCAGATTTGGAGTCAGCAGGATTTTTTTCTCTTTTACAACAAATTGGCAGGGATTTCTTTTGGACCGGGTGGTGTGAAGTTGTCTACTTTATGGGACTGCCTTGTTCAATGAATCCCTTATGATTAAAGGGAACCAGGACAGTAGTGATGATCATAAGCTGCTACATTCTCCTCCGGTTGTCATTTTTACTTGTAGCTTTTTAACTTGAAATTTAGGCTTTAAGTTAATTGTAGGGATTTTTTGTTTGTTTTTTGTTGTTGTTTGTTCATTTTTAAGTGTTTTATATATACTCCATTGTCTTAGGACAATGTGCTGCAGGTTATTGGGAGACAACTTGTTGCAGGCTGCCTCGTGGCCCGTTTCAATTCTAAGTTTCAAAGTTCTTCTGAGAGTGTTAATATTTTTTCTAGTTGCTTCTTAACAGTCTGCAGATAAGTAAACTAATTACTGAGAAGTCCACTCATATTAGCAATGCTTCAGGGAAAGTCGTAGATATGAGATCTGCTTTCTCCTTACCGCTAAACATCTCTACCCTTCACAGCTATGCTAAATAATCATTTCTGTTATGGTCTATTGTTTTGTTTCTGTCATGTCACTGTATTAATAAAAATGTCAGTATATTAATAAAATACGTCATTCTGTTTTGTCAATGGACAACTCCTGCCATTAAAAAAAAAAGACAGAGAGAGAGAATCTGTTTTATTGTTCTGACTAGGGAAGATAATCATATATAAACACCAGTCATGAAGATGCCAAAAAATATGAAGGTTTTATGGTACATGTTTTAAGAAAAATATATTTGGTGAGTCTACTGTGATGTATCTATTTTTCCAGTAAATTCCAGTTCTTTACATAGTTATGTCTTATTCCTGCTTATTTAGGTGTATGCATCTGGCAAATCCCAATGAAAGCATCCAAGCTGTATGCAGTAAAATATTGCAACCTTGTCAGACAATCATTATTTAAAAAGGGCATAAATTTGAGGTTATTCAGCTTTCCTCCCGACACACAACTCAACTGAGTTATTATGTTTATTAAAATGCTTGTTTACATTACACCCAGACACAAGTCAAAAAACAATATTCCATATAGATAAAATACATTGATTTGTTGGGAAGTGGAAGAATTTTACATCATCTGTCTTTTGGGACACCGTTAATATTTATTGGGTAAAAAAAGCCATTTTTTGAAGATGTCAGCAAGTATGGGACAGCTTAGGATGAATTCCTGTGATGCAAGGTGCAGGACCATGTTCTCAGCTTTATGTACCTGATAAATGTTGTTCAGCTTTTGTCAATGTCACCGGAGCCATTAGCGGATCGCTTCAAAAAGTTCAGTCATTTAAAAATGAACTGAGCTGTTCTTTATGGACATCCATTATTAAAAAGAAATATAACAGAGTTGTCATGAATGACTTTCATCGCACATCAGCTCCCCATCCCTGTAGCTGCGTTGTCATCAAGGGAGCTGTTCCTAATCTATAACCATTACAGAGTCTAAAGTCAAAAGGGCCATTTTCATTAGGTGTAATCCGACCTCTGGTATAACGTACGGCATAAAATTCCACCCGCATTAGGCCTGATGATTAAGCCCGTGCTTCTCTGAAAGGTGGTGAATAATGTGTCTCACCTAGCTTGATCTCTCTAAAAAATAAGCATGTGGTCTCAGCTTTCTTAAGTAAATGGAAGGAGAGGAGCACCTTTTAAGGAAGACTCAACCCACATGTTTCAGTTACTTAAAACATAATGACGTGAGTTGCCCGCGGGGGACTCCGGTCCATCTCTAGTGCCTAGGCTGTGGTTTAGAGTAGCTTCATGACTTAAATAGCCAGCATTAGTTGATATGAAGCCTTCCCATACAGCTTTGATCTTAAGATTTTAGTGGGTCTTGATCAGTTTTCCTGCAGGCTTTTTATTCTCACTTAAACAGTTTATTTATATCCTGAATTCATTTAGCTTCAACAGTTAAATGTTGAATCTTTAAATAGATCTGTATCAACGAGAGGTGAAGTCAGAGGCTTTTCCTCTGACAGACGGGGGTAAAACTGGGGTGAAACCCAACTGGAAGAAAGACACGCTATTTACATGTCATGTGAAGCTTGGCAAGATGTCCAGGTTGAGTATGCAGGCTTTTGCTTTTAAGTCAGTTCCATCAAAATAAATACCCCAAATATTCCATTGAAGGTTCCATTATGACTGGGGACAAGACTAGCAAAATCTTCTCAGCTACTGAGTGCTGCTGTTATGATATGCTTCTAATAATGGATCCTTCTATAATCAAGACATTTCTGATCAATGAATCCACAAAAGTATTTTTAAATTGGTATCATTTTTTCCCCCAATATAATCAACATTAACTTTGATTTAATTCAGAGCATTTACTTCACCTGGCCTTAACCACATAAAGTGAAGCATCTTCCCTAACATAATGGTCAAGCTTCCAGTTCGGTCAATGGAAAGAACATATACTTTTGGGACTGTTCTTTTCAGTTATGGAAGATATCTCTAATAAGAGATAAATGACCCTCTGCAAGCACCTATGAACCACATAAACCTGGTACCTTTGAGATCTCCTCATTTTCTGGTCTTTCTTTAGAAGAGACACCTGGCTAGGAGACCTCTCATGTACGCTTAGATATTGCGGCGTGTAGGATTTAGATGCTGAAGGGAGCCTGCTGAGCTGGATCCAGGTATCCTGCAGTTTGCAGGTGAATGAAGGGCTGGGAAAGTTGACAAGACCAGACAGCACAGAAATCTCCTTGATATACAGGATTTCACTCTGTCTGTAGTCTCCATCAGAGGATTCGTCGCTTCTTTTAAATATTTTACTTTTATTGAAAAGAAAAAAAATGCAACATACAAGAAGGAACCACCTGATCTAGTGTTATTTGGAGACGTGTTAAAATATAGCCCTGGATGCTACAGAAGCACAACTTGTTTATTTCCTTGATTATGTTATATAAGTATTTTTATTTATTGAGAGTGAAATTCCACTGTTAGCTGAATGCATACCATTTCTGCGGCTGCAAGAGTTTTGTGCAGAGGGCAAATTAAACCCGAGATTGTTTTTATTATTTGCATCATTAGCAGCCAGGAGAAAGCTTTCTTTTTCCAAATGTTGCCAAAAAATCATGTTGTGGCTTGTTTTAAATTAGACAAATCAGTAAGACAGTCAGGAAGCAGGCTCCTAATATGCTTCTGAAAAGCATTAGACTACAGAGCCCATCGCTTATGGAATGAAAATTACTAAATAGTTGTCAGGTAACGATACATTTCTAAGAAAGGGTTCTGTAAACTGCCTGGTTAACAGATATCAGCCACGGAGAGTCCAACAGAAATGTTACATGGTATAATTTAATCAGGTACTTGAAGGCATTATGGGATTTTGTGTCTGTCGTTTTGTTCCCTGATGTAAATGCTAAGATCACTAATGTAAGTCTAAGCCCAAATGTTTCAAAATGTACCTAGAAGTAATCGATTTATCCTACATTTAGGGCTTCTCAGTGCTGCGCCAAATACCTCTAATTCCCGACTTTGCTTGCACGTCCCCTTCCACCGCGCAGCTCGGCCGCGCTGTATATATGTAGCCGCAGCTATATATGCCGGTGTGGCTCCAACTGCAGCGATCGGGACTGAATCCCCCTCCCAGCCCTGCCACGCATTCCTGCTCTATCCTTTTAATTGCCTCCTCTGCTCCTCAATCCAGCCAGCCTGAGCGCGTCTCAATAACGGGGCCGGGCAAGGAGAAAGGACCTTATTGGATATTCACCTAGCAGAATATCTTTGTTAAATACCTTCCCATGGACCTCTTCAGGGCCTGGATCGCAGTTTTATTAATGTCCTTCTGTATATTGCATCAGCTCAAATAAGAGCTGTGATTTGCAATGAGAGCATCTGAGCAAGAACGATTTGTGTCCTGCAGAAGGTGAAGTGGGACAAAGTCGTCAGCGGAGGTGGAAAAAGAACGACATGTCTCCAGTTGCGAGACGCACTACGAAGGTGTCCGGTATGACCGCGGTTTATGTGCTGCTCCGTGCGTTTTCACAAAGCGTGTTGAGGCCACGCGGGTCAGCACAGCCACTGACTTCAGATCTGCCAGCTCCCATGTAGGGCTTCCAGTCCTGCTAGGAGAGGTTAGTCCTTTCCATCCGAAATGAGGAAGGACTCCTAATGACACCAGTTAAGAGATGCAAAGGCTGTGTGCAGCTCTTTGTGGTCTGGGAGGTCTGTTAACGTGAGACAACAAAACATCCAGTGCGGCCTGGAACAATTTGAGCGGAGCTCTTTGTGGGAAGATGAATGTCCATGTCTTCCCCGAGGCACAACGAATGGGATTGCACAGCCCGGCCGATTACGGGCTCTCTCTCCCAAGAAAATCACATAATTTGGAGACTTTGCAAATGTTGCCATGTATTTATGCACAAAGATAAAATGGGTATTTTCTCGTGAGCGTTAGTGTGGCAGTCTGGGATCTCTTGATGTATCTTGTATCCTTTCCTGGGTCAAATCTACCTATGATTAGTAAGACTGAGTCTGAAAAGTAATGACTGTTTGGAGTATTTATTCGACTAAAGCTAGCAGGACTGTGACAAAGATGGTTATAACGCCGGCAGATTGGGCTGCTGAGTGCAAGACTGAGGTTTTGCAGTTTTGTCCCTCCAGTGAATATGGAAAGCATTAATGAGAAACCAAGCTCCTTTAGGTTCCCACTGTAATTACGCACCTGGACTTTAACCTTGTAAAACCACGGGTATGGTTTATTTACAAAAATAACCTTATTACTCTTCTTTCTCTCTTTTTGTTACCCTGTTTATCTAAGTATCTGCTCTAGTCTCACCCTTATCAGGGATAGATTTGGGTTTGGAAAGGAAGGGGACATAAATAATTCTTACAGCTTAATAATTACATGGGTACAGCTTGTGCAATATGTCTGGAAAATCAGCCACAAGCAGGTCTTCGTCATCCAAGACAAATGCCTTGCTCTGTTATAATATTCTGTTTTTGTTAAGCTCAATCTTTTATGTTCAGTGTTAGAAAAACCTGTCGCCCAGTTTATGGCCTTGGTGTTATTTGTTAGAATAACGTAGGATCTGGTTCACATGAGGGGTATGTGGAAACATTTCTGCATTAAAATGATGTTTCAAGTTGCACTATTTTGCAACCAATCCATAGTATTCTGCATGCTTTTTTCTGGATATAGCAAAAATACGTGGCCTCCATCATGGATATGATGGGAATCTTTCTGTGCTTATGGGGCACTACCTGAAACACTAGGCTGAAAACAGAATTACTCCTTCCTTGAGCTTTCATTTGGGATAGTTAGATTTATCTTGCTATTAGCCCTGTATTTTGTGGTTTTGCCTGGGAAATGGCAAGATATTTAATACGCTGGGATACCTCTGTTTAATGCTAATAGGGAGCTGATTGAGAAGGAAAAGGAAGGAAAAGTAGAGAAGCTGGGGAAAGGGGGGAAGTGCCCAAGACTAGCTGTTCCTCATCCTGAGGGTTTTGTGCAGAAAAAAAACCCCAAAAAGAGCTTTTAAGACTGACCTAACTGCTCCTACTGAAATCACTGGAAAAAGTGCTTTTTTTGTTCAATGGCCGATGCTTTTAAGAGTCCAACTATTGCATCTTTTGTAAAGCACCACTTACTGCATGTAAATAATATAAATAACTGTACTTGGGAAGTGCATGGGGGACTTTCCATAAAGCTGGGAATTTAAGGTGATTCAGGTACTTAGGTATCTGTGGGCCATATAAACCTTTTCACAAAAGGACTATTTTGAGAAGCCATTTGGAAACTCATTTGTGTATTTACCATATGAAACTTGAAGTAGAAGTGAACCGCATTTTTTGTTTGACAAACCAATATTTTGTGGGCATTCTTAATACGAAGGCTGAAATGCGAGAAGTTATTGCTAGAAAAGGGTAAAGAGAAACTATAGGAATGGAGATACAATAAAGAATCATTTAGTAAATGTCCTAGGCAGCACCGTCTTTGTTAACCGTAAAGGAAACGTTTTACGCTGAGTTAAACTCTGTCTGTTTACATAGATGAAGTTGCAAAAAATAAGAAATGAAACTTGTTCATAGACAGCTTTTTTCACCCTGTTCCTTTGAGGTGCAGTTTGCTAAATGCGGTTCCCCAAAGTCACCTTGAAGTTGGAAACTTTGGAAGAGATCCCCTTTGGGCTTTTTGGGACAGAGCATGCAAAAATATCCCCATGGTTTAAGCAGTTGCCAGAAATTGCTCTGATCCATGTGTGTGACAGCAGGTGGGTTTGTATCCTGGAAGGAAAGAGGGATCTTGCCTTCTCCT
The DNA here is from genome assembly GCF_036370855.1 of Dromaius novaehollandiae. NCBI lineage: Eukaryota > Metazoa > Chordata > Aves > Casuariiformes > Dromaiidae > Dromaius > Dromaius novaehollandiae. The sequence continues at coordinate 83,773,536 of NC_088101.1, read as the reverse complement.
GCCGGCACCAGCGTCGGGTGGTGGGAGCATGGGTGCCGAGTCGCTTGGAGTTAGAAGACTTTCCATCTCTCCAGCGGCAGAAGAAAGTCTACATAAAATTCCTAGTATATTTTCCATCTTCCTTACCTGGCTTCATTTGTTATTTTTGTGAAACTCGTGTTTCAGACTGAATGAAGAGTTTGCGTTTGCTTTTTGCCTGAATTTTGGATTTTCTTTTTAAGTGACTGCAAAATGTAGAGCACAAATCAAGATACCTCCAAGTTCAAACGTACAGGCTGAGCCAAGGAAAAAAGCTATGTGCAAGTTAGTGGGGTAAATTCATCACAAAAGAGCTATATTGATTTATAAATTCTACAAATCTACTATCCAACGTATGGAGTGAACCGTGAAGGATAGGATGAACTTGGTGCAAACGGAAGAAACTACAATTTTTGTAGTATTTTAAATCAGAAGTTATAAAACTGTAGGATATGGGCCTAGTATTATAAATATAGGTTATAATATTGTTATGTAGTATAGTTAGTTATAAATATTGTTAAATATAAGTTATAATATAGTGTTATATATATATATATAAATAAAAATAAATGCATAGTATATATTATAACCCTACTGGAACCTGTTCACACAGCAGTTTCTAAGAAATAATGCAATAAGAAGGAGTCAAAATTACTCTTAACTAGTACCGTCTGGGGTTCCTTATCACAGGTAAATGAAATGATCACTACATAATAGTACATTGTTTCACTGAAATAGAGAATACATGGAATGTTATAAGATATTAATATGCTTAAGCATATTAAAATAAATTGTATTAAAATCAAAGTAAAATTGCAGTATACACCAGATGTAGAATAAAATTATATAGCGAGAAGAATACTTAAAGAAAATTTAGGAAGTCAGAATACTAAAAGTAAATAGTTTGCTCTGTCTGGACTAATCTTGTTTTTGTAGTAGCTCACTTGCTCCAGCTCCTTGTGCAATGAATATCAGTGTCTCAGCCACACTACTTTGATCACACTGTCAGGACATGCATCACATTGTAAGCTTTCAGCAGCATCAGGGGTAGTCGTATTGCAAGACTGCCAAATTTCCACCTGTATCTCAGAAATGTTGTGCTTCTCCAAAACTAGCACTGTTCAGCCATAAAGACTGTTGCAGAAAAATGCATGGGACGGGGGTGTTTTCCTTGGGAGTTTGTCTGAATGTGGATGCTGGAATATGTCTTTTCTTTTTAGTTTTCCCTGAGAGTGTGACAGGTTTCCATACCTCCAAGTAGGTAGATTTTTTTTTTTTCCTAAAAAAATAAGCCTAATTAAGAGTAGCAACAGCAGTTCTAATCATAATAAGATTTGAGCATGAATACCCTGTAGACTGGTAATTTATAGATACCTCCCCGAGAACTTAACACCAGGAATGAATAATATATAGAAATATTAACGTGAGCACTTTCATGCTCTGTGTGGAAATACAGTGATAGATGACACCTAGCGGTGTTCAGAATTAACTACAAGAATATGCCCAACCCTACGAAACCGTTCAAAATTGGAGTTCGGAAGAAAAATTAGTTCTGCCAAACTCCTCTTTGTTCCAGTTCCTCTTTGTTCCAGTTACAGATGTGACAGTTTTCATCCTAACAGAATTCTCCTGTAGTTGGCTGTTGCCATGATGTTTCTCAAGGGGCAGCGTCGTTACACAAAAGGGTAACAAAATCATTATACTGGGCCTCAGCCCCCTGTAAAACTAACTTCTTTTTTCCATGTTAATCTTAGGAGATGTCTTGGGGGAGGTTGTTTTGAGTTGTAAAGTTAGAGGGGATGTTTGCCGTTGCTTTACTGGTAGATCAGTAGAAATTATTAAGAAAAAATGTACTAGAACCACCGTTTTCAGAAACAGATGGTCGCTTGTGTACGTGTACTTGGCCTGCAGCTTAGTAGATGCATCTTGATTTGCATGATTTACCCCGTGGTTGCACATGTGTACAAGATGATTTGGGTTCATGTTGGAACATACACTGTTTTGGGGTTTTGTTCGAATTTTTGACGTAATATAGATCTAACTCAGATCGCTTGCACACCCTTGTTATTGGTCCTCACTGAATTGTTTACGGTCATCATTGAGAATGTCGTCAAAAACTGTTTTGGGTCTGACCTCAAAGTAAGTAGGTATTGTGGCAGTAAAGTTTTATGTTAATTTAGTTATGTGTCTACTTCTTAAATGTATAACCGTGGAGCCACAGTCCCCTCAGTGAGCATAGAGTTACAGTATATCCAAGGATGTTCATGGGGATGGTGGATCAGGAGGAGGGTCTGTTCCAGGGAAAGGCAGCTGAAGCATTACTCTGTCTTTCATACCTTTCATACCTCTGGAGAAACTTTATTTAATAGCCCATCTACCCTGAAAGTGTAGGAGTTGATGGTCCATAGCAGAATGTGCTGAACTGGCCAGGTTCCATTTTAATCTCTAGTTTACTAGTTCTGCTGATGAAGTCTTGACCTCCTGGCAGATGGGATTCGCAAACTAGTTCTGGTTGCCACTAACAGGATCTGTCATCCAGTGTGTACCCGAGAGCGTGGCTTCCATATCCGGTGGAGTGGCACATTGGGCCATGGCCTGCAGGGTGCTGAAGTCAATATAACTCTTGGATTTCTTAAACAAACTTATGCACATGCATCGCATCAAAAGGATGACTCCAGTAGTCTTTGCTTTGCTACGACCTAACCGGGTATCCTTCCAGATGTGACATTCAGTACAAAGCCTGATCTTCCAAAACTGCTTCCGCTTAAAAAAAGGTGGATCAGTGGGCAACTCAAGAGAGCAGTACAAGTAGCAGTGCTTAATTTCTGATTATGGAGCAATTATAGGTGTGCCACAGACCTCACGTAGTGAATTTTAGCAAGGATGCTGGCTCGCTTTGCAGACTGTAAGTGTGGCAGGGGGGAAGGTGTCATCTTTTCTGCATCCGTGCCTTGCACTCAAGCTTCTTGGAAGTGTTGATCGAAAATGGATGGTCGGAAAATAAAAAAGGTAATTCTACTGCAGTAGAATGGAGAGGATTTAATATACACATTGATTTGCATCCATTATAATGTGCTTCATCTACTCTATAGGAACTTCTGTTATTTAATCAAAATGTAAGCCATAACTTGTTACATCTCCAAGAGTGAACACCATTAAACGTCCAGGCAGCACGTATCCTGGGGAAGGTGAGAGGAGCCGAACCTCTGTCCCCGGTGGCCCTGCTCACCATGCAGCACGTGCTCTCGTGCCGCACAATGTGCTCGCCGCCTATGCGATGTCCTCCCTGAGGAACGCGTGCTGCTGTGCTAAAACGCTGCAAAACTGGTTTTCTGTTCAGTTTGGATCAGCGACACACAGCCACATCACAGATGTAATTTGTTCAGACTCCAAATTACCATACTGTAGGGTGTGAATGCAGAGCAGATGGGCTGCTTTGGGATAATAATACACTTGGACACTCTCTAAGGCGGCTTATTTTACAGTCAGAGGCACACAAGTTGTGTTGCACAGAAACGTGCGGAGAGAGCCCCAGTGGGTAGTCTTTCCACTTTGGTGTCTAACATGGGAAGATTTAAAGTGCCTGTTTCAGACAATAATTAGATTTCTGGTCTGAATGGCCACTGAGAGCATCTACCTTTCTCCATTAGCTATACAAGGAGCCCAAGCTACCTATATGCCTGAAGTTAGTTGGCAAGAAAACCTTCTTATATGTTTGTCGTGAGGATGTGGTGGTACCTAACACATGTAATTGTCGCTGATAAAAGAACATCGTCTTCATTATGACATGGCTGCCTTTCAAGAAACATGCCATGTACTTGAAGTGCGCCCTTATACTGCCTTGGGTTACTAACGTCTTGGTTTCTGTCCCATTATTTATTCAAGCGGATGCATTCATGTGTCCTGTGTACCTTGCCACGGCGGGTGCTAGTTTGGCAGCAGACAGAGATGAAGACCCGCATTATTTCATGGAGCTGGGTCCATACAGCAACATCTAAAATCAGTTTTTTTCATGCAATCCTCGCAAGTCTTCCCGGTTTCAGTAACACCAGGGTTCATCTTCTTGACCATTTTATGCAGTCCGAACGTCACGTTACCCAGTGTGAGATGGCTGCCCTGAGAGCTGCTGAAAGACATCTCTGCAAACCCATTTACTAGGGCAGCTGCCATGGAGACCCTTTCGTGGCAGGGGAGAGAGCGTGGGGAGGCCACTCCACTGGCCCTAAAATCTGGACAACTACATGCCAGATTTACGTGACATGCTGTTTCAGCTGTCGCTACTATGAGGAAATCTAATGAGTCCAATGTTGAGGTCTGTCTTTAGTGCGTCCTAAGGACAGGCTTCGCTTGAGTCAGCGCTGCAGGGCTTAATGCACAGTGGCTCTTTGTAAGATGCAAGGTATAAGCGTGAGTTGTGCCTTGTCCACCAGATCACAAAAGCCCTGATATTAAAAGGATACACTGGAAGGCAAGTTGCTGGCTGTGATGCCTGGAGTTAAAATAAATTAAAGGCCTTGTTACACTGTGAACAATTTTCAAAAATTAATCTTACAGCAGCCCACATAGCACTGAGGGCTTAAATACTTTATTGACCAAATTGGTGTTTGGAGTGTGTTGCAAAAACCAGGAAGGACTTGCATCAATTTATCTTTCCTACATAATATCCTTTCAGTCATCAGTCTTTTGGCTGGGCTGGCTCTGGGAGCATTGAGATTAGGCCAATGTTTCTGCATGTACTTTGGTACAGGAGAAATAAAAAAGGGTTGTAACGTTCCGTAAAATCCAGACTTGTTCAGAAGTGTAAGGCTTGCCGTGGTCTTCAGATAATACGAGTAACAGTTTGGGCATGTGCTCCATGTTTCAGAAAATAAATTGTAGACTTCAGAGCTAAATTGAGCCAGGTATTAAGCTGTAGTCTTTGGAAGCTGACTGGTAAAGCCACTGTCAGGTTGGCTTTAGGGCTGTCCTATTTTCCAGCAAAATACAAATTTTTGGAACATGGTCTGCAGTAGTCTCATTAGGCGGAGCAGGGTAGCAGCAGTGCTGTATAGGTTGGGCCAGAAGGGTAAAAACATATAGTCATCTCCCAGGAAAAACGAAAGAGGGAGAGGGGAGAATTTGCAATGAGAGACAGCAGAAGGAAAAACAGAATATGGGAAGAAGCAAAGCATAGGCTTGAGAAAGACATATAAAAATTATTTTTAAAAAAAGCTAAAAACCAGGAAGCCCTCATGGGAAATGTGTAATAGTAAATCAAAAAAGGAAGAAAGAAAGAAAGAAGATGTTGCATCTAATTTTTAAGCCCCAGTTATATTTTATTTTTTCTTTAATCTGCATTTGCCTACATTTCTGTTTCTTCCACCTTACACCGTGAGTGAAAATAAAAAATGGGCTTTTATATATATAAAATTGAATTTTTATCTTGAGATTCTTACTCAAAGCTGAGGTATCCTCAGAAAGGCATTTAAGTCAAAAATGGTTTGAAGGGTCATAGTTTCAGTCTGTGATTTTAGTTGGGCAGATCTACCTTGAGTGACTGCTTTGGGAATATTCTTCTCATATTAACATACCATGTGACTGAGCTCCACTTTTGTTCCTCTTGCCTGATTTTTGGTTTTATTTTCTTGTTGATGCAAGAAAAAGTAAGCTCTGCAGTGGCAATTGTTCCATTGCTGCTGTTAAATGTTGTTGAAAAAAAGAATTTCACTGGCTGCTTGTAAAATGAGCCCTAGCTATAAAACTACAACTATACAGTCAGATAGTGAAGGTATTAAAATCTATTACAGAGTTTGTCTTCTTGATCATTTTGTGTTACTAGGAAAATGTAGGAAAAGAATCTGTTACAGCAAATTGGTTTATTGCTGAGTGATCTATATGGAATTACAGTGAAATAAATCAGCAGAAAGTTGCAATTGAATTTTCTTAAGTGAAAGTACTCAAGACTTGCTCGTAACTAATGCATTACAGAAGCAATACAGAGCATTGTCCTCCATCAACAAAGTAACTACTGTTACAATAGGAAGTTGTCCACTGCAGTATAGTGAATCACAGAATCACAGGATAATTAGGTTGGAAAGGACTTTTGAAGATCTCTGGTCCAACCCTGTGCAGGGCCGTCTTAGATCAGGTTGCTCCAGGTCTTGTCTGGGCAAGTTTCGAATATCCTCAAGGGTGGAAGATCCAGAACAACAGAAAAAGGACAATTCCAGAATAACAGAATTGTAAATAACCAAAAGGAAACAGAACCAACTAAGAGATTATGACCTTGGTCTGGCAGCAAAGGAGACAAGGAGCCAAGATGGATGAGAAGTTGACGGTCCAGCCATCAAAACAGCCTCACACACTGGGGAAGACAGCAGCTGAGGCTGTGATGAGCCAGGGGTCATATGCAGCAACCTCAGACTCAGGTTAACAGTGCAGTTGAAGCCAGAGGAGACTTTTAGGTATAGCAGAGAACTACAGAAATATGGCCGAGGAGGTATAGAAAAGCTTGGTGCGAGAAAGCCAAATGAAGCTAGGCATAAGCAATTCAGAGACCTGCTGGGCTGCTGTCTAGCGGAGAAAACTCAGTAATATGAGGTCAAGTCCCTTCCAGCCATGAAAAAATAAACCGGAATCAATTCTTTTTTGAAAACCACTGGAGTGCACTTGAAAGCAAATAAATTAAAATATGATGGCATTCAATAGCATGTCTTTGTGTTGGACTCTGTACTGATAACCCCATACCCCAGCAGGTCAGGAAGCGTTGCATGAAAGCAATATTAACCACACAAATGGGTAGAATAGGGTGTGATAACATGCACAGAACTAGGAGGAAGAAACATGGTTGCAAATGAATAAGATCTCAAGAAAAGACCAAGAAACCACTAGAGTGCATATAATTGCAATGTAGCTACAGATATAGTATATATGTATATACTGCATTATGGACTTACAGCTGACATGACAGTATTTCTGTTGGTAAAGAACCAGTCCAGCTGCACAATCAGGAAATTATCCAGTGTAAGGGATATTGTGCTTGAGTTAACAATAATATAAATTTTAGAATCAGGTTGGAAAGAGGGAGTTCATAGTTTATAAAGTGTGAGTTTTCCTTCCATCCAGTGAAGCTGGTGTTTGCTTGTCTGCAAAATGGCTATAGCTCATTGAAGCAGCCCAGAGTTGCAGCAAACCTTTTTTTAATTTTTTTTGAGTTTCCAATATCAGACAACTTTGGTCAGGTCCATTGGGACCACATAGGTGTCCCACATTTCTAGAAATCAGCGGCAGCTTCGCTTACGCTTTACGGTCAGCGTCGGAAGCATTTTGGCATGTGGGTATTCCTGGGGGCCTGCGGGAGAGTGGGCAACGGCCCGGAGAAGTCAGTGGCAGCATATGGAAATCCTGCCTGCCTCTTCCCTCCTCCAGGATTTGCCCTAAAGGACAGTTATGCCAATGAGAGCAGGCTCGCTCAATCCCACACTCCAGGTACATGACAATTAAAGCACACTCTGGCTCTGCTGAAAATGAACCACAACTACAGAATAAGGAAGAAACCAGATTACTACTGCCAGGACGTTTCTGATCTATTCCCTCTTTGGCATATATTTGGATATATTAAAGGCTTTTTTTATAGGCGTAAACCAAACAGAAAATTAAAATGTGAACAACAGATTTTCTACACCACTGATGTCTGCAAAATAATTTATTCTTGACTTCCTGTTGTGAATTCATTATCTGAGAAGATTGTTTAGGTTTTGAAAACTGTGCAACCTGATACAAGCGGGTATTTTACACCACCTCCTTTTTCTTAACTTACTGTGCACATTATGCAAAAGATAGCTGGCACAGAGTTATGGTATTATCAACATCATTTAACTGCTTGTCCTTAATTTACCTCATTAACATTTGTATTGCATTTTGTTCCTGTCACATATAGAGAAAGCATCGTTGTAAGGTCACGCGGTTCAGGCTGAGCACCTATATACTGACCAGGGCTGTTGGCACGTTTGCACTGCGATGCTGGACTGGATTAAATAGCGGAGCTTTCCAGCTGTTCCAGTTCCAGCTGTTCTATCCAGCTGGCAAAGGTGTGGAATAAGCTATGACTCAGGGGACTGCAATTTTCACAATCACCTTTCTACGGTCGCACCAAATGATATGCTAGAAAGAGAAATGGTGCGTTGACCACAGGGCCAGTATTTGATTTCAAGCCTTGATGCACCCATACTTCCATGGGAAATGATCTCAGTAGGATTTTGCAATCTATCCGGAGACAGCACGAAGGCTGTAGATTGTAACAACTGATGTTTACCATTGTTTCCGACTGATAATAGGTGGATAAATTTGTGCATGCATTTATAGTGTTATATTGACTGAGTTACTGAAGGTCACAGGAAGCAATAAATTGTCTTCTAGCAATGATGTTACAGATTTTTAATGAATATTTTAACAGTAATTTAACATTAAATATAATATAGTATTATAATAATAACATGATTATTATAAATACGCTATATCTTCATCCAAACTTTTAGAGTTCAAAACTTTAGGGGATCAAATTCTTCTGCATTTCTTGTAAATGCTTTCGGTAAGTGTGCATTTCTTAAAGTTAGTGGTATCTGGATATAGGAGCATGTGGTTAGTCCCACTTTAACTTCTCTTAAACAATTAAGGACTGGAGGTCATTTGTTTCAAAAAAGTATTTTCCTTTTAACTTTCAGAAGTTATGGGCTGACTATCATGAGTTTTTAATAATGATAAGACAACAGAAAAAATTATTTTCATGGACTTCTTAACAGCCTGTTAATTTACAATGTGAAGTTCAATTTACCTTTTAAAACTGAATTTATTTGCAATGAGTGGGCAAGCCAGTTTCTTAGATCAGCAATCTGTGATTGTTTAATATATAAATATACTATTTCCCCTAACCTCTTCAATAAAAAAGTCACATTCATTTTGTTCCCATAATCGTTATTAAGAAGACATTCTAAAATACTTTATCATTAGGCTTCTGAATTAACATATATCATATAAAATTAAAAAATCAAAATATTTAAAAATGCTTTAGCAAAACTTTGAATTCCTGCAGTATATTTTACTACTGAAATTTTTTTTAATCCTCTGAGTGACTAGGAGCTATTAACTCTCTTAATTCACTTACAGCCTTCTGCCTTTGATCATCGCTCATGGCTTCATTTCTTTTCAGGTGTTAATATTACTTATTTGTTAATATTACAAAAGCACCAGGAGATGGCTTGTGATTAAGTTCCATTTTGCAATAGGCAAGCAGAGTCACTTAGAAAAGTTAGGGCAGTACGGGGAAAAATGCATTCCTTGCAAACGTAATGGCTAATATTAATGTAAAGATGGGTTGGCTTGCTTGTTCTTTTTTCTTCTGTGCACATTTGAAGCAGCTTCCAGGAAACATTTATATGAAATTAAGGGATGGGAGAAGAGACCCTGAGGATTCAGGGGTGGTGAGAAAGGAAAAGAAAGCGTGAGCACAGAGTGAGGACACAAATACACGTCTCGGCGTCTGCTTCAACAGCGCTCAGCCTGCTTCGACCCGTTCGGTGCCAGTCTCTGCGGTATACACCAGGACACTAGGGCGAATATGGTCCTCAGGCCAGAGATGTAGCACTGAATTTTATATTCCATTAATTGCTCATTGTGCCCTTTAGCTTAAAACATGGCTATTGGTATCTTAGTTTTATTAGGGCTTACTCCAACAGAAAGCCTTCTGGAAAGCAGCTCCTCTCTATAATCTTCAGTGCAAACCCTAGATGCTTAAAATTCCTTTGAGGAATGACATTATCACGGATGAAATCTTCCATGGCCAGGCATATTTCTTAGCAGCCTTCCGAATCAGCCTCCATGTTTAATTTTCCTTAAATGGCTGTTTATTTATACACAGGTGCACACTTCCCTCGGGATCGCATCCACATCTGGTTATCACTGCTATGCTTAGAATTAGACATTTGCTCATCCTAAATCAGTTATTTCTAGCAGGTGCAAGCCTATGGTCCCTTTGGTACCTGGCCCCAAATAGAGTTCAATGTAAAAGAGAGATGTAGGCTGGAGGACTGTTAAGAGTATTTTGAATCAATTAAATGGGATTCTCTGTTGGCTACGTATGATAATCTCAGTTCAGTTTTCATCCTAAAGGTCCTGGTGCGGTTTTCTCCACCTCTTCCCAAAACCGATAGATTCAACCTTGTAGAGATAATATGATAAATGAAAAGCACAATTTTATATATAACAGAACAAGTTGCTAGAAATAGAGGGTAAAAAAACTTTTCTTTTTGTGTGAAGTACTCGTGTGGAATGCAAAAAATATTTTGAAATCCTGGAAGTATACCCAAACGGCTCTTTTAACGCAGAATAACTGTGGGATGTGGGAAACTCAGACCTAAGATTTTGCTGTATCTGAAGTGATACAGAAATTTGAACCTGGCAATCAAAGCAATTACCATGACCATGAGAGTGTCAAATCAGTGTCTCTTATTGCGGTTTTCAGTTTGTGTACATAATTCAAGATTTATTCATCTACATAGAGAGGAACTAAATTTTTTTATTCTGGTCTTTGTCTGTCTGAATGATTTTATGTCTTTTTTCCACTCTCCAGAGAGTGTGTTCTGGAGATAGAAATAATTCTTGACAAAATTGTTGAGTACAGATGAATCAGGAATCTCTAATTAAAAAAATAACAAGAACAAAATCCCAATCATTGAGTCTATAGATGTCTGCGGTGTTTATTTTCTGCTTTTAAATCATATCCAGAGACAACGAGCTTCTTTTTTCTGTTATTGAAGATCACAGCATCTTTTAAGATGACGTTAGAAAAATATACAGGTGGGAAAGTTATTGAGTTCTGTGATTTATGTAGGAGTTCTTGCCGTTGTTTATGTGTCTTTTTGAAGGAGAAGATTAGCATGGAAAATGCATATGTCTATAGATCAATTTATCTTCCTGGAAGAGCTCTCTTGTCACCTGTTAGCTTCAGAGAGAGAATATCATGGATGGATCTAAAAAAAGTAAATAATGGTGCTAGCGCGTAAGCTAAGAATAATGGTTTTATACCATTACCGTCTTGGCCACTTCATTGAGTTAAAGTATTTCATTTACTTGAATTTCAGATGAGTGTTCCCAGAACATGGCTTCTTAGCGCTAACTCTGCAATTAGCTCAGGAAAGCTTTGAAGCTACAGAATATTTTATAGCACTGCAAAAGTTGTAAAGGAGCCACCTTTTCTTCCTCAGGTTCATAGTTTCATTTCATCTTCCAAGTAAGGCCATTATGTTCAGAGGACTTTCTAATTGTGTCCCAGCTCTTTCCTGAGGATTAGAAAGAATGGAGCAGGCAGATTTTTTCTGAATCACAGAAACCAGTCCCACTCTAACATCAGCAACCATCTCACATGAATTCTTTTGTAAATAGGTCAAGTTTGGTCTTGAAAATGGTATATTCTAGTCCCTCATTCCAGGATTATTTTTTTCATCTCGATACGTGTAGTTGTTTATACGTGCTATTAAATGAGATGTTTTGGTACATGTGGAAAGCCTTTACTTCACAGTAAACACCTCCTGGTCTCGTGGAATGCAGGACAGGGAGAAATGCAATATGCAAAATGTTTTGTAAAGATCGAGATGGCTTCATAATTTAGGGATGAGAAGACCAAAGCTTGTGTAATGCAGTATGTGTAAATTTGGCACTCATTAATTGAAAATATTTCTGATTAGCATTGCATCTACTTTTTCTATACTATAATTGGCCGAGGTTATCTGGATGAATGACCTGAGAGGTCCCAGTGAAAGGCTGTGCTGTTTCTTTTTCCACCAAATTTTGTGTAGGTGTTATCAAGACAAAGGTCCGCAGACCCCCAAAAAGCTTTTGGCTCTCGATTATCAACAGTGGCTATTTGATCAGTGAGCGCTCCTCAAAGCTGAAAACAAAATTTCTCCTGACCTAGAATTCAAAGTGTGAGAAGAGTCATCTAAGGTCTCTGAAAGGCGATGATAATAAGTACCATTATGTAGAAATCCCACTTACAACCAAAGGAAAGACCTGAGGAGAAGAGTTGACCGTACTGTACATTAACGTTTTATGTCTGCTATACTTTCTGTCAGATTTAAATAGATTTCATCACTTTGAAATGCTTTTCCTAAAACAATGAAAAAAAAGTTTAATATATGACTAATTAGCATTAGATTTTTGCATGAAGATCAGCAAAATTAGGCTCTGGTTGGTCATCTAGGATCTAAGATACGCTCTTCCTTCTCTGGCTGACCAGTCTTCCCTGGTTCTAATCTACCCTCCAAAAAAACCAACAGCTCCTCTGTCTGAGTTCAAAATCATCCATCGGAGGAGAACTCATAGGTCACCTACGGAAAAAAGTGCTTTCAAACACCCTCTTGGAGCTTAAAGTTCAGTAGGAAAAGATAAAAGTACAGTATAATATCAAAAAGTGGTACTGCATCCTTGCACTAAGAAAATGTTTGTTAAATAAACCCCCAAATAAACAGGTAAAGCAGACTAGCTGATGCCTCTTGAAGTGATGGATTATGAAGTGACCCCGCAGGACTGTTTCTTCTGGGCAGTGGCCAGTTCTTTGTGCCGCACCATTTCCATTTGAATGACGAATCACCGACGTTACAGACTCCTGACTGCTTTCCACTCCTAGCGCTGCATTAGATGCAGGGATGTTTGTTACTGCTTTGAAGATTTCGACACAAAATGGAAGATAAAATAGCATTCATAAAATAAAATTGAATTGTTAGACTGCATAAATAGAATAAGTACTTATGAAGCTGCTGTAAAATGTTGACAATGGCTGTGATTTTTCCCAGAAATGGTAGGGTTCTGGATTCGTTTTGATAATCCTTGGTGTGACATGAGATCATGGGTCACCAACTCTATCACTAGCAATATCATGAGCAAAACTTAGACCTGTAAGGAAGGGAAAAAACCTGGTTGGCTGCCTGTCTCTTCCGCTCTGGACCACTTTTGGTTGGGCATCCTTTGCCGTGTGCAGAGATATTCTGCAAGCAGTATATACCCAATTTTAGAGTACACATCAAATATTTTTGGGGTAGTACACACAGCAAATTGTTAAGCTAATTAATCCTCCATTAATCATTAATATAGTCACCACCCCTGATGAGACACCTAATGCTGGCTTGACAGTTGTTAGCCAGGTGTGGAAGGGTTCTCCTCCACTGCACTTTGGAACCGGCTTCCAATTCCTTGGGTTTTTTTCTTAGGGTTTTAGATACTTTTTCATATCAATATTTTGCCACCTGAATCTTTAAGGTGAATCTTTGAGTTACCATCTCAACAAGTGCACTTTTCTACTCTGGGAAGAGAAAAAACCCTCGGTTTGCCACTTCCCACTAGTTTGGAAGGGGAGAAGGAGGCCCTACTGCAGCAATCTCTACACCAGGCAGCAAACTGCAGGAGAAGTGATGCTGGGTAAAGCGGTTTGTCTGGAAAGACCAACCTGAGAGAAGAGCAGGTAGGAAGGGCAAAGGGCAGAGCTGATGAAGGAGATTTTGAATGGGGGGAAGAATGAGGGTAGGCTTGACAGCAGCGGAAATGGGAGTTGCAACATAAGAATGGTTGACATGGAACAAAATATTTGGAGACTGGATGAAAGCTAAAGAAATGGGCCGAAGTTTTTTACAGCAGTGCCTTTTTTCTCCCCATAAATTTGGGAGAGAGAGCAGCAATTGTTACACATGCCATCAGGATGCAGATCAGAACAAAAGCCAGATAAAAAAAGCCACAATGTTATTTTACCAAATAAGTATTGGTTTATGATTTTACATTGTCAATTTTGCATCAGATTTCTGTATTAATGTCATAGAAATTAGCAGAGTTTTTCAGAAGCTAATGAAATTCAGCAACTCGTCTGAATTTGGCCCTCTAGATCTGATCTGCTTATGCCTCCTTGACACCAAGATATTCTAGGAACTTCAGCAGTGCTTCTTCTAATTGAGGTTTATAGGGAAGAACATCCCTGCTGAATTCAAAAGACTATTTCTGAAGGACATTGTAAGTCTGGACAGTCACTCACTGTCTCATAATTTTAGTAATTGCTTAAATTGTTTCCTAAATTTGTCTCGTTTTAAAACTCTGACAACTTCTTGTAAATACGATACATTACCTCCCTTTGACTTAATGACTTTGCCTTTTTACATACACATCTCTTCATTTACATGCAGAACTAACAATGTCAGTGGATCAGTGAGACGGGGAATGGGGAATAGAAACCTGACCGGGTAATTTTGGGCTCTTTAGTATTTTTAAACTGCTGGATCATCCTGTGCAACTGCCTTGCATTTTATAGGTGCACTAAATTTGATGACCGTGAAGGGTTGTTAAACAATATACTGTGATAAAAATAGTTCCCTTTGCTGACATTATGTGTTTTTTTTTAAACTAGCTCCATAAATTATACCAACAAAAGCTATTTGCACTTTTTATTTTTTCTGAAATTCTGAGACAGGCAAGTTAAATTGTCTCTGTAGAACCGAGCGAGAGAAGAAGCACATACAAATGATGGACCTGACCCTCCAGTAGTTATTCATACAAAATATCCTTGTTCTTGCAAGTAGTCTTATTTAAAGACAACAGGCTTTTCCACATCACTGTTACTGCACCATGCACCTGGGAAAGTGTTGCACAATATTCTTCTTACAATTTTTTTGTAGAGCTAACATCCAAACACAATTAACAAATTCCTGTATGTATTTCAGGCTAAACGAAGCAGTATAATGCCTGACAAGTGAACTGAAAGCGTTAGCTGGCCCTGGTATTTTTGAAGAAATTTCATATACTGACAGGGTTATAGAAGCTTGCATATATTATCCGCAGTATGAAATAAGACTGACATTAAAACGAGACTTTAAATAGTATCACTTAAATAAGAGATAAGCATTCAATTACCTTGATTTAATAGGTCAAAGAGTTGAATGAAAGTACTTTGGGAGATGCTGACGATTTCAATAGAAGAAAAGTAAGGGAGAAAATATATTCTCCTGAGTCAAGAATGAAATTACAATAGCGAGAACAGTATTTAGAGGACAGGCAGTGCAGGCAAGCTGATAATAAGCTATATCATAACAGGTAAGGTCATTCCAAGAAACAACAGCTTGATTATTCAGCTAATCAAAAGAATCAGGATGGCAGTTTTACCTGCTGTTGTTTCGCAGCTTCATGCAAGGACATATACTAGCTGCTAATAAAACCACAGCAATTACATGACTACACTCTTTCTTCCGACTCTTAACCTTAGCCTTCAATGGGTGAGGTCAAAAGGTTTATATAAATCGTAGGATAAAATGCAAGGACAGGCAATAAGAACTGAGTAATAAATGTCAGTCTGAGTATTTTGAACAGTCACAAAGGCTGGGATTTTGAGAAGTTTGGAAAGAAGTTCAGACATTCGGTGAGATTTTATTGCCTAACGAGCCAAGCTTGAAAAAGTCCAGCCTTAAAATAACTGTGTGTTACAGACTTTACCTAAATCATGTATATCCTTTGATTTGTATGAAGTAGTTTGTACCGAGTATTTTTTTCATACTGCTTTTTTTCCTGAAAAATTCAAATTAGCAGTCTGATAAGAGTCAAGTTATGATAGAGTGTGAAAACTGGCTAAAGGAGAAAAAGCAATCTTTCCTTCTCCTTCTTCTTCCCTTTTCCTTTTGTGCGTGGTTGTAACTTCTGCAGTTAACTTCCCCTAACAGCCCACAGCACTGACCCTCTAGCTCTTCTCAGGCGCTTGAATGCAAATCAGTTAAACATGCTGATTTAAAATCTCCAACTTCAGTTGCTGCTTAATATCTTCCTTTTTACTGTGGAATGTGAAATATTTCATAAATACAGGAGATAAATACTTACTGAAGATTTTTCTCTTCTTTGGATGTATATTGATAATGGATGGATTATTTTTCATTTTAGTTCAGATATGCTCAATAGTGGCATGGTAATAAATGGTCTGACCACTCATTTTCTTTTGATAAAAATCCTTTATTAAAATAGGATAGGAATAAATTATTCCATCTGAAAAGGTATATAAAAATATTGCATACCATGAAGGACTGGATTTTTAGAATTAGATGCACTCTTCCCTTCTGCTTACACTTCATTTGGCTTGAACAAACAAAGGGAATATAGTAAAATTTATTGGGAGAGGGTGGCAGTTTAAGCACACAATACTACAAAGTTAGAGACAAACTGTAGCAAACAACTACGAACGGAGAATTTTGTGAGACCTTGACCCTTTGGAAAGGAAGTTGTTGACTTCATAAAGGTGGAGCAGTTTCATGGCCTTCATTAAGCAGTTTGGGGGATCAAAATATGCTAGGTACAAGGACACAAATGAAAGCTGTGGTCATGCAAGCAGTCCTTCCTAACAACGTTGCTCATGGGAGGGGGCACCAGAGGAAGCACTGCCAAGACTGGAGTGAGGACAGTTATGGAAGAGCAGCAGGAAGGATATTGCCAGAGATGACCTGGGAGTCTGTTCCAAGGCCATGTAGGTTTTGTACTTAGAAAGTGAAACAAAAAAAAGAGAAAGAGTATAGGACGCTGGTGATAGGGTGCCTAGTTAGTTTTGCTTTCTGATTATCTCCTAGGATTATAGTGCTGGAGCTACAGCATCCAGACAAAGTCTGTTTAATTTGAAACGCTAGATATGGATTTGCACAATTTGATGGCGTTTCTTGAAGCCTTGCCATTTGTTCTGAGGGAAAGAACAGCCTCAACTTGTGTGGATAAAGTGGGGAGGGGGAAAAAGTTGATAAGATGAGCTCATAAATCAACGACGATGAAAGGAAATCTGTCATCAGCTCAGTTGGATTATAAATTGAAAATAGTAGTTTCACAGTTGTCAAAAGAGTAATAATAATGACAGGTTTCCACTTGTGCTGCCTGGCTTGATTTTTTGTAATTATTTTCTTAAGATGTGCATATAAAAACGGTATGGCTGTATACTACCGCACTTTTTAAAATAAACCCACCTTATTTTTGCAATTTAAATTTTCTTTCTGCCCCTAGAATAGCATAAATTTATGAATCATCCACCTTACCAATGATTGTTAAAGTAGAGCTAATCGAAATTTAATGAAGATTTTAAGCTTCATATGTATTTTTAAGTGCCCGTGAAAAGTACCTGAGAACGGCACCATCCCATCGTTCCCGTTATGTTTGGGAAGGAAGGGGAAAGTAGGCCATTGCTCAAGAGCATCTTTGCTGTGGTTGGGCTTCATAGCCTCTCCTACTCCACTGAAGAAAATTGAACATAATTTTACCACAATGGACTATTGCCCCCTTCAGAACGAAAAAGCAGAAATGAAACCTTACAGAAGACAAAGGTTAACAGGCCATTCCCAGAAATTTGGGTAAGTGCAGCCAAATCAAGCCCTCCCTACCATCAGTTCTCCATGCTTGGATATTACCTTTGGCAGACCCGCAGTCTCTTTAAGGCTCAATAATACTAGACATTGACATCCTGTCATGAAGCATTAGTTAAAGCATTGGATCTAGAGCAGCTAAGGGGGATGTAATATGTGTGTAGGTGTTTGAAAAGCACGGATATGAAAAAATGAGAGATTGTTGAAGCTGATTATGTAACTGTGAGCTCCAGTAACTTGGTGAGGAGGAATGAGATGAATCAAAGAAGCAATGCAAGCACGGCAAGCCAGCGGCAATGCATTGATTAAGAAGGTCAAGGCAAATACAGAATGGCTCGAGTCTCAGTAAAGGTGATTAGTAGAAGTCCTTTTGTGAGTTTACTTATAGGCAAAAATAATTTCCTGATAATGGAATTAGTACACTTTATGCTTAAATCAATAACAAGATACTTACTGCCTTCTCTGGGAGTCAAGTAAAGGCGTAGATGACCTTGCAGATAGCTTCTGATTCAGTTTTTATGCATCTATGAAAATTAGCTGCTTTAGCCAGTTCTCCTTCGCAGAAAGGCATCTCTTGCTAAGTCTTTACCAAGCCTCTTTCTTTGTATTTCTTTGAATGTAGAACCCACTTGAGGCAAGGAGGCAAACCCACTTTACTTAAAATTTTGGGATCTGGAATGAAAATTGTACAGCTAGTGTAGGTCCATGAAACGATGGCCAAGGAGCAAGGAAGGCAGACCGAGCAGCCTCTGGAGGTCTCTTCTAGCCCTGTTCTCTGTGCTTCTGTCATTGGATCAGCTCATTAATGACACTTAAAATCTGCAGAGATAGGGACTGTTCCAAACACACTAATATTTCTTTCTCTCAGAGTTAAAAAAAAAAATAGCTAGATTTGTCTGTGTCTTACTGAATTAGGGAAACAACATCTCAGAAATTTAGGACAATCTAGCCGCTAGATTTTTATTACATTTTGCATATATAGCCTTCCTTCCCCAAAAGCAATCAAACAAAAAGGCAAAGGCACTCAGGTGGAATGCGATTCTTTCCCAAATGTTGCTGTTGCATCATTATTTTCCTTGAAAGGCCATGTGTCTTTGTCTGATCTTTAAAACTTAGAAATGAAAGCTGTCCTGAAAAACAAGCTGGGATTCCTTTCTGGAGGTTTAAGTATATCATTTGTCACTCAGCCCTTATTAGTTTGGCTACTGGCATGTCAAAAGGAAAAATGCTTTAGCGAAGCTGTGTAAAGATCCCAGTAAGGTAATGGATGTTTGCTTTTAGCAGGAGCGTTATTATCTGGTAGGCCTGCACGTCTCTTTGGGATCATTGCCAAATTTTGACTGGTATGTCAGTGCTGGGCCTTCAGTGAGGTTATGTATTTGGAAAAGGCAAAACGGTAGCATCAGTAAAATAAAAATAGATAAGTAAGGAGGAACTAAAGGAAGTTTTGTCTCTGTCCTCATGCTGGAGACTCTTTTTCTGCTAAAGACTCGCTCTCCTCACTGCATCTGTGTTTTTAGCGTGGTGGGTAGACTCTTAGCATCACTGGTAAAATTAATTCTAAAAGCTCCGAAGAGAGCTGATAAGCATTAACAGCTCTTTGATAATATTAAATCATTGTAAATGCAATACAAGTCATTCAGAAGATTCTTCAAGATTATTATGACTAATAGGGAATAGCGTTGATAGAACAGAAATATCTGTCACCATGAATATATGTATCCATATCTGTATATATAGCTAGAGAGCGACCAACAGAGAGATATTATATGTTACGGATCCAGCTGGTGCTAAACCAAATATTAAAGTATCAAGACCGGGCTGTGAATTCATTAATTCAGCTGATGAGTACCTTGCAGCTAAGAGATAAATTGTTGCTGTTAAGAGTCTTGGAGTGTCTACGTGAAATATAAAAGTGGTTTATATAAATTACTGATGTGAACGCCCAAATAAATTGATTGGATTCAAACTCTTGGCAGTCTTTGCTCGGAAGTCTGCAAATGAGGTAGTTAAAAAATAATGTTCATAAAAATATATATTTAATCCTGAATACGCAAAATAAAATTTCTAATGTATGGTAATCAGCATTTCTGTCTGCTTCCACATAATAATTATTTTCAGGAATAACTGTAAGGAAAATGCAGTAAAACTTAAAAAGTATCAAGCTCCTATTAATCATGCATACATATACAAACATTTATATCTGATCAGTTAGTTTTTACCATTAAAGAACATACATATATATTTTAAGTATTCCTGTTCATAATGTGTCTCTAAATTATTTCTCTAGACTCACTATGTAGTAAAAAACTTACAGTGTTCACAGATCTAAATCTCATATTTGTCTAGATTTAGTCAGGGATTTCATTAAATCCAGTGAAATTTTTGCTCAGTTAGGACTGAATAGAAACCTTCTAAAGACCGAACTTTGCTGATACTAGCTATGATACGGCTTTACTGCTAAAGTGAAAAATGACAGCAAAAATTTCATTTTAAAAAATTATTTAATTATCAAATATTTTGCACAGAATGCAAATAAAGACAGTGAGTATGTCCCAAAGAGATTAAAAATCAAAAAGAAACTGGATCAAACACCTGAGAAACTAATATCATGCTATTAGAAATCGTAAATGTTTGGAAGTGGTTCTAGCGTAATTTATGTGTTGAGTAAAAGTGAGCCTTGCAAAAGCGATGCATTTTGGGGAAATGGATCCATCAGCGTAGCGAAAAGAAAAGAAAGTGAAAGAGTTATGATAGAACAAAATAAGAAAGTGGGGATGCAGCTAGATGTAAGAAATTAGTCTTAAAATCAGGATGTAGCCAAGGAATATGGTGATATATCCTTCCTGAGGGCTCACGTTACGGTGTTTTTGCTAATAATAATGTGGAGGAGCAAAAAGTTGGGGTAGGAGAGAGTCTAGGAAGAGATGCTAGTGCAAAGAGTGCAAACATGCAACGAGGGGTGAAAAATGTTTTCAACCAAGGGATATGCCTGCAGATGCAAGTTGTTCAAACATTGTAAAGAAAAGAAAAGCAGCTGTTCTTTACAGACTCTACAGGGGATAGAAAGGTGCCCAGGATAGTGAGCAGCCCAAAGTCATTAGATCTGGAGAAAGAGAAAAGGGCAGTTTTGTGCGTACACACAGCGATTGTGAGAAAAAAACAAAAAGGAGAAAGAGAAAATAATTTGTGACCAAAATGACAAGTTTGTTGAGGCTTTGCTGTGTTTGACTTGGCTGTAGAGCATTCAAGAGGACTGGGCAGAAGAAACATGAGATGCAAACTGGACCTGGAAGGAGAAATTGTTACAAAATGGGAAACCAGTGTACTGCAGTAGCAAGTATTTTTGCCATAATTTGTGAGGTACCTTTGTGTATATTTGCCTTTGAGCCTAATCCTGGGCTGATTAATATCTGCAGGCTTTTCATTTGTTTTGGTGGGCTTTGAATCATAGCATTAAAATGCTTGAGGATGCGCAAGGAAGTAGAGATTCGCATCCCCCCTCAGAATATTAATATTCTCATGAAAGCATTGTACGTTTTTTCATTAATTAAAAAAAAAGATCGTACAATGAAGATCGGTATTAAAATAATATTTGGGGCATAAATTAACCCAAATGTGTTTTACGCAATCCTAAATGACATGATTTTATTTGGGAGATGATGAAGACAACTTTGACTTCTCATAATATTCAATACAGTTTCTCTGAGCCCTGTAATGTCTCTCAAATGTCAGCTTACTTGGGTCACATCCAGAAGAGGCCCTGCCATGCTGTCAGTAGAGCTGCCGTTCTCTAGAATAGATATGAAGATGAAATCCCCAGTCTCCCTATGGCAAAAAATTCTCAATATACTTTTAAAAATAGTGCTGTTGCAATCAGGTGACTTTTCCAGTATATCTTCATTCTAATGACCAAATTGTATTCTTAAACAAAAATGTCATCTTAAAAAAATAGATGCGTACTTTCCGATAAAGTATATTTCCAGACCGTAGTTCATCAGAGGAAGGATTTATTGTTTTATATTGAATGACTGACTTATTCCTGAGCGTAGGTCACTGTAAAGTGTACCTACAGTTGAGGATATGGTTAAGTGCCTTGCTGCAATATGCAGATAAATTAATATCCTATCCTTGTTTGTAGAAATGTATTTATGCTTGGTCAGTTTAGGCAAATGAGTCACTTCAATGAAGAAAAGTGGCTCCTTAAAAGAATGAAGTTTGGTGTGTATACACTATTGAGGGCTATATACACTATTGAGCTCTATGACTGCAGTGGAGAAAATAATGGAACAAAGTACAGCCTATAACAGGAAAGATTTTTTAGTAATTATTTGTAAACACATATATGCACACAGTTATAATACTTATATATAGGAAAACAAAATCCTAAATGTATTATATTTCTTTGATCTTCTACTCATAATTCCTAAATATCTTTACATGACCAAATATGTGAATATTTTTCTTATAAAAAGAAACAATTTATTAAGGAAGAAGAGAATCCGTAGAAAGGACTTAGGTAGGTTGTAGTACCTTGTAATGTGTTCATAGGTCAGCCAGGGATAAGCAGGATATATTACCTACCCACCTTGGTAAGACCTCTCCTGAAGTACTGTGTCAATTTGGGGTACAGACTGCAAGAAAGATGAAGACTGATTGAAGAGGAAAGTAAAAATAACAATCATAGACCTAGAAAAATATGACTGATGGGAGAAGATTGAGTGAACTGGTGTTGTTTCGTCTGAAGAAGGGAAAATTGCCACCGTTTTTCCTCTCGGTCCTGAGTGATGTAAAAGGCTGCTGCAAAGTGGCAGGAATGAACAGGGTTTATTTTCGTGGTGGACCGGAGAAATAGTTATGGAATAACATTGCAGCAGGAGAGATTCAGATTGGAATTACAGAACCCATATTAGCAGCAGAGATATTTCAGCAGTAAAGTACATTGCCTGAGGAGGTTGCAAAATCGTTATCAATGAGGTTTTTGATAATAGATTAGACAAACATTTGTCAGGAGTGATACAAATGGGTTTGCCTTGTGGCAGGAGAATGAACTAAATAGTTTCTTAAGTCTCTTTCAGTTCCTTTTTTCCATCATTTTAGCAGCTAAGTAACAATATTTAGTAAGCTTGTTTATAATGATTTAGAAATCAAAAGTCTATATAAAGACATTGCCCGATTTAACTATGCTATATCCCTGACGAAGAGCCCATCTTGGATTGCTAAACACTTGTCTGGTGCTGTTTCGAAGGTGGAGGAACTGAGTGAGTGACCCCATTCTTTCTCCTGATGTTCTTGCTTCTTTAACTATTGTAAAAGAATGAAAACACTTGGAATAAAAAGCAGATTAAAAATGTAGCCATCAAAACTAGTCCAGTTGATAAATAGTAGTTGAGTAATAAATCAATTAAACGAGGGACTTGTTCCTTTGTGCTACTCTACCTTTATGTTATACTTAAAAAAAGGGAAAAGACTATAGCTAACATCATACGTCCTTGTTTCTGTTGTCTCAAACTTACACTTTTATTTGCAAAATCACTAAACTATGGCCTGCCTGTGCTCACTGACAAGTTAAAAGAAATCGCCATTAACCTGAAAATGAGTAGTAGTATGTCTATCCTGAATGCCTAAAATAATTTTCTGTATTGTATTAGTGGTGGTGTGTAGATAGACATTGAATGAGAAGTGTGAATGTGTGCTTATGTCAGTGATGCCACCTGTCAGATCAAACCTTGCTATAAGGCTCTCAGCTGTCTAATTACCTGATTGGACCTTGATGGCCATTCGGCAATTTAGCAGTTGGAAATAGTCCAGGCATATATAACTATCAAAAGCTACTGATTTCTGCATGCTAGCTTTAAGGTGCAGGTTAGTTGTTCCATGCAAATTACCTTAGTGCAATTTAATGATTTCATTACATGTCAGTTTGCATGCTGTTAAATACCATACATTTATTTATTCATTTATTTGTATGAATGGACACAATGCACACATAGGTCACTTGTTTGTAAGTGTCCTTAGCTATTTGTGCATATAGAAAAGTGACAGTACATGAAAAAGTCTAAATTTTGCAATGTAAAATACAATGTGTTCTTAATGTTCTTAAAAAGCCATATAATATGGACAGTTATTTGAAGGATTCCTAATGCAGTTCGGTTGCAGTAAAGGGTTAAACTGCCAAAATTTTCAGCACAAATGAAAGTTATTTCGGCTTCTGTGCTGATCTATACTTACAGCTAGAAAATGTTTTCTTGTAATGTAACCCGAATCTCTCCTGCTGCAAATTGAGTTGATCTTATCCCTCGTAGCCATAGAGAGCAGTGGAACACAGTTCTCCTTATAACACATCTGAAAACCCAATGTCTTTTTCAGTGCTACTGTTGGCTAAAATAGAGTTCCTGATCCTGTGAATATCTTCTGATTCTGTTCTGCTGGTCGTTTAGGCTACTCTAAATTGGAAGTATTTGATTAGCCTTAATTCAGTGATTTGATACTGTGCTGGCAGTACCTTACTGCGAGGAATTCAGTCATCTTTTCTGGTATGAAGCAAGGCTATATTTTCAAAAGACAGGACTTACCTACTTCAAGAAATTACTCTGAAGTAGGGTGTGAATTTAGAGTGCGACAGCTACTGAGTTGCAATGTGGAAACTTGTATTATGCAATCAGTTAGAGGTAAAGGACCACGCTGGAGGTGATTCCATTATTTTAGGGGAATTTGCTGCCAAAATTGTGGCTGGTTCCGGGAGTGGCTGTTAAAAGCCATTTTCAGCAAGCTGCTCTCCTCTCTGGTGGGTCATATCCCATCCTCGTATGGTTTGGAGACTGTTCCTCCTCCTGCTGAGAAACAGGAGTCCGCTCCATTTTGCATGTATGTGAGGAAATGTCTTGTCTGTAGCCTTAGCTTCATACTCCCAGGAATGCTCCCAGTGTCTAGGATGAGCTTATATTCCCTTTTCAGCATAACTCTGGAGAAGCCTTGCTCGCCTTTGAAAAATCCAAATCCAGCCAGCTCAATACACAAATTTAGCAGAAACTTCCAGCGAAATGAAGGCTGTAACATCAGTAGAGAGGTGAAAACCTTCTGGATCAACTAGTCTACCTGTCATTTGAGTATCAAACCCTTTAGCTATCGTGGTGTAAGTAAAATAAAAAATCTTCTTTTGCTTCTTTGATAGGCCTGATGCATTAATTCAAAATTTCTTTATGGTACAGCTAATCTCTATCAGAGATTTACAGAAGACTGGTATAATCCTCTGTCTTTATATTTCATTAGCTGTCAACCACTGTCCAACAAAGGTGACCAGTGTGAGTGAAACTAAACAACAAGCAACAAGGTCATTTAGGAGCACTGTGTGGATAGGTGAGAACTAAAGATTGGTATGAGATTCTACCATGCCCTCAGAGGGGTGAAGTGTCTAACAAAAAAATTGTTCCCCTGATCCATCTAGAAGTCCTTCAGTTTAACCAGCAGCATCAGTGAATCCCATCTGTAGAAGTGAAACATACTCCCACCGGAGCGGTGAAGGGAGGAAGCTTCAAAATTCATGAGCTTCTGGTTTCTCCCTGGTACCAGGGTAATTTTCAATCTTTTAAATTCCTATAACAGCCCGTGATAAAATCAGACTGTAAAATTAACGGTGTGAGTTGAGCTACCACCTTCTCCGGACAGGTCCGGAACTAAGCTGTAGGCTGTGAAATCCTAAACAGAAGAGAAAGATTTGTAATTGACCTCCTGTTATTCACAGAGTACAATTAGCCTCACTTCTTACAAAGCTCCTGCGGTGAGAAATGTAATCAGCTCGCTTACAGACTTTGTGATTTTGGAGGTTAATGGCACAGCATAACTAGGCCAACTTGCATTCTCCAGGAAAGCACACCACTTGATCCACGTTTGAAAAGCAAGGCTTCCCGCTGTTGAGTGGAGGAGAGCAGCACTGCTAATGGCAGCTTCTTATCAAAGACAGTCGGTTCTTGTTACAAGAACAACAAAATAAAAAAAAAAAAAGTCAGAAATATCAGAATCATTCCCTCAATAAAATCTACTGATTCTTGAAGATACGTGGAAGCTTTGAAGAGTTGCATTAAATTAAGGTATAGACAGTTAGTGCCATATTAACCACCAATATTTTATTTAAAAGCTTGTGTCTAAAGCTGGGATCTTTGCCTATGACTACTCCTACTCCTTGGCAAAGCTAGAGAATTGAGACTATGCATCATGGTGTAGGTTTATGGCAAATGCCAGATCTGTTCCTGCCATTGGGACTGAAGAACTGTAGAGGAAGTCAGGCAAATTTGGATTGCAAAGTACTCAACTATTAATTCACTTATCACACCAGCAGAGGTACCCTTGTACCTACCTGTATATAGAGATAAAAAGAAGAATTTAAGGAAATTGATATTTATTTCAGGAAGGCATATCTGTTCATATACATTTATATTTGCTCACTCATTTTGAAGTAGATTCAGGAACAGGAACCAAACTTGTGCCTAATCTAAACAGCAAAGGATCTTACCATTGTCACCAGCTTGCTTCTTGATTCAGTCTTTTAATGATCTGATTGCTAGCAGTTTGAGAAAGTTTTTTGCTAAGTATCCCAAATAGTCTGAAAGATTTGTGTAAAAGTTGTTTATTTTACTATTGGTGTTTTTACTAGCCCTTCCAATGATCTGGATGTCTTCTTCTAAGCCCACATAAAAGTGTGTACATATATAAGATGTTTTTCATAGGTCTTTCCAGGTATGATAAACTGTGGCATGCTTTCTTAGACAAGATTTACTAGAAGGGATCATTAAGTTGTTAGCCATGTTAAAAATCTCTCCCAGTGTGCAACTGTCTGTAGCTGTTTTGTATAGGAATTAAATATTTTAGATCTTGTAATACGCAGTTTCTTTAATTTTGTGTTTTTCTTTGACATATCACTTCACACTTAACTATAAATAATAAACTACTTAGCTCATACATATCAATAAGAAAGCCTGTTAGAAGTGAGAGATTGCTTGCTTAGTACCAACAAGTACTTTGGAGAACAGCAAATCCCCTGACAGATGAGTGTTGCCACAAGGATTTATTTCGTTCAGGCTTTAACTAAAATAGCTTTAGTTGCATTTTGCTATTTAAGGATATTGAAGTAGAAGGTTATAGCAAAATGATTTATAGATAGTAATTGCATTTCCCAGCTTACCTACTTCCATAAATGAAATCACAGATTCAATCTGTACTCGATCTTGAGCACAACAATGTCAATATTTGTATGTTCATCAGTTTAACTGGAAAGTAGTTTTCCTTTGTTCCGCCCCAAAATACTTAGAACTTTCATAACACATGATCGTGTTGATTTTTCCCATTGTGAGATAAACAGAAATGTGTTTCTATTTTTGGAGTATTTTGAATGTTAATTGAAAGAAGCATCTGAATTTTAGATGGTGGTGAGGGAGATATAGCAAAGATAAATGTTCTTATTCTATATTTTGGCTACTTAATCAACATCCTGCAAAAGAGGAAGCATAAAAAATATTGAGTCTTACCTTGTATGTGGAATTTGAATCTTAATTAAATTGGCATTAGTGATGGAGATAACCCACACAACCAAATCTGCTGTTTGACCACTTTGATTAGACAAGATGATGTTGGACTGAAGGAACAAGAACCATCATATTTTGAACATTCACTCTAGAATAAATGTTTGCAGTGTCACTACATTCTAGTGTGAGATAAGCAACTTCTTAGTCCATTTTCTGATAGTGAAATGATGAGCAGATAAATTTGGAGATTTAGGTAAAGACCAGTGCAGGACTAGAAGACTGTAGGACAACTCATGAAGTTGAATATATAGTTTCGCACTTCACCACATCTAAGCAAGTTTCCATTCCTGTGCTGTAGCTAGCTGACTGTATGTTACTTAAAATGGTAGACTTAGTTACTGGAAATAAAATGTTTCTTATGAAGACCAGGGGCAAAGGAATGAGTGATGACGGGAGTGCTATTTCCTAAAAAGTTGCTTAAAATCCTTCACATTATTCTCCAAAGTCCTCCTTGCTAATGTCACGAAATGTCATTAATAGGAGTGCTTTCCTGAATATCTTTCTCTCTTACTTCTTCAATACTCTCTTTTTGCTGTCTAAGTGGTCACTTCATTGGCTTTCAAAGTTGTCCATACAGGCCGACAGACCAGTCTGAGAAATATTGCTTCATATGTTTGGTGTCACAGTTTTTTAGACACTTTAAACATCTTTTAATTATCCAATCTTACTGGTATCTATTACTGTGCTATGCTAGCCAAAACAAGGATTTTACTTAAAAAGAAAAAGTACTGGCTAATATTATTTGCATGGTAATTGCTTCACAATGCCTATTAAATCAATGTTTCTGGCTTTGTGATGGCAGAAGTAGAGTTATTAATATACTACGACAAAAAAACTTTTTTAATTTTGTGGTTTTTTATCTAATTACTGGTTTAGTGGGAAAATAAGTAATGCATTCATTGTTACCCTTGGGTTCAGCATATTTTGTTGAGGGTCATTGTATGGGCTGGAGAATCAGTGGTGTTTGCAGAAATATAGGGGAACATTTTAACCCCTAATTCAAGATGTGTGGTGCAATGGCAGTCTCATGGTTCGGTCTCAGTTTGATTCCTCTATCCATAATATTAATGGCAGCTAATATATGTGTGCGGTGTCTGGGAAGAGTCTTCCAAACCACCCCCTGAATGAGAGCCTGACCACATTTCAGGCCCAAACTCCTCGCTGATTTTAGTAAGCATTTGGTGAAATGTGGAATTTGGAAACATAATCTTATATGAACAACTCTAAATGTTACATAAACGTATCCTATTTTAGGCATTTCTAAGACACTTCATACCAAAGCTCTGTTGTCTGTAATGCTTTTTTGCATACAATTATTCATAGTTGCCATGAGTTAAAAATGCTACTAGGAAGATACTATCATACATTTTCTGTATGATTTTTTCCTTAAGTGCTTACAGGACTCACTTCAATTTGTACATAGATTTTAATTAATTATTAGGCATATGTAACTGTCAGTCAATAATTTACATGCTTCTGGCTCACAGTTTTGGAATGTAGCTTGGTTTATGAAGAGCGAACAAATATACCATCCCATCTGTGCACCAAAGCCACCTGGCACAAAATCATTTGGGCCATAATTATGTAGCTGGCAAGAGTTTCAAAAAAGGCAGTTTCTGGAGTTTTAGTCCCCATGGATGCTTTGCTTTGTAGTGACGGAAACCTGACTAATGCATCAAGGAGCGGTGCTTTTCTTCACAGCTCTGAATAACTTGTGTTCACCTTGCAAAATAATGCCTAACATCGACGAAAATAGGAATCAAGAGAGAGGCATGGAATAATCTTGAGCGCATAATCACATGGATGGAGTTGAAGCAGGCTGTTGTTACAAGGAGTTGAAAGGAGTCGCGTAGGTGTCACATCATTGTCCTTTTAATCTCTGTAGGAAGGGGCTTGGGACAGTTTGGGAAATGATTTTTCCTGCTTGATAGCAGCGCGGATATTTTTCGACACCCTGGTTTTACAAGGTTGCTACATCTGCAAATGTATTTTCCTGTCCTTTCAGTGGTTAAATTTGTTCCTTAATCCTCCAGAAGCCCAGACTGCAGGCGGAAAGAACTCAGCAAATTATTTTCGAAGCAGAAAGAAACTTTCTCTTTTTAACTCCTGCAGGGGGAAAACAAGCTCATACACTGTTCACTGTAGATTAAATAAAACTTTTGAAGTAGCAGCAAAATTATACCAAAAAAAAGGGGGGGAAATGGCCACATATATTCTTTAAGTGTAGAATTAGACAGCATACAAAAGTTGCACAAGGAACGCGCATTTGTTCTATATGGTAAAGCTGCTGCTGGAGCAAAGAGGATTTAATGCTATAAACACAGTAGTGTTGATAAGGGACACTGAAAGACTTTAGAAGGTAGTCAGCAAAAAGCTTAGTCCTTTTTTACCATAGTCAGTGGGAATGTGAAACAGGATCTGGACCTTGTCTTAAAGTCTTACAGGTTGCTGTTGTTCAGAGCACTGGCTCTGTAGTTGTTCTGCATGTTACAGAAGGAGACAAGTAAAAATTTGTAATTGAAAATACAAAGGAATGCTGTTATTGCAAAGGGCTTTATATATGAATAAGAAATGCCTGCTCAGAATAGATGGTTTTGTTCGGGTTTACTTTCTTGTGGTCAAACATTGTCTTGGCGTGTTGTAGGGTTTGGGGAGAGAGCCTCCTTTGTTTTAATTCTTTGCATGGTTAAAGTCATTCAATTAGCATTCAGTTTAATTAAATGGTTTTTAAGATTTAATTTTAGTGAAGGGAAAAATGAGCAACCATTAAAATTATGATTGATTTTTTTTTTCTACTGTGGCAGATATCGGGGAAAAGCCTTTGAGATAAGTTTAGTAATAAAAAAATCCTTCTGGCAGTCTGTAAGAGTGTGTTATCTGCAACGAAAAAGAAGGATTGTTGATATTGTTAATTAATAAGTGATGAATTAGTCTGGAACCTGACACTTAATTTACCCCAGTGATGTCATTCAAGGGATATCAGAGTATATCAGGCTGTCATTCTGAAGAAGCAGACCCTTTCTTAAATTTGTAAAAAGTTATGGCTTTTGAGCTAAAAATCATGGTCTAGTAGAGCAGTCACTTTGGTCTACTGTGAGGAGAAATCTAGAGAAAAAATTTTTGATATTATAAGGTAGAGAGAAAAAATTATATTCTTGAAAATACGTCTTTCCTATGTTAAAGAATGCATATTGTTTCACTTGAACAATATGCAAAGCTTTCCCACCTGGTATGATGTGCCCGAGGAAGTACTCAAAGCCACTTTCTAAAAGTCACTGCAGGAGCTGCCAGCAGTAGATGTCTACCTCTCTGTAAGTACTGGCGGAAAAAAAAGATGCCCTTAGTGGATCGATGTCTTCTTTGCACAGTGAGCAGTGATCAGTTTTCCGTAAGTCTCTCTGTATGCTTTTCTTTCTTATCTTACACCCATTATCGTGGTACTCAAGTGCCTTTTTTTGTTTATCGTCTGTACAGTTCCTTATGTTCTTACTCTTCGAACTCCGTCTTGACAGTGGATGTTATGAATACAAGTGTTGTCTGACGTTGCATCCGTAAAGGATAAACTACCAAACCTGCACTGAATGTGGATAGCAATGGATTCATTTTATCCTGGAAGAGTGACCTGCTTGCATTATCTTATTCAAATCATTTGAATAATCCATTTTCTAAATATTTTTAATAAGACACGTTAGAAATGATTAATTATTAAGACACATTGGAAATGGGTTCATGTTTTTAAATTTAAGGTGTGAGAAGTCACACTGTGCCTTTTTTACTGTGTTATACTTTCATTTCAGCTGAACAAATTAATAACAGCACATGAAAGTTAACATAAAAGGGCCAGCTATGAGGTCCATCAAAACTAGTATTCAGTCTTTGCTCAAAGCCGCCATCAGAGAGACAGCAAGGCAAGGCTTTAAGACGCTCCCTAGGTGTCTTCAGAACCACCTAGGGCACCACTCCACCGTATACTTTTGCTTTCTTTATTTAAATGCATGCAAGAGTGTGTGTTGGGTTATAAAATTTATTTAGAAACATCTTCTTGAGCAGTTTCTTGGAGTTTAAAGTCCTCCTTTTGCGTTGACTGGCCCGTGAGTAGGCTGTGAGAAGGACCATGTCCCCCCAGGGTACGCCTTGGCCCAGCCGCTGGTCTCGCGCGAGCTGGGAGGGCCTTCCCCGCAAAGCGCAGAAGTTTCCTCAGGTGCTTGAGACGTTAGTGTTCAAGAAAAGAAGGCATTCTCCAAAAACTTCCATGTCTCCTGGGAAGCAGATGCTGAAAAACAAATGAGTAACTTTTCCCCGGTATTAGACTAACAAACAGTAGGCTGCACTTGGTGGTGTGCGACCCACAAAGGCTATTATGGCTTCCTAATGAAAGCCCATTTTCCTTTGCCTTTTGACTATAGCTAGTGTCTGTTTTGGAAACAGCCATGTTACAGAATCTCACGGAAAGATTTTGTCAGACTGAGCCAGGCCTAATGTTCCTCCTCGCTGCAGGAAGCTCGTTACTTGACCCCACGCTTGTGGTCCAAGCTTGTGGTCCCCGCGCTGTCACCTACCACTATCCCAGCTCCCACAGGGAGCATTTCCCTTGTATCTAAGCCTTCCAGTTTAGACACTGTACACACAAATATGCACATATCTTTTTTAATATCAAAGATTTTGTCTGTGTGTGTATGTACACGATTAAGTCAACCTTCCCATTTCTGTACGTTCCCGTTCCTCTTTTTTAATGCCTGCTGATATTTTTTTCATCAGTAAAGCCTCACAACATGACGATCATTGCGGTTATGGACGTGTATGTGGGACCATGTCCTATTCCAGATGCTCCCCTTGCAGGTGTGTACTAGCAGACTGCAAAAAGATTGCTATAAAGCAGCTTAATCTCTATATAACAAAGCAAGAAACGACGAAGGAATACACAAGGTGGTTTGATGAGAAAATAGGACCTAACAGTCAAACGACGGGAAACAGCATAAAAAGTGTGCTTGGCTATGCACTGAGAGGGGAATAACAGAGCAGGATGTGCTTGTTTTAAAATCAATTGCCAGCGTATTGCTGTTCACTTTTATGGATTTTTTTCACACCAGCCCTATGTGGACTGGCCACTAGAGGGGGGATGGATACACGATTTGCTCTTCTGCTGCAGCAGTAGGTCTAGTTTCTTGTATGTGTCATTGCATATGAACTTTTCCAAATCTTTCATCCTTTTGCTTACCAGTTGCTTAACTTTATCTAGCAGTTATCTAGCAGTTAACTTTTGCTTTAACAGAACTGGGGACAGTTTTCTAGCTGATGGCGTAGTAGTGATTTATAACAAGCTATTTAACTTAAGTGCTATTCATTTGCATATACATTTTAAATGTTATTTTGCTTTTCTTCTTTCCCCCCCTTTTTTTTTATCTCCACACACTGAACAGAGCTTTTCAGTGAACTATCCAGAACGATAATTGCTCAGTTAGTGCATATAATTTACATCCCAAAGGTATGGACGAGCAATTTTCCTTCCACTTTGTTTTTCACTTAGTATTTGACAGCTTTGAATTTCATCCATCAAAGTTTATATAATCCTCAGCCTTTGGAAGTCCCTTTGCACATCCGCATGATTTTCATTACTTTCTGCAACATAAATAATCTGTCACTGGAAAACGTTGCCACACGTTTCCTGATCGTTGCTAGGATGATTCAGCAAGCCTGGCTTGGGAGCAGACTGCTCTTGATTTTTTGCTGTATTGAGTAAAAGGCCACGGTGATTTTGGTCACATAGTTGGTTTTTTGTGACCACAGAGCATGTCTTTTTATCTAACTATCTGAATCTCCTTTAATGGTGTTTTGTCAAAAAAAAACAAATACAAAATTGTCTTTTTTTATTATACCACTTTGTTAAGATTTTCCAGGTTTTGCATTATGGTAGTCCCTAAGCTGGGTATTCCTCGGAGCCCATATTAAGCAATATAATAATCTGATCACATTTAGAGAGTTTTCAGATAAACATTTGCTGCTCATGGTTCATAGGAGTCCATGAGGAGCTAACAGTAGTCTGATGGTCCAAAAGTTCAGGAGCGCAAGTCCATTTATCCCTATTATACCCTGTTACAGACCTTAAGTAATCTTGATACTACCTTAACAGCCACTGAGATAAGACTTACTAGTTTGTTATGATCATCTCTAAGCAGCTCTAAAAAGGGGGAAGTTCAGCATGTTCTAGTTACACATCTTTTGGTGCAATAGCTACTTTCGCTAGAAATCTGCATTTTTTTTACCAGCTGTACTGCTTTGTTTTTACACCTTTTTAAATTACTCAGTACACACCATTTAATCCTACTGCTTTGTTGTTTTAAATGCACTGGTTTCCTGTAAACACTCTTACTTTTATACCTCAGTTACTAGCGTCTCTATTACCTGGAAACAGTGGTTTTGAGGTAGATTTTAGTGTTTGTCTCAAGTTTGGTTTTCCAGGACTCACTCATCAAAATCATCATTAAGAGTTGTTGTTAACAGCCATGGCTTGACTCCTTCGGTGCTAATGCAAAGTGACAGATAGGGGCTAGGTTATTCTATGTAATAGGAAAACATAACCAGAGGGGGGAAAAAAACAGAGAAGTTTTCAACTCAATTTTATAGAAAGATATAGAATATAGCTAACTATATGAAGAGGAACTTAGGTGGAAGATCTTCCTTCCACCAACAAGAAGGACATAGCAGAAGTCCTAACACTTGCTGTAATCAGGGAAATACATGCACAAGAAAAATATAGTAAGGGTCCTGTTTCATGCTCGGGGCCCTCTACCTTTTGCAAGCTCAAGCATCATCATACCCAACGGTTTTCGTATTTTGGGCTTTTTCCCCAACAGAGGATATTTCAGGTGCGCTTCTGCTACTTATTTACCGTCGCCGTTATTTCTGTGTGTTTCAGGCCGTACGATTGGGGTTCACTTTGTTAGACAGCAGCAATTGCATAGCAAATTAATTACAACCAGTTTGTTGGGGCGTTTGGACTGCCAA
The DNA here is from genome assembly GCF_036370855.1 of Dromaius novaehollandiae. Classification (NCBI taxonomy): domain Eukaryota; kingdom Metazoa; phylum Chordata; class Aves; order Casuariiformes; family Dromaiidae; genus Dromaius; species Dromaius novaehollandiae. Next base: position 83,739,539 of record NC_088101.1, on the reverse strand, counting down.
TAGGATCGGATGCTGTGTGGTTGGTGACGGTCCTTATGGCTCCCCACGATGGGTTACGGGGATAGAAGCAGATGCATATAAAAAAAATAAAATGTCCAGTACAGAGTGGTATTTACATGGAATTAAGGTAGACACTGCACATCTGTTTTCCTTTCAGCAGCCACCACAGATTTCTGTTTGCTGTTGGAAAATTGCTGTGGGAAGTAATCTGGATCAGAAATATATGTTTTCCATCAAGATAAACTTTCGGAGTGAGCCAAGTTTAAAAATGTGGGGGGGGGGGGGGGGGGGGAACATCCCTAGCTGGTTTATCTCATTATTATTAACATCTTTGAATATTTACTAGTCTCTCTGAGCAAGCCAAACTGTCCATAGGAGCACTGAGGTTTCCCGCTTTTGGTTCACTCTGCCTGTGACGTTCTGGGAATGCAAAATGGGAGAGTGGATAAGAAGGAAGAAAAGCTAGAGGAAAGGCCTATGTTTTATATATTTATTTATTCAGGAGCCTATTTCCAGTTTGAATCCCCGGCTATTAGGAAGATGTTTGCCCATACCTTTTAGTAGCCACGAGGGTACGGAGGCGTACTGCTTCGTTGAGGTTTCTTATAGATAGGCTGCAGCCCCTTAATTACCTAAGGCCTTTTAATCAGTCTGATATATCCACACATTCAGATTTTGCTGAAAATACGATTTTAAGTCCTCTCCTACTACCCTGTCCTACTCTAGTATCCTACTGGGAGAAAAGCCAGTCTAGAAAAAGACCATAACAAGGTTTGTAATTGATGAAAGACCATGCTTAGTTTCTAAGCAAATCAGCCAGGTAGATCTACTGCATTAAAAATGGAGATGCAGTGTTCAAGGGGACTTTTATATACTTACCTGTTGCCTTTGAAATCTTGTATTTAGGTTTTGTTAGCTCCAGAATGGAACCAAATTGGTCGTATTTCCATAGCGTCCACATGAAAAGACGCAATAGTTACTGTGCCTGGGAAGGAGGTGAAGAAATGGGAGAGGTGAGATGGTTTGAAAGAAAAGTGCCTTAGCGGACTAGTACGTGCAGGTACACATGATACTATTCTTTAACCACTGTCAATTATCTCTAATTTCTGTAAGGGATATACGTATCTGGGGTTTTGGGAATAGAAGTGGAAGAAAAGGTGAAAGCTGGTGTTTCATTTTTATTTTAAACTAGATTTCTTCTCTTGTAATGCAAATATGGGGGCTTTGAACTCAGAATTCATTTCATTTTGGTGCGTTGCATTTAACAGTGCCTCACAGAACCAGCATCCTCGCGCAGGAGAATAAGGACAGTAATTGGGTGAAAGACTGAATAATTGTTCCTGAATGCCAACAAGTGACGTTTGCTTTATCATAAAAACAATTGCCTTGCTCACACAGAAATACAGATTTCCTTGCAAATATGCTCACTTTAAAGCAGACATACTGCAATGAAATTACAGGGCGCTGCAGCATTCATCTCGGATCTGCACAGCCACCCACCCAATTACAGGCTGTGTCTTGCCAGCATAAGCTAGATTGTTGCTTGGTTTCTGTAATATTTTTGTAGCCCTGCTTTCTTCAAGATAGCTTCAGAGGTATACTGCACTTATTCCTTTACTTTCACCACGTTTCTCTGCTGTAAAAAAAAAAAAAATTGGCTGATCAGTTGAGATGGAGTCTTCTCCATGGGACTGTATGTTCTATTTTTACATAGAATACGCTCTGAGTGGTTGTTTCTAATACCTTAATAGCTCCGGTTTATGTCAGTAATTATATGAAAGGTTAATCTTTAAATCACCAGCATTTCCTAAATTCCCAATCAACTTCATGCTTGGAAAGGAACCCATATAAATGCTCAATTTGTTCCTATTAGACTGGGCTGAGCAGGTCAAGGAACAGTCTAACTTTGGTGAGTAATAATAAATTGGATGCAAAAAAATATATATGTGGTATATGTTTGTCATCATAGCTGTGGATACCGGAGCTGGGTATGAGGGTGGGTATAGTGAGCGTGGGAATCTGCTGGTCTCAGGGTCACCCCTGTGTCTACATGATGGAAAAATGAGATATTGGGGTACGAAAGTCTGTCTTAGAGAAGACACGGAGAGAAGGAGATCTTAGGTTTCTTTCTTAAATCTCCGTGTTGTCCTTGCTACACTTTGAACATGGGAGGTGGAGACACAAAAATCTCATTTACCTTGCGTGCATAGGGGTCACCTGAGCTCCTCACCTAGTCTTGTCTTTCCTTTCATCATGTGCCCTCATCCTTCCCTTCCATCTTTCTTGTTCAATCAACCTGTTTTGTGTTGTTGCCCTCCTTTCCAGAAGCTGTTTCATCTCCGCTGACACAGCCTTTAAAGCTGCTTTCTCCACCCACATCAGCCTTGGGTTTCTCATCTCTGCTAGTCCTTTAGATTTAACCATCTTTAAAAAAGGAAAGGCGAAGGAAACCAGCAACAACCTGGTTTAGTCATTGTTACTCCAGTCTCCTCTCTCATCTTTTGTCTCCTTTGCTTCATTTCCTTTATTATTCATATTATTTTTAAAGCACTAGTAATAAGCTTCCTGACTAAATACTCCTTCTCCTTTGCCAGTCTGAAAACCATTGGGGGTGTTGGGGGAAGAGGGAGGGTTATTCAGCGTGTCCTTTTGCTATTAATACAGAACGAGACATAAAAAGAAACAAATTTAGTCCATCAGAAAAGCAAATGATGGGCTTTTTATCAGCGCCAAAGAAAATGATTAAATATATGCATTTCAAATGCCCCTCGATGCTCTAGCCATAAAAAACATAAAACATGTATTAAATCATATAAAAATCTCCTTAGGTATCATTAGTGATTTTCTCTGACACACATATGCAAAGTAATTAGGAACGAGGTATGGGGTTGCATCTTTAGGCTGTTACAGAGTGTTTGGATATTGCTGTACACGTGGAATAACAGATCATCCCCTTGATCTAGACCCCTGCAGCACTCAAACAGAGTGATAAAGGATGGGATTTGCTGCTTTAACACAGAATTACTTTGTATTTTATACATTCAGACCAGAAACAGAATGTGGTACATTAGCATTGATCTGTGGTTTCATATCACTTTTTTTTTTTTTTTTTTTAATGTAGTACAGAAAGAAAGGAGAAAAGACAGAAAGGAAAATAAATCATCCCTTATATACATTCCAAGCATACACAGCTACAGTTCCTCTATCACTGCGAGTGTGTATTGATGTGAGTAGCAAGGGATTGCATACTAGAGATCCATAGCCCTGATAGTATTAACCGTCCTCAAAAAAAGGCAGTTCCCTTGCTTGCCTTTCACCCTTTCTTGTATATTACGAAACACTAAAAACATAATGCTAATATAATTATAAAAGGGAGATTACTTCTTTTAAGCGGAACATTAAGAGGGGAATATTTAAATTATTTTCACTCTTTTGATATTCCCGCAAGCATCTCCTGAACAAGAAACTGTCACAACTAACCCAAAGAACCTTTTTTTTTCTTTTCCTCTCTTTTTTTTTTCTTTTTTGGATCCATATCGTAAGCTAGGATAAGGGGATCAAAATAGAAAGAATGACATATCTCTGGACAGTTGGTGAACATGAAATTTGAAAGGAAGAGAGGGTGAAAATTTATTCCTGCAATTGCTATACATACACTACAAATATAGTAATGTTCAAATATACCAATGCAAGCAGCCCGGAGCAGGATGAAATAACTGGATCTGTAGTAGCTGGATTGAAAGGAAATACTTGCTTCTTTCTTTATTTATTATCTGTTTATTTTCCATGTAAACTTTCAGGCCAGCTCTGGGCAGTTTGTAGAGGACCTCTGTGCCACCTAAGAGCAAAGGGCTTCAGTGGCACCCAGGGACCCCTCTCTTTCCACCAGTAGATATTTACAAGTATCCTCTGGAGATCATTAGGAGGTTGTCTCTGGAAGATATTATCCTTATCCATGTTTTTAGAGAAGATTTCTGCATGGAGATTTTGAAAGGCATCATTTTCTGAAGTTAAATAAGTGCTCTCTTCTGTAGGGAGGATCCATCCGTCATCCTGCTAGGGGAGGCAAGTCACTGGTGGTCATTGCCTCTCTCCAGGAGAAATGGTAACAGGCAGTACCGAAATTAGCCCCTCACTTACAAAAGCACTGCACCTTTAAAGAAAAGAAGTGTGGTGTGCAGTTTACTTAAGTTGTCAATGCAAGAAGCACGGAGGAGAATAAATTGCCCAGGCGGAATTGCTCAAGTCTCACAAATGTTGCTTGAGATTGCTAACACTGGCAAACAGCACGAATCATTCCCGAGGTGTGCAATCACTAGTGTGTTTAAAATACAACCCACAAATATGCTGAACATACAAAGTGCAGCCACAGGATGTTTTGTTTGTCTGCATCGGTCTCGCGTCGGATTTGCAGGGACAAAAACGTGACCACGCTAATACGGTTCCTTATAGCAACAGGGGGTCACTGTGGAAGTAAAGCTTTTTTTTTTTTTTAACCATGTGTAGACAATATTTTAGCAATCTCGATTGGTTTTGGAAGCTTCCTGGCAACTAGATGTAATCAGGCTTTCTGATTGCAGTGCTGCCTGTGGATATAGTTCAGAGTTAGCCGCATTTTTTGATCTTTCACAGTTAAAATCCCAATTGGGTTCAGAGGAGATTTTAGTGGGAAAAAACATATATGGCTTGGCCCTCCGTTAGCATGGCGTAAGGTATTTTCCCTTAAAATAGGATCAGGCACCCAAATGTAGTAAGGGGCTCCTTTCCTGCTGTACCAAAACCATTAAATTCGCATATGGACACCCAACCTCTCCAGGCAGTCGGAGTTTTAGGATGAATCAGGCCCTTCGGGGTTTGAGGCATAGAGACAGAAATGTGTGTTTGCTTCCATATATAAAAGCCTAGCTTTAACAGTGACAGCTTGTTTCAAAGCTGTGGGAGAGCTGTAAGTGGCTTTAATAAAAAAGCAGTTTACTTTCATTAAATTTCCTATGAAAAAAAACCCTCGCCCAGTCCATATGCTCATTGCTTTCACTGATAACGTTATAGCCTCACTAAATAAAAATGTTGGTTAGAAGGTTGTCTCATGCTTAATATTAAACAGGATGAAATGTACCAAAAAGAGGAAAATAAGTTTTGACTCCTTAAAAAATAGTCTCAGTTAGAAAAAAATACAAAATTCACTCTTCCTGCTTAAAATTAATAGCTGAAAAACTGCTGGGCAGGGGGAAAAAATGGCTTGATCTGTGCCAAATCTCTGTTTTATCCATCTTTTAGAGTAGGTGGCACTTTGATGCTTTAAAAACTAACAAACCTGCAATAAATTAAATTGTGTGTTAAATTTCTGATTTCTTCCTCTGCTGATGGTAACCTAAGGATAGAGAAATACGTACGAAGTGTAGCAATATTACTCCCCAGTTCTTTACCAGTAACATTTTATTAGAATGTGATGCTATATAAAGAAATTTCCGAGCTGCTCTTGCTGATATTATAAATCAGCAGTTCGTTTTCCTCGGTGTGCGAGGAGTTGCTCAAAAGATCCATCAGCAGGTTGTTCGCATGCTGGAATGGGGGGGGGGAAAAAAACCCAAAAGGCAAGGAAAGGAAGCTGTTATTGAAGGGCAGTCAGATAAAACAGCTGTGCGACTCCGCATTAGGGAGCCGCTGCCTGGATGCATTAATTCCCTATCGGTAATTGGGAGCGAGGGTTCGTGCTCCTGCATCCTCTGCAGCTGGTTTCACGCGTGCTTTGCTAGTGCTGCAGGGGACGGGCACGGGAACGGCTTTTCTATAGCGGTTTACTATAGTAACCAGAAGTACGCGCTCACAACTCGCTCACGGCGTCGCAGCCCCGGTTTTCCTCTGGCAACGCAGCGGGGTTTCGCCCCTGAAAACCGCCTTGCTCCTGCTCTCTTTGCACCGCAGCTCCCTGGGGCATGCAGCCCCGGCTCGCCTGCCATCGGCTGCTTCCCCAGCAAGCCCACAAGGGGGAAATGCTAGAACGGAGCCCTTCAATTTAGGGTTTTTTTTTTTTTAATTCCTTTTGTCTTTTTTTTTTTTTAAGAAAAAGATGGCTAGCACTTTTTCGGCAGTGTTTCAGGATTTTTTTTTTACTGAGACTTTGCAGCACAATCGGTTTTGATACAAAATAGTTTTTAGGGGCGCTGATGCAGTTTTTAGGGGTCTTAAAGCAACTTGCAAGGGAGCTGTCTTTAAAAATCCCTCCCAAATGCTGTCCTAGGGACACGGTCAAAACTTTAGCCTTTCGGAGCTGAACCGGCTCCGTGCTGTAACGACATCCAATTACAGGTAGCACGTTAACAAAACTATAATTCCAGTGCCATGCTTTATATCTCCAGTAACACGATGTAAGTGAATGTGTAATAATTACAAAGTGAAGCCAGCTGGTTAATTTAAATCCCGCTATTTTGCCTGGCTTCTTTGCTCCTCCACTTTTCCTTTCAACACTCGGCATGAAAAGAGGTTAAACTGTTGCGTTAGGTACCCATGGGAGCAAGTCAGGTAACATACACCAGCCTGTAAAAACTGTAAATGCTATTTTTTTTCTTTTTATTTTAAACGTTTCTCTTCGTTTACAAAAGATCAATAACCGGTACCTTATTTTTTTTTTTACACTCTCAGATTCCTGAATATTGACAGGTCTTCAAAGGGAGTAGTATCATAGGAAACCTTAAGAGGGACCGTCCTGAAGGTTTTAAGACACGATAAAGCTAAAATATCAAGTCTTTCAGGCCGAGCCTCTCGCGATGTCGGCCGAGGCCGGAGTCCCGGCCCGGCCCGGCCCCCCGCGCCGGGAGCCGGCTGCCCGCCGTTATTTGGTTGCACGCGGCTGAAGTGCCCCCCACCCGCCCCGGGGATCACACCTCGCATTCCCTGGCCGGCTGCTGGTGGCAGGAGCACGAGCCGTACTCGTTAATGATCACCAGGGCGCCCTCGATGTGGTTGGGTTTGTAGTCAACGTAATATTCCTGGGCCGACATGGCGGCCATTTGGTGCATGGTCTGTTTCTGCTTCTGCTTTCGGCGCTGCGTCACGAAGCACTGTCTTAGCTGCCTCAGGCTGGCCGGGAAGCACTTCCAGGAGACGTAGAGCACCAAAACCACGATGAGGAAGGAGAAAATGAGCGCCATGGTGCCCGTCACCACCTTGTGAATCTGCACGGCGTTCTCGGCGGGCTCGCCGGGCAGCGTGGCGGGCAGGGCGCCCGTGGTGGGGCCGCCCGCCGCGGCCCGCCCGTCGTAGCCCGCCGTGGCCGAGCTCAGCCCGAAGGCCGGCTCGCTGCCGTTGGTCACGGGCGCCGGGCTGCCGGCGCCCGTGGGGTCCGCCGCCTCGTCGCACAGGTGGAAGGCGTACACGGCGTCCAGGAGGTCCTCGCCCTGCGCGTACTCGGGGGTGGCGCAGAGCAGGTTGCCGTCGTAGCGGCCCTTGAAGTCGCTCAGCCACGAGGCCAGGGCGCAGACGTTGCGGCCGCAGTCCCAGGCGTTGGCGGCCAGGCTGATGCTGGTGAGGGCTTTCCAGGAGGCCAGGATGCGCGGGTCCACGTAGGTGAGGCGGTTGGAGTCCAGCTGCAGCGACTTGAGGTGGGGCACGCTCTCGAAAACGTGAGGCTCCATGTACTCGATCTCGTTGCCCGACAGATCCAGCTTTTCCAGTTTCCATATCCAGTCCAGCGTGTTCACCACGATGGTGACCTTATTCCTCCGTAGGCAGAGGGAGTGCAGCGAGAGGAGCCTGGGAAAATGGGCTAAATTCACCTTCACCAGATCGTTGTGCTCCAGGTGGAGCTCGGTGAGCTTGAACAAGCCCGCGAAAGAGTTTCGAGCCAGGCTCTTTAACTGATTGTATCCTATGTCTAGAAACTTGAGGCTGCGGCAGTCCTGGAAAATTCTCACGGGCACGAACTTGATGGCGTTGGACCGCATGTGCAGGGTGGTGAGCTTCCGCAGCCCGTGGAAGAGGTCCGGCTCCAGAGCCTGCAGGCTGTTGTACGATAAATCCACACTGCGCAGGTTGGGCATGGGGCGGAAGGTGGTGTTGGGCAGCTGGGTGATTTTGTTGGAGCTCAGGGTGAGCTCCTTAACCCGCCGCAGCTTTTGAAAGGCGTCCCCCTCCACCGAGCAGATGTGATTGTGATCCAGATAGAGCCACGTGAGCTGCATTAACCCCGCGAACTGTCCGTCACGCAGCTCTGAGAGGCTGTTGTACCGCAGAGACAAGCCCATCATGCCCGACAGGTTGCGAGGCATCTCTGTGAGATTCAGTGATTCACAGTACAGAAGCCTGCCCTCGCACCGGCAGAGCTGCGGACACCCACTATTCACGGCTGGCAGCATTTTAGAAACGATACCCAGCGTACACAAAATCAACCCCGGGGGCTTCCTCAGCAGCCAGTTTAAGCAGAGACCAATGAGAAGGAAATCCATTAGCAATAATATTTCCGAATGCGCTCGAGAATGTCCATTGAATCGTTTCGAATTCTACATCATATTTTATTTAAAAGGAGGGGGGGGGGAGGCAAAAAAAAAAAAAAAGAAAAAGGCAAACAAACGCAACAGACACAGAGCCAAATATTTCACTTTACAGCATGCAGGAGCTGCGCAGCGTTAAAGTTCACAGACATTCAAAGGTAAAACGATAGTGATTTTGTTCATGTTAAATGCTGCAGCAAAGGAAAAAAAAAATCTTTCTTCATGAAAGAATTTAATTAAAAAGTGTCTTACCCACCCTTTTCCAGAGAGTGACAACCTCCATTCAGTTGCTTCCTTTGTGTTTGGACTAATTATATGCGGAGCTAAAAAAGACCCCTCTGTGCTACAAATGCCGTCCCTTTCAGTGGTGTGCAAGGCTGGCACGCTCACAATGTCTTACTTTGCTTCTGCTCAGCGAGCTAGAGGGTTGTCCAGCTAGCTTTTTAGCTGACTTCTAGGACCTGCAAGTTTCAGAACTATGTGCATGAGCTCGATCTTCTCCTTCTCCCTCTGTCCTTTTCCTCTGCGGTTACCACTGTGCCGCGGAAAAGACTCCAAACTCTCGCCTAACGACTCCGCCGGCTTTGGCCATCTGCTTAAGGTCCATCGTTTGCCACGACCACTGGCCGGCACAACCTTTTGCTCCAGAGAGAGGTTACCCTTCATGCACTGACCGGCTAAGGGCAGCTTTATTTCCCATTCTTTGTTCGCTTTTTCTCGTTAGGTGATGCTCAGAGCCGAGAGAGGAGAGAGAGAGGCAGCGAGAGAGCCCTTCCCTTCAGCTGAGCAGTGTGTTGCTAGAGCATGCAGAGGCACCTAGTGTTCACTGAGTGTCGTAAGCCGCTCAGGATTGTACGCCTGCACTGTGCGGCTCGGGCAGGGGCAGGCGGAAAAGGGGTGGGCGCAAAAGCAGCCGCGGGCGCCAGCCGGCAAAGTAATATATATGCCCTCCGAGGGAACGGTGAAGGCTCTGCAGCCGCCGTGGCTCCGGCGCGCCCGCGCACAGCCGCGCGGCTCGGCGGCGGCAGCCCGGAGCGGGGAGCCGTAGCGTTAGGGCTCCTCTTCTTTTATCTAAAGTCTGAATTCGCGAGGCGTTAGACGGGAGAGAGGGAGGCACTTGATCTCGTGTGTTGGGGACGGATGTGTAAAGCAGTATCCTTGGATTGCTTTTTTTTTTTTTCTCTCTCTCTAATTTTCATGATGAGATTTGCCTTTTGGAGTCTTTTTTTGGGGGGGGGGGGATGTGGTTTTATTCTGACACTGTCTATGTAGAGCAGCGTTTGAAATACTGTGCGTCCTTTCTCATAGAAATACAGGCAGAGCTCTGCAAATAGGAATGTCCGGTTTCATATAAGCTTTAATTACATTTGGTCTTTTTCCATCCTGCATATTTTCTGTGTGTTCAGCACATGCTTTTCCTAAAGGCTTTTTCTTTCTTTCTTTCTTTCTTTTTTTTTTTTTTTTTTTTTTTTTTTTTGCAGTGCACGCTACGGCACGCAAAACTATTCTTCTTGCAGCATAAAGAATACTGTGCTCTTGGAATAAGCTCAGCCTATAGGTTGCTCTGACTGCGTTGGTGGCGTGAAAAGAGGGGGCTTAGAACCCAATTAGTTAATAAGTTTTGCAGATTGTGCTGTTGTTTGTTCCACGTACCAAAAAATCCTCGCCTCATAATTTTCAGTCCTCATTAGCTATGGGAAATGCATCGACAGTGAGCTATCTCTGTAATTTTTACTGACTGAGAGATATACAATGCTTCTGTCAGGAAAAGGCTGGCCATCTTTCCTATTAGGAAAAAAGACTCCAAAACCTGTGTGCTGGTGAACGTGATCAGAACTGACACCTCGGGATTCTGCACGAATTCGCTATGACGAAGTTTGACATGGAAATACAAGTATTGCAGAAGATGGTGCTAATTTTCTCTTTGAGCCAACATTGGTTGTGAAGTGCTGGAGGCAGGGCAAACATGTTACATTTGCTTTCTTTTTTAACAGCAAATATTAACGTAAAAAACATTGCTTTTGGAGTATTTGGTACAGAACGGTAGAGCTGTGCATTGTATTTGAGCGTGACTGGCTGCTTTGAGTCTGTGTTGGTATAGATCAAGGCATGCAGTGATTTGATGCAGTAAAAGTTGTTTTACCGAAGTCCCAGAAAACTTAGTCTCTCATGCATAAAAATGTGCAAAGAGCTTCATTACAAATGTATTTGTTCAAAACAGTCTCCTTAAATGAATTACAAATATAAAACACTTTTGACTGCAGTTCCAGGACGTGGGAATCAATGTGCTTTTATGCTCCCAATTCAGTTTATTTACATGCCTCTGCTATCCGTAGCCCTTTTTTTCAGTGTGAGTAACGACTCAGAGAGAAAATGTGATGCTTTAATACTATATAAACCTCTTACATGTCTGATCATTTGGGAAGGAAGACGGAACATGTTCTTCCTCTCCCGAGATCACACTGTCTTATTCAAAGCAGGCTGTTTGTGCAAGCGTCCACTGGTTGCAGTACACCTCAATTCTCTTCCTCAGTACACAAAAGCAGGGAGAAGGTAATCAAAGCAGCAGGAAAAAGAGCGTAGAAGCAGGAGAAGAGACTACAAAAACCTTTTCTAAGAATGCATTCCAGGTTAGCATTCCAAATATTTTGATGTAATCATCAGGAAAAAAAAAAAACCCTCCTGAACTTTACAGATACTGAACCAAGGTTCACAGCAGTGAGGCTGCATCCCTCATAGGGTTACAGCCCTGTCAGTCTTCAAGGGGTAAGTCTTGATGCCTTCTGCCACAAACCAATTTGGGGGCAGATCTGCCAAAGTAGCCCTAAAAATCTCAGCTACGTTGTCAAGGAAAGTTGTCATTTTCTGCAAATCAGGTGGTGATGGTGATGAGCACTTTGATACCATCTAAATGCTATATGCAGCTTGATATACTCCACTGTGAAGAGTTGGATACTTTCTTCACTAATGCTTCTCACTATCACCTGGGATACAGCTTGGATGCTAACCCATCTGCCCGTTCCCACACTGGCATATAATCTATTATCGTTTGGTTGCTAGAGGTAGAAATTAGAGCAGACAGTAGAAAACCTATATTGCATCGAGCTGAAAGACTGACAACTAGAATTAGGGACCCAGAATTAATGCCCCTAAGCATGCTAGCTTGCTGGTCTGTCAGGCGTCTGCTGCATGAAAGACTCTGCTCCGATTTGTCCAAAATGCATTTACAAAAGAGAATCGAGGGAAGTGAGAGGCCTCAATGTATGTATGTATGTTGAGGCAGGGCATTGACCACATCCAGGAATTGAGGAACCTGGGTCTGCAAAGGCAAGGCTGGGTGGATACATGTCTTAGCCCTGTAATACCTTCTGTAAATTTGGTTTGCTTGGTATATTTTCTAACCTTTTTTAAATGTACTTTTTATTGCAATAAAACTAGGAATCCACTTTGAACATGATTGTAATGCAAAGGGCTTAACATCCACAGTCTAAGCTGTTATCACAGCCAAACTGTTGAGTTTACACATTTTCTGAAGTTTCAAAGCCTCTGGCAAATCTCTATAAATTAGCAGATTTAAATTAGCTTTATTAAGTGTGCTATTATGAAACATTTTAAGGCACACAGACTAATTTTTTATGTATTTAAGGGAGATTGATTAAATCAATGTAAAGTAGGTTACGGAAGAACAACATAAGTAAAGTTTTAGAAAGTTTGAGTGGGAAGCTATTTATTGGCCTCATCGCAAGTGTGATTCACGGGCGTAACTGCAGTGATCTCAAAAGTGTACAGGTTGAAAAATGTTTTTCAATGTACTTAGTCTACAGATTTTTATATTATCTTCAGAATAATGTCACTTACATCACTTAACTAATCTCAGAATTATTTCATACTTACTAATTCCTTCTATTCCTTGGCATTTGTGCCTAGATATTTAATAGGTCTAAGTCTGCAATCCAGTACAGGGGTGTGAATAAAATCATCTTGTGGTCCCTAATGTCTACATATGCATACACAAATGTTTTAATATGTTAACCAACAAAATACAGAAAAACAAAAGAGCATATATATAATCTTGTTTATTATTAGTGTGTATGAAATACTGAGAATATATTTCTTCCTTCTGGTATTTTCTCAGTGGTTTCTATCAGTATAATAAGAAGCAGGAATTTTAGTGGTGATTTTAATTTCCTTTCATGAATGGACAGACTCAAGCCTTGATCTTACACAGTAGTCTTTAATTTTCAAGTGCACTGAACCATGGCATCTTATAAAGGAAACATTTAAAAACAGAAAAGGGAGGAAAAAGACGTGACTCCAAGTAAAGTAAATTAAATCTGTTATTTCTCTTATATTTACATCCTGGACACCGCTAACATTTGACCACCTGTATCCTCTAAAGAGAATTTAGAATTTTATCTGATAAGTCCATCAGATGGATAATATGGCTCTCTAAGTGACTGTAAAAATGTACTGCTATTATACAATACAAGCTTTCGACTAAAATAGTCCTGGCCACTCAAGATGTCAAAGCAATGGTGATAACTCCAATTAAATTCTTGCCTTATTATCAGTGCAGAATAGGCACAGTGGATGTATTACCACTTTTAAACAATGGATATTCTTATGTAAATGGCCTTATTGTTTTAACAGTGTGATAAACACCCTCATCTGTCTGTGCAGCCACTCCATTGCCATCATCAGCCATACTCCATAGCAGGTAGTCATGTATAGCTCTATATAGTCACTTATGGAGGTGACCTGTGTGCACAGATGTCAATGCAGTACGGAAATGTCACTTTTTAGGAAAATATATCAGTGGTAAGATGAAGTGTCTCTTTTATCCACTGATTACTGGCATAATACTCGAATAAGCTAAAGAGTTACTGACTCTCCTAAATATCTGTGAAATCACCTATGGATTTCTGGATGGGCTGTACAAGCTCTAGGCGGTCTTACAGGTTGTGAGTGTCCAAGTATATTGGAAAAATGAGTTGTGTTGCTAAACGTAAGAAGTATTCCTTTGTGATTGATCAACAAGTTGTTGAAGATCATGTAGCATTCTGGTTAAGCAAAGACTGTTGTGTTATGATCAGGTTACTAGTTTGTTGCAACTCCTAGCTTATAGGCAAAGTGGAAATTTTCACCTTGTTTTTCAAATAACTCTTCCCCATTAATATCTGTACAAATGTCTTGGGAAGTCTTGGAGAAAGCATTTGTAAGGAGTAATCTTTAGCATTTGTGAAGGTTTTAGTTAGTTATATTTAACTGGAAAACAGTTAGTTCCACCTTCAAAAATGATAAGCTAGACACTCTGTAAGGGTTTGTTGCAAGACTTTCCCAAGCATTTCTGGAGGTATCGGAGAATAACATGTAATTGATTTATAATTAGCTTAAGAGCAAAGAGGGCCACAGCTTATCCATACACTGGAATCCATCTGCTTTGCCCCCTTTTAGTGTTGATAGCTCATCTGTAAAGACTATTTTTCAATAAACTATATACTAAGTGGTCTTTTTTTTGGGTTTTAAGACTGCTTTTCACTAAAGAGGTCCCATTATTTCACACAGATGTAGCTAATCCAAGATGGCTATTTGTAGAGAGAAACCATTACATCTTGATTTGTTTGTTTGTTTGGTTGGTTGTTTTATCCTGGCACCTTTACTCAGATTAGTGAAGCCTGAGAAAGGCTAGAGGATGGTTCACCCATGAATATGCTACAGAGTGACAGAATAGTAGGGCTGGTTAGGAGCATGAAAAATCTTCCCCCTAGCCAAATCAGTCATGGCCCTACACCCGTCATGTCTACATGACTTACACTGGCAGAGCATGTCCATCCTCTGGTGCAGCTTGTGTCACACAGAAGGTTGGCAAAGTACCCGTGGTGGCAGCATGTCGGCTAGGGATGGACCTAGTGCATGGGCATAACCATGCCAACAAGCTCCTTCTCCAGAGATGTTGTTATTACTGCATTGGGATAACCTTGATGTAAAACAGTTTGTCTTTTTTATTGATGACATAGCAGTAAACACTCTTCTGACTTTTAAGGTGCAGAAACTGAGAGAATTGAGAGGAATTTATGAAATCAATTATTGAAAGCTACCATGCACAAGTTAAAAGCTGTTCCTGGCAGTGTTCTGAAAAGTCTTTTCACAAATGGATGAACTGTTCTTGGAAATTTTTCACAGAGAAAAAAATCTGTTCTTCTCAGTCTTAACCTATTTCTTTGGCTTTTTTCCAAATGTATTTTAATGGACAGTGAAAAAATGTAGAAGATAACAAAGCTATTCTGACCTCCATGGGTACATTGTTACAAGAAAAGTAGGTTGGTGCCACAGTTGATGCTATGGGAAAATAGATTTACATATTGCTGTAAAGAATCAGTATTTTGAAATGCAATAAAGACTTTATTGAGTTTTCTTCCATCACAGAGGAATTCAAATTGACTGACTAAGGTGTTACAGGGAAACGGTGCTTTGGTAACTTTCCTTGGAAGTTATATAATTTGGAATGTTTTTAGATCTGACTCCCAGAATTAGTGAAGACCTGAACAATACGAGCCAGATTATGCAGTCATGGAAATAGATGTTGGACTGTAGCACAGGACCTATAGCAAGCAGGCAATGAGATCTTTGGCAGACTATATTATTCACAGCTATGTCTGCTTCTTGGTATATTTTGGCAGTCTGAGAACCAGCATTTTTATGTTTCCATCCTTTTGTTCTGATGATACCTATAATCTGAAGGGAAAGCTCAGGATCAAACTGTTGAAATCATGGTCGAGTTTTTTGTTTGTGTATTGCATCTCATTGGGAGATTAGAGGGAATCTGGCTTAGCTCTTACACAGAAGTAATAACACAGAAATCAGGTTGAAGACTCACATTTCAGATAGGAGACACTGTGATGTTCTTTATCAAACTTAAAGAAGACAATTTGTTGATTGCCTAAAATATTTATGGCTTAATTACGTATTATTTGCAACTGATGTAATGTCTAAGAGCAGCAATGACGGGTCAGGAGTCTCAGAAGGACATACATAAAGGCATAACAAGAGATAGTCATGCCTTCTAAAAAAAGAGAACAACCTGACCTCTTCTTAAATGACTTAAAAATACTGAACAGTTTCATAAGGTAGGGATGGTCTGTGTGTGGTGTATGTGCAGTCTCAGCTTTGGGTAGTCTAGCTTTGCTCATCGGCTAATTTAATTTTGTTAGGACTAGTGGCAGTCTCTGAACTGTGATTTTCTGATTCTTGCTTGGTTTTGTTTTTGACATATTTATGTGTCTATGCTGAAGACTTACAAGAAAGAAAAATACAAATACAAGAAAAATACAATATTGCTCTCAATAAATGGGTAGTCAATTCTTTAAACATGTGCGAAGATCCTGAACCTACCTGCAGTTATAAAATGTATACACATGCATGCACACACAGACACATTTGCAACATATATACATACAATTATATAAATATATATATTAAAAAACACACATTATATATGTTATACAAGATGAAACAGCAGATTTGGGGGCAAATAGTAATAAAACTCTAGGGTTTACTTAACATATGTTTAACCAGTATCATATTTCTTCTCCTACTGCTGTAATTTTGAGTCTTTAATATTCATGTAAAATGAAGAGCTTATTCTTTCTTAAGACTTAATTTATGTTTTAAATTAGTGGAAGGATGCATAATTGACTGAAAGGGAAAAAAAAGATCAGCCTGTTTTTCAAGATATAGGACATTTTAGTATGTGTTTTGAATTCTAGAGACCATTTTAAAGAACACTTGGCTTATTTCTACTCTTTTTTTGTTCTGCAAATTATAATTTGACAAGAGAGTGCTTGATTTTTTTCTTCAGATTTGGTGTAGAGCCAAGCTTTATTAGTTAGAGCCTCTAAATCAAAATCAAAGGTCAGTATCTGTGAAATGCCTGTGGCTCAAGATATATTGTAGTTCTTTCCCCATTATTCAAAGATTTTTGCCTATGAAAAGGTGTTTATGAATTTAAACAGATAGGGTATGCTACATGTATGTCTGAGCAGAGGCTGTGGAAAAATAACCATTTTTGATGATTCTATCAGTAACGTTCCAAACAGTAATCATAAAGAAGTGGGCAATAATTGGTGGGAAACTCTTGAGTTATGGACCTCTTTGGAGCATGTCCCACAGCGCGTTGAACCCAGCGTTTCCACTTCTCCTGCCAGCCCAGCAGTCCATGGGCAGAGAAGCTGCTCCCAAGTCTTCCCCAGCAGCATCCTTTGGCAGCCCAGACCTAACCGGTCTCACCACGCACGCTGCTCACCTGGGGCCTGTTTGGGGAATTGGCAAGGAGGGGACAAAAAGCGATTGAGCCTGCTACGTTCCTGCTTGCAGAATACGCCAGCTGAGATCAGAAGGGCAGTGAGTGGGGCAGATGGGCATAGTTTTTATGCTCAAAAAAAGTGGGACTAGCTGTTGCTGAGCAGAGAAGCATTTAAAGGTAGTTAGCTTTAAAAAAGAGATCCTGAAAGTACTTTGATTCTTCTAGTTCTATGCCATTCCCTTACCCTTCCTACAAATAGGGTTTTTTTCTGTTTCAAGCTTTTAATTTCAAAGATTGTGTCTTCCCATGCCCCTGTATAGTGCCTAACATAACATGTCCTAGTGAAGACAGTCCTAGTCTTAGTCCTCTTTTCATGTCCTAGTGAAGACAGCAATGATCAACATAATGCAGGTGTTGGAGGCAATAATTATTGGACAAGAATTAGTGAATGCAATAGTCCTAGAAATGTAACCCATACAATAGAGATTTAGCCACCTTGTCTCTCCATAGCCTATTTTCTTAGCTGAGCTTGGACTGTACTCTGAGGTTAGGTCAGCAGAAGTCCCTTCTACCTGTTTTCCTGGTCATAATGTGTGTTGAAGGCAATAAGCCCCAGAAGATATTGCAGATGTAGTGGGAAGAAGCCTCTCTACTGACAGAGGGACCAAACGCTGTTGGAAGGCATTTGCTTCTTTACCTTTAGCCCATAGAAAATAGTATCGACAGCAATTATAAAAGGTCTATCACAAAAAAGACCTTGGGTAGATGCTGCTTTTCCATGGTCCACCATTTGCAGGACCATGGAGCCTGTTGGAGGCTTCTCTAGCATTGCTAAGTAATCCTGGCCCTGAAACAAGCTGAGCCCTGAGTCTTTTGAGATGTATTCCCTGACTTTCTGGATTTTCTGGCACCGTTGTATCCATTAAATACTGATTAGATTTAACAAATCCAAGAGATCAAATAATGTCATCATGTATTCCTTACTTATCTTAACAATATTGCGAGTAATATTCCAAGGTAGCAGTTCTAGGATATTCTAGACCTAACCTGATGCATGAAAAATATGAACAGTAAGCTTTTCTTTTTGTTTCTGAGGCAGAACAAAACCAGTTTATTTATTGATTTGATTTTGCTATTTTGCTTAAAGGTGAGGGTAGAAAGTGACTTAGCTACTTTCAAGGACTGTGAGAGAAATACATCATTTTTCATAATGTTTGATGAATTGCTTACAGTACTTGTTTTACTTTAAACTGCAATTAAAGATCGCCCTCTAGTCAAAAGAAAAATGTGATAAAAATGTGACTTGAAACTGGGCAGAAAATTTTCTAAAGCCCTTTGGGATTAATTCCAGTAATTATTCAATCTGACGTTTTGCAGAGAAATAACCCTTAATGTATGAACTCCATTAATCATAATAACATAGTTCACATGTCAGTGACTCCTGTCCAGTCACTTCATGTAAAAGATTTAATAAGAGACTAACAAACACGTTCATTAAATATTAAAAAATGTTAAACTTGTTTTAAAAATTCCCAGTGTACGTGGGTGGTTTTTAGCTGGGTGTTAGTGCTGGGAGGTGCGTTTGTCTTTCTACAAATGCACTGAATTTCAAGGCAGCTGTAATCCAAATCATGTCTCCTGCTAATTTTGTATGATTTCATTAACAGCACTTATGTCTGTTTTAAATGTCCAAATCAAAATCTTTGATGCCAGCTTTGTGGGTATTTAAGGACTTAAATATTGTGGTGGTTGTTTTCTCCTCTGAGCTGTCCTGGACAGATCTGGGTTCGCCTCTCTCTTTGGTTGGAAATTTTATTATATTAATTTCCTTATGTAAATATTTGGGCTAATATCTTTTGCAAGGTCTGTACGTAGGAAATGAAATTTCTACTTCAGACCTTGTGCAAGCATAAGAATAATTTTTTTTTGCTTGTATCTGAACTTATTGCGTATCCCTGGAAGTGCACAGTGAATATTGGGTAACTGTCTCCGATGATACACAACGCTAAGAGTGTTGTTATATCTGTCAGGGTTTCATCAGCTGAGGATATTCTGTAATGTTCTCACGTGTTAAAAAGTAGTGGTTTAAAAAAGCCGGGGTGACTACGTGCTCGTCTTTGAAGAATGTACCTCTCTCCTCTTTGCAGATTCTGACATTGGTTTATGCTTTCAAAGCTTGAAAGTAGAGTTATCTGCGCTGTGATGAGAAGTGATAAATGCAATCTTTTTCTGAACGTGGATAAAAGGCAAATGAGATTGTTTTAATATAGCCTCCGCAAGCATCTTCCAGCTTGTTCAAAAGCTCAGACTGGCAAATAATTCCTTGTCCATGAAGAATTCTGTTTTAATTTTTTTAGTCATATAGCAATATGCGATGCATCTAAACTATTATTTTGACTAATGCTTTCATTTCCGGATTGTTTTTTACGTGTCGGTTGTCATTCTTTGCACACTCCAGTAGATGGCAACTCCAGTCTTCTTGACATTTCATCTCCATTCAAACTAGAAATATTTTGTTCCCACACACCCCCCACCTACTTCATCTCATCTGTATAAATGGCTACGAGTTTCGCAGAAACGTGATTCAATTCCGCTTTTATTGGAAACATCACATAGCATCTGATTTGAAATCAAAAGGTACCAAAGGAAAATAAAAAAGAGGCCCACAAGCTCCACTCCTCCTGCCTCATAAAGCACACAATGATTCCCCCATAACTTAAAAAAATATTTTAGGAGATTTCATAAAAAGGATTAGCACCGGCAACTTTTTTATGTGAAATAAGTGAATTGGCTGACTGCAAATACAACATACCGGCTTTATGTTTGATGGTTTGACTGTAAAGCACATAGTACAAACCGTCCCTTCCTTAATGTTATTTATTTTCTCTATGCACAGGAAATACTCTATTAAACTTTTAAAAAGTTGCAAGTTATCAAAAGGCTGTCCTTATATATATGATCTACCAGGGTATGGATTCTCTTGGGTGATGGGAAGAGCAGGTCGGTTTACATCAGCATCTTAGAAGACAGAATTTCCTTGGATTCCCCCTCTTGCTCGAAACACTGTTATATTCAGCCTATATTCTCTGTGCTTTTATTTTCTCATTGTATTAATAAAGCATGAACAAAGAGGAGAGTGTTTCTTCATTTTCTCTCACTGACTTTCACAACTTTTAAATACTCACCTGTCCAAGTGGAAGAACTAAAGCAAAGCGTCAGTCTGTGAGTGAAAGCCGGACCTAACTGGGCATGGGCGACAGTGATCGCTCTGCCATGGATGGAGGCTGACGATCCCGATGGTCAGCCAAAGGACCCTTGTTCCATCCTTCGGTATCGAGACTGCAGTCTAATTTTACTGAATCACGTCCGCTGCTGAGCAAGGTCTTCTTTTGCAGTTGGTGGTTAAAAAGGCACCTAGGGAGGCATAGTTAATAAATCAGTTTTTATGAAATGAAATGTAGGTCCAAGTTCAAACAAATACGTGCTTCTTATTGGAAGCTTTTTGGTTCACCTATTTTATTCATTGAGAGTTTTCAGTAGCTGCAAAACAAACTTTCAAACTGTCATGATCTGTAGCATCACTGATGCCACATGATACTAGATCCTATGGGTCAGGGACCAATAGATAAAAACATTAATTATTTAAAATAAAAGGCAAAATGTTATACAGTATAGCAATATTTAAGGCCAGATTTAGGTGTTCATGCTTTTCTCGGTTTAGTGAAACCCGTGCTTTTCAACCCAGACTTGATTAGTCTGTGGGCATTTTTATTTCGCAGAACCAGTCTTCAAATAAATTATGCTCATATAGGACAAGCAGAATATTGGTCCATTTAAGCCTGACTGATTTTTATGTAACAAATTAGCGAGCAAGGTAATTAAATCTCTTTTGGACGTCTGTTTCGTCTCTGGAAAGATTCCCAAGAACCTCAGAAAACCGACTTGCGGGTGAGATCCAGGTCCTGGGTCTGTCGCAGCTGAGTGGCTGGTTTCTCATTATCGCATTTAGCGCTATGGGAACTACTCCACCAGAGTCTTTATTAAAACTTGCTTAAGGCTAGCATTTTCCCTTGGGTCAATAATGACTTTAGAGGAATGGATGTGGAAGCTAGATTTTTTTCTAGCTGCTGGTGTGAATTATGTCTCATCGGGGCCCCCAAGCCAGCATTTCAAATCCGCCACGAGGCACTTCATCAAAATTTCTATTGTGGCCTTGAAAAGCCCGTGTGCGCCTATTAGTGACTGCAGAGCACACATTGGAAGATCTCTCCCCCTGCCCCAAACTTTGCGACTGTACATTTTTCTACACTGAGAAGCCATTAAATCGCCAGGTGCACCGGTGAAGGATGCATTTTAGAAATGTATGCTCAAGATTCCCTGCAACAGGGAGATGCTTGGTAGTTATTCCTGATTAAAATACAGAGCACAAATAGAGCAGCAAGCTAACTTTCTTCTATAGTACTCCTACTGCTAATAGCCATTAAAATCCTACAGCTCGTTGTCGCGGTCCGAGCACGGTGTTTATGATGGCTTTTTTTTTCCGAGTTTGGAAAATCTGCTCGTTTTAATGGAAAGCTAGAATATCAACTTAGTTGAGACCTCAGGTTTATGATCCCAGAATGAATTGCTAGCTCTCCTATTACTAATGCAGTTTTAAAAATGATGGTGTGGCATTTACAAAATGCAATAGTCCATAGGTATTTGTTCTGTTTCCGTGTTTCTACAGGATGAAGTATCTGTTGAAACGCAGAGGTGTTGGATATCGAAAAGACATTGATAACGGGTAATAGGCAGCCAGGTGTTTGGCTTTTCTTTGTGCTTGTCAAGGGCAAAGTCTTCGGAGCAGTCCTCCGATAGCCCACAAGCACGCTCCCATTCCCATCCTATTTGTGCTCGCTAGCTGGGTTTTCCCTGAGCACTGTGTTTAGAGGTTTCGCGTGCAGCATTACCTAAAAGGTGCCATTAAAATCTGAATCAAACTGCGAACGTTACGAGGGATATTGCGCTTTAACTGCCGTATCTGGAGCCTCATATTAAATATAAATACTTATTTTTATATATGCAGTGCAATCATCCTTGCAACCATTTCCATGGTTTATTTCTCGCCTATCCACTGCAGGAATTTAAGAAATTCTTCCTCCTCTGCTATCTACCAAGTACCACACTTCTTCCTTTTCATTCTAGAGTAGCTTTTCCAGATGTTTCGCAACTACATGTAGACTAGACCAGTTCAGTAGCTACTGTAGACTGTAAAATTGTATTTGCGTTCTTGCAATGTGTTTATTATGTATTATAATTTTATTAAATACCATTTTAATAGCATCAATGGCAAGGCTAATTGAGTACATTTTTGTGTATAGATAAGTTTTTCCCTGAGAATTTCTAAGGCTGAAACAACATTTCGCATTGTAGCAGAAAAAAATCACTTTTGTATGAAAATTGTAATCCAGTCAGCTTAATCCGGATATCAGGAAATAGAAAATATATAAATTAACAGAGTAAATATAATCCATTTCTCTTATACTGTATTCAATCCCTAGAAATAAAATGCAGATTTTATTATTTTACATGTCACTGGATCAAGATACGAGAAATCAGCTTTTCCATGAATGTTTTCCATTCAGTTTCTACTTTAAGCAATACCAGTCTAATACAATAGTGGAGTTTATTTTAGGTACTCAGCTGGGAGGAGAATGGAGTAGGCTGCAGAGAAAAGATTTTCAAAGTTGATTAAATGAATTTCACCAACTGGTTTCAATGGGAGTTCTGTGGTTATATTCCCGAGTCATCTTTTGAATTTTTTTTTTTACTTTAAATCTGAAATAAATTAGACTTTAGTCTTGTTTCTTGGAATATGGCGAATAACCCGAATTTAAGAATGCATATTCTGATCTCCCAAAGATACTTAGGAGTTGACAGGGATTCCTGCCACAATCACAGGTTGTAGATATCTAAAATACCTTTAAAAATTTGAGTCTCAGCCCCTGACAGTATGTATGGAGCCTCATAAATAATTCTCTGCCTCTGGAGATCTTTGAGTCCTGTGCCATGGTTTAGGAGTGGCCTTATTTTTATGTGTGACTAGCTGGAACTTTGAAACGGATTTGCCTCTTCTATAACTAGTTCCCCAAAGGAGACCAAAAAAGGCTTTTAGCTTAAAAAAAGCCAACTCTAACTTAAGAAAGCCACCTCTCTAGTCCTCCTTGGCACTAACTTAGCAGACCCTTCTCCGGTGAAGGGCGTTCATCCCTCTCCGTGAGCCTGGCTCCATGCGCTTCGCCAGGGTTTTGCAGGTTCCTGGCATAGGTTTCAGGCTCCCTGCTCATCTGTGGGCAAACCTTGCGTTGCCTGAGCAGGCTCCCTTGCTCCCCCAAAGACAAATCTATCTTTTCCTTGGAGATTTCCATCTAACCCAATATTTTTAAAGAAATAGAAGACCATGTGAATAAGAGTAGAAAACCCAAGCCCTGTTCTATGTGTTTAATGTTACCTGTAATTCTTTCAGGTGGTTACAGCTGGGAAAGTCATTGCAAAATTAACCTTCCTAGTTGGTACAATTGCAATGGATTTAAGAAGTCACCTAATCCACCTTTTTGCTCGAGGGCAGTATCAGTTTTGCCATTCTCGACATACCAGCTCTTTCTGTAGACCTCCAGAGTTCGAAGATTTCCCAAGGAAATCTGTTCCAGCACTTCGCTCTTCTTACCAGCCGAGAGTTTAACAAGCCCAGTGCATCCAGGCGTTTAGCATTGGCCTTGTTTTCCTGACCTTCAGGAACTCTTGTTGATTTTTGGATCCCTTCTAAATGCTCCATGTTTTCTTGAGATGCAGTGCCAAAACAGAGCATCGTATTCAAGCAGAGACCTTGCTAGCCCTGAGAAAAGTGGATGGATTACCTCCTGCAACTCCCCGGCCACGGTTGGTTTTTTACACTGGCGAATGGCCCTTGCCTTTTCTGCAGCTGGGTGACGTCGATGACTCACATTCAGCCTGTGACTCACAAAAGCCCCGAGAACCTTTCCTACAGATTTGCTGCTTAGTTACTTACTACCCATTCGGTATTTTATGGCTGGTTATTCCTGACTGAGCGCACATCTTGAACATGACCCTGTTGAATAGCATCTTTTTTTTCCCCCTTTTTGAGGACATAGCTGCAATTTGTCAGGATCATTCTGAATTTTTATTCTGCCCTCCAGAGTACTTTCAGTGCTTCTCAGCTTGGTGTCACCTACAAATTTAATAAGCGTAGTCCGTATTCTATCACCTGGGTCATTAATGACAGTATGAAACATTGATGGACCCAGAACAGACCTTTCTGTGTCATTTCTAAGCGAGTCAAAGAATTGCTTTTATGTAGTAAGCTCGTTATATGGCATGGATAATTATATTATATTAATGAAACCGGGGAACAGAAGGGCGCATCCACATCTAGCAGTGATGGTGGAAGGAAAAAAAACCAACTCACCTACGCCAATATTACCTTTTCTCCTCCCAGTTTTTTGCGTGAGTTGTAGTTATTTGACTTTGCATGGACTTTACAGGGGAGGAACAAAGCAGATCATCTCCTTGTCTCTGTAGGACTGAGCTGGGAATTTAGAAGTCCTGTAATGAGAAAGAAAGAGTGTTTAGGTAACCTTTATAAGCAGTGTAAGCTATGCTTCATTCTGCCGCCTGCCCAGAACCTACATAGAGTAGAAATTAACTCTATAATTTAAATGAAAAAACCCTACAAGGACTTATAATAAAAGAGGTTTTTCTTCCCATTTTGGAAGAACTCTGGTCTCGGGGATGCTTACACAAACGCAGCCCCAGTCTTTGCCATTTCAGTTGTGTGACAGCCCTTCCCG
Source organism: Dromaius novaehollandiae (assembly GCF_036370855.1). Taxonomy (NCBI): domain Eukaryota; kingdom Metazoa; phylum Chordata; class Aves; order Casuariiformes; family Dromaiidae; genus Dromaius; species Dromaius novaehollandiae. The sequence continues at coordinate 83,714,901 of NC_088101.1, read as the reverse complement.
TAGAGCTCGAGGATGCCAGTGCCACAATTGCTTTGTGCTGAATTATGCATTTCCTTAACTTTCATTTTAATATGAAATAACACTCTAAAAAAGTGTTTTCAATGTTCTACTGTGGAAACAGACACATGTCTCCTCATTTATAGCCATAAAGTCTCAGTGGGAAGACGTACTACGCTCATGTATCATGTCCCTATGAGCTAGACATAACATTTGAATTACTGATTACCTGCATTATTTGTAGAAATTCATGAAGCTGGACAGCTCTGGCCCTGCGGAGTCTCAAAAGCATTAATTATTTTAGTGAAGTCCTGACATATATTATATCCATTAAGTTGCGTCTATACCTGCCTGCCTTAAACCGTAACACCTCAAGGTCACCTCGGTTACTCAATTACTAGCAGATATGCAGAATTTATTTGACAGCATATATGCAGAAAATATTTGATTAGGAGACTCTTTCTTACAGCTTTGGTTTGCAGTGTTGAAACAAAGCTTCTGTTATTTATTCAGTAGCGATATTCTCCCAGGAATATACTAAAGCAGTTTTGTTTTGGTTTGTTGGGATGGTTATTTACAAGCCCACACACATGCAATAAATGACAAGCTGATACGATTTTTTTGTTATCTTAACAGCATTTCCATGAAACTTTGGCTCATGTGGAATAATCTATTATATTATTACTTTCAATTTATTTGACACCTGTCCAATACTCTAGACACTTCTATCTATCTCAAGTACTTCTATAGCTTCCAGTACAATGGTATTTTTGCACTTCCGATATTTTTTTATGTCGTTTATCTTCGGAATGTCTATGTGAAATATTCCCACTTATAAAATAGATAGAAAAAGTAGAAAGGGACTAAAGTGACATGACAAACACCGCTCAGGAAGCCTATGCTGGAGCAGAGGCATGCCTCTCAACTCATCCCCAGCTATTCATATGGTTTTCCCATGTACAAGATCATAATACCTTAGTTATTTACAGGAAAAAAAGAAAAAAAAAAGAAAAAAAAAAGGAACAGCTTGTCCAGACTTTGCTTCCTGGTTTCTATTTCCTATTTCTTATTTTTATTTCAGTTTTTTTAGTTGTAATCTGCATCTCAGAAGAGGTTTAATGTCACGCGTGTCCTGTTGCTCTTACTGTCCCGGCATGCTGAGACTCACGTGCCCCGTCTCAGTCATGCTGTGTTCGAGGCTTAAGTTTCCACCACGGGGTCTGCAAAGGCTTGGCAGCACGAGGACTCAGAGCTGCTCAATCCTTTTGATGTCAGAGGCTTTAAATCTCTACGGAGCTATTTTGCTGCATCATGTTACAGTTTTAAAATGCCCTGCATATTATGAAATTTCTTCCAGTACAGTCTCAGATCCCAAGTCCCTTATAAAAAGCATACTTTTCTTTCCCCCCGTGTACTACAGTCTATCGGCTCTGTTACTAATTGTGCTGTCTCCACATTTAATCTTGCTGCTACTCCCTCTGGTAGGACACGAGGTCGTCCCGTGGCTTCATCTCTGGGAGTCGCAGCTGGAGATGGCCGCACACAAATGACCACACGTATTCAAGGTGGCTTTTTCCCCACTCCCAAGCATCACACATGCGGTTGCATTCGCCATAGCTCTGAATGGCAATCCCGTTGCCTTTTGAATTTGTGTATCCATCCAAACAGGTAGTACGGAGCTCTCTTCTCACGTTCCTGTATGTGCCCTGCTTGAGTGGCCAGGGAAAGGGCAGGAGCCAGGGTGTCCAGACTGTTCCTGGGTGGCAGTGGACCATTTTGAGCTGCTGTGTCCATCGCATCTTCTTGTACTCCCTGCCTGCCATGGATTACGAGTGAAGGAGCAAATTTCTGCACTGTATTTTGTTCTCTTGGACCCAGCCCTTTGACGAGCATGGGGAAAGCTTGGCTGGGAGCTGAGGACTGTTCTCCCTGGGACTTGACAAAATACCTGTAAATTAGCAGTCTCAAGGCAGGCGCCGCTGACAGCACTTGCGACCCTTCCTCCTCTCCCGCAAATCTCAGGCGTTCGTATGGCCAGAATAAACCTGAGCTGGTCAAGGCTCACTGTCTTTCTGCGAGAAGCTGGGTTAAAGCAAGGCTTATATATTGAGCATCTGATATTGCGGCGAGCTGCGAAAGACAGAAGAGTAGAGACTGACAATTTGTGAGGCTGAGACTGTGAGTAATGAAGGAAGAGCAAAAACAGAGGCAGAATTGATTTGGAAAGATTGAGAGCAGAAAGCTACTGATATGGAGAAATACAATATTGTATTTCCTGAAAGGCAGGAAAAAAGCATGAATTTACAGGTGCTAATACTGTGTGAAATTTGCAGGAATTTGGCTAGTAGAAATGGTTCATTTTTGGACACAGAAGTTGTATGAATGTACATCTCTAGGGATATAGTGTTGGTAATCTTAGGAGAAAAATGCGTCCAATCCGACTGATTTACAAACTGATACTGGCACTAATATTAGCTCAAGATCTGCTGAAGCAATTTTGCGGTCTATTGCAAAAGCTCAAGGACCATATTCACTGTATTTATTTGCAGCAAAGATACAAGATAGCATATGAGTGATATAATTTGACCTGCTTAGCACACAGAAAAATGTGGATAGTGCCAATTTGGTGATACAGCCTTAGTACGTTGCTTAATAACTGGGGGTAGCTGAGTCTGTAATTAAAATAAAAACATAAAGATATTCAGTAGCTTTTTAATAAGAAAAAAAAAAAGAAGTAATAGCAAGGAATTTTAATAGTGGACATTTAAAATGACATTTAAATTAAAATTTTGCCCCTATTTGTAAATGTGGCAGTGTTTTGTGTGGTTTTGATCAGTACAATATGCTATCCTTATATCAGCATAGAAACCGAAGTTGTTCGCAGCGCGCTCACCATCAGATCGTGTGGGTGGTGGGGGATGTCCCTTTATAATAAGCACTTGATTTAAGTGGGACAAGTGAGTTAAATATGGGTCCGTGTCTGTTGATGCATAAAGCCGAGCTAAAAGTGCATTTTTGCTCTTCGTGGAAAAGCTTCCTGGACTTGATTCAGTGCTTCTCTGCGAGTCTCCCAGAATCCAGAAGGAATTCATACAAGCGGAAAAGGTCATAAAATGCCCCAAACAAATTGCTCTAAACAGTGTAATCTATAGGGGGGAAAGGGGAGATACTGTGTTTGGTCTCTTTTTTCCTCCAGAAATTTACCCTACATTTCTGCTTTGAACAGATGTCTCTTAAAAAGCATGTGGGAAATTTCCAGGAAAGTCCCATACGCTTGCATTTTATTGTATTTTCAAGTAGGATAATGATTTCAGAGACTACTGATGATATTATTTTGCTTATTTTTACAACATTTTGTGTTTCTTTTTATTATATTTGCATAAATACAAGTAGTTTTAATACTAATTAGCTGAATCTCTGGAAAAAGGGCATCTAAAATTTAAATATTTTCAATATTTTTCCTGTGAAAATGTTCCCCTGTAATTATTGCTTCCTGCCCAGATTTGAACTGACATTCACATCTATCCATGAAAGCAGTCATACTAATCATTAAACAGCAGTGAAGTCTGCTATTCAAAATAAGGTTTTTTCTTTATCCTGTACTGCTCACTTGCCCTCTCTGTAATGTAAAAGATGCGGAAGGCACTTTTCCAGTATTTTCAGGCTAAATTAGTAGTTCCTAAATACTCCATGAGAAAAAGCTCAGCAGTTTGTGGTTGACCACTTTAACCATAGTTCTCAGTGCTTTTAATAGCAAGTTGGATGATCACACTGAATAGTGATCCACGAGAGAGTGAAGGCTGGCAGTGGTCAATTGTCCCAAAAAGCTGAGGAACCAGTAATGCAAAGAAATGGAAGCCACAAGGACAAGAGAGAGGACAGGTTTTACCTGAGATATTTTGAGGGACTACATTTTCATTAAAGTGGTTCAACAAACCAAGAGATGTCTCCACTGAAGCTCTCTAGATGTTGGCAGGTTCCACAAATGATTTCATGGGTGAAAGCGGATGACTTGGGGGATGAGGAGGCAAGAAGAGTAGTGGACAATGCTGGCAACTCAACTGGGGGCAGCAAAAAACACTTCTATGCTTTGGTGAAAATGGAATAAATTCTAGAGCAAATGTGGACATTGTGCAGAAGATTGTGTGTGTAATGGGCAAAGACCAGCTCATAGACCAGTGGCTACACAGAAAGAGCAAAATGAAGTTATCAAAGGCACCACGAGGATGCTTTTGATTGTGTTGTAAGACAAATTACACGCAACGCTGGCTGGATGGTCGACTTGAGATAGATTCTACTGAAGGAAGGAGAGCAAACAATAAAAAATGAAAGTGCCACCAAGAGGAGCAAGCCTTGAGTCATATTTCTGATGTGGCAAAGGAAAGGCAGATGTGACATGGGAATCTGGGGTCTGAGGAGATAAATGACTAAACCTTTTGTGCCTGTGTGACAGTATTTTTATTATTAATTTGCCTTCACCATATTCTTCCCCACTCACAGTAGTCTGTGTTTTCATTAGACAGCAGGTTCTTGGGCGAGAGCCGTGGCTACCTGTCTCTTGTACGAGACCAAGGACACTGACTTTGGCTGAGGGTTTTGAGCTTTCTTCTGGAAGTGTGCCTATCTACTTATGCATATGGATAGCCATTTGTATATGTTTGCGTAACAGATAATAAACGTTGCACAGTGTTTGCAGGCTACACCAAAGCGATGTGGAGGGAGTAGGTGGCTCGTGCTCTAGAACATGGAAAGGGTTTGTTGGTACGAGGGAGTAGGATGACAATTAAGACTACAAACATTATTTATGATTTGTAGTCACTGTACCTAACTCTTCTGTTTCGAAACCTCCAAATATTTAGGTTTTTCCCAAATTCCTGTATCTTTGTTTCATGCAAAGGATTATTAACTTAACCCTAATCTAACCATTTAATCTAACCCTTGCAAAGAAATGTTTGAAACATAGTCCCTTAAGACGTCAAGCCAAAAGGCAAATGAGCATAACACAAAAAAATATTATTTTTAAAAGCTTGTGCATTTTAAGCAACATTCTTTTGTTTTCCTAGCCTGCATTATGACTTTAAGCTCCTTAGATTGCCATTACTATGTCTAGGGATCGTGTCTGTTTGTTCAGCATAGCATGCATACACTGCCTGCAAGGAATAGGAAGAGGGGAATCACTCCAGAAGGGTGGTCAGAAAAAAAAAATTGCAAAAAAAAATTAAATATCAAAATTTGTGGAAATTATCCTAATATATGGTGAATTCCAGGAATAAGTAGAGGAGTTTGTTCTTCTGGATTGCCATTTCAGCATAAGCTCTATAACAGGATCAAATGGAAAACATTTAATAAATATTCTGTTGCAACTACAGCACATTTATCATTGAAAACTGGTTAAGGCATCATTTAGCTGTATGATTGCTCCCCGATGCTATAGTAACTGACATTTAAAAAGTGCTTGGGTAGAGGAACATTTAGGTTATTGGCTTTTCGAAATAAATATTTGCAGATCATATTTACAAAACAGATTATTTCACCCTGTGTTTATGAAGCAGTAAAAAGGTCTGTTCATTTTTAGTGCAGTCTTTTACAAAGATCATCATGTCTAAATACTGATTTTACAGTAGTGTGCCCAATTAAATACAATGCATTTTTTTCCAAAAGTCAGCAAGCCTTTCCCGAAGAAACTTTTTGTGAGGAACAGGGGATTAGAGAAGACCATGACTTCCAGTCCAAGAAAGTGGAAATTGGTCTATGTTCATGAATATACTATATAATTTTTAGGCTGATATAAATATGTGTGCATAAGCAGAGCTACTGTGAAAAATTAGTATGTGATCATATAATTACGGGCTGTACAATAACGTGCATGGATAAAAGCAGGGCAAATTCTAGCTGATGGGGCAGTTGTAATACTTTTGTTCTTTGCAAGTGTGCGGTTCTGCGACATGTTCTGCAACCTATAAATAGAGCATCAGAAAGAAAAAAATATTTAAAATAAGGCTTAATACAGAGCATTTCCCTCCGTAGCTCTGAAAATACTAGATATGTCAATCAATAAATCGCAGGTTTTTTTTCCTTTTTTATTTATTTTATGAGAAGTTAACATATAATGGATTTGAATGATAAAAGCACTGCATACACACATAAACGCATAAATAAATGCCATCCAGCTTTCTTTTTGTCTTTTGACAAAATCTGGAGTTCTCTGGATGTGCAATAGCTTTCCGAGGCAACGTCTCGTTCTTCTGCATGTTGTTGTGGTTTGTTTCTGATGTGAAAAATAGAAGCTTTTTGAGAGCAGGGTGATATTAGTAGTAAAAAGAGCTCTACCAGCAGAAACTATTTGTCGTGGTAACCTACTCTGAGATTCATCAGTGAAAATGATTGCTAGCATAGACAGTCATTCTGCTAGGCTCATTTTTTCTTTTAAAAAAAGCACTCCTACCCCAAATTTCTACTCTTTACCTGTATTAGATGATTGATGGTTATTCTTATCTTGATTTAGCAAGTTATCTAGAAAATGAAATTTCATTCTTGAGGCTCCAAATGCCTGTACGTGTGTGCACGCGGTTGTGCATTTAAGTCATACTTTGAGGAAAAGTGGATCTCTGTAGCTGAAAAGAAGCTCGTGAATTATTCATTTGGTAAATGCGGGTCCTTTCGTTTCGTGCAAGCACGTGGTGGTAGTAAAACGGACTCAGCAGAGACGTTTGCAGGTGCATCGAATGGTGTGGCCATGGATGTGAGCTGGTCCGCTTCCCCCTTGTCCGCTGCAAGGTGAGGCTCCAACCCTCAGCGGAGGTATAGGGTGGCCAGAAAACCCATCCTGATGCAGTGTTGTTGGCATTGCCTAATTTTCCTGCTTTATGGGAAAGCTCTCCGAAAGCCCTCGGCATTGCCCATTGCTTAGCTCTAAGTACAGACTAACTGCGTGTTAAACCTGCTGCCTTTGAAAGTACGGCAGTAATCAAACATTGATATA